>NC_135312.1:113181489-113503027 GCF_048772815.1 Callospermophilus lateralis | reverse complement strand
TCCAGTGAGCTTTCCTGGGCTGGATCTTACAGCAGCCTGTCAGTCACTGGATAAGAACTGGGCAGGGGTGGTGTAAGGGTCTCTTCTCCAAGAGGGGCATGAGAAATAAGGACTAGTCATGTCAGCCCTGATCAAAAAGGCACTTCCCCATATACCACAGTCAAGCACTGTTGGTCAACAGGACCATTTACATCCCTGGACAGATAAGCACGGACCCTTCGAGCAGACAACTTGTACCAGGATGGGTAGCAGCAGAAGCTAAACAAACTCTTTAAGGGTGAAATTCTAAAAGCTGCAGGCTGTGATTTCACTAATGCACTCAAAGCAACTATTTGGCTGGCTAACATAAATGATTTCAATACTAACAATGAAATCTACAAACAGAATTTCAAGAGTAATTGTTCTGCTTACTAGAAGTTTGGGTTGAGACTCAAGCAGTAGGTGTCCAAAGACTTCTCACAGCAGTGTATAGTGTGTGTGTAAATGGGCACAGTGTTATTCTCATCGCGTCTTTAAGTTAACATCGTGATTTTTACAAGGGATGCTAGAAAGTGTAATGTGTGACTAAAATATCTCAAGTTATCACAAAAAGACCATATCATTGAGGGATTTGACATAAATTGAATATTAGATAATGAATCCAACTACTGATGATACAAATTATACTTCGGTACACTCATATTGCTGAATATAGGAGAAGAGATACTCGTTACATAGTCACTCAAGTAAATAAAAGTACAAGGAAAATAACACGTAGGAAAGATGAGTTGTAGTTTCTAAAAAATAATAAAGACCAAACTTATTAAGTCCTATTAATTTAATGATATGAAATATTCAGCCCTCAAATCAAATATGTGATTCTGCTTTTACTTGGGCAAAATATTCCAACTTGAATGGCAGAGGTAAACAAGAAGAGAGTGGACCAAAATTTTATGCAGATAATGTTTTTCTAACGGAAATAAAATAGATAAGGAGATAGAAGAGGAAGAGGAAGAAGAGGAGGAGGAATACCAGATGGCAGAAGCTGGGGGAATGGTAGTATATAAGACCTGAGCCTTACTAACAAAGCAAGGCTAAAGTTGTCAGTCATAGATCCACCTGGCTGAAATTCAAAGCTACTATTCAACTTTTTGAGACGTGGATGACAAAGTGGATGACACCACTACTTGACGCCAATTCCTTCTGAGAAGATCACCAGCTAAATAAAATCCAACTTGTGGACAAGCCATGGAAATTAGGGATCAACGTGTTTTAGAAAGAATTTAAGTTTTACAAGCTGAAACAAAAATGATTTAGCAATTCCAGTTTTAATCCAAGTGCGTCAGATACCTCATTCCAAGTCAAAGGAGATGATGTTATATCTGTTTGTATATTGCTTATCATCTACAACAATTCACTGTGAAATTACAAATAAGCAAACAGAATTAAGAAGATGAATTACTACAGACATTGTTATTTTGTGAAATGAATAAGCTATTATTCAAAGTAAAATTTTCCATTTCAAACTAAAACTCAGATGTCTATTATACACAGGTATTTATGAGTTCTATTTGTTATGGTTGGATACGAGGTATCCCCCCACCACTATCAAACGCTCTTATTAATGCAGGAATATTCAGAGACGACATGATTGGGTTTATAGGAGCTGTAACCTAATCAGACCATCTCAGCTTGAATGAACTAACTGGGTGGTAACTGTAGGCAGGTGGGGTATTAATAGAGGAGCCATGCGCCTCAAAAGGGGAAGGCACTTCTCCCTCCCTCCTCTCTCTGGGCTTCCTGACTCCCCGATGAAATGAGCAGCTTTCCAGCTCTGGTCTCCTCCCCCCATGATGTGCTGCCTCAACTTGGGCCCAGAACAATGGAGTTGGCCATCTAAGTACAAGAGACCTCTGAAACTGTGAGCCCCAAATAAATTTTTCCTCCTCTAATTAGCTCTTGTTGGGTATTTTGTCATAGCAGTGCAAAAGTTATCTAATTTTCCAATGATTAAAAAAATAATAATAACTAATTTGAGGCAATTTCCAGTAATATGCCTTAGCATACCACTTGTAGATACACAGCCCATAGCATCCAGCTTTTATTTGTTAAAACAAAACAAAAAACAAACTCTTCATTACTTGAATTAGAAAAATTATATTCTCCCCCAACCTTCTACACCGCGAACACGATTTGCTAATCCCTGTGCTAGGGAAAATTTTAGAAGACACTTTGATGTTAATAATTTTTCATAGTGACAGAACCAATTACCATCTCCCCATTTGTGATAAGATTGTCCCGTTATTAGTATTTCTATTTGTAATACTTTCTAATAACATCTGTAAAACAAAAATTAAATCATTTTATTATGTTTGTGAAAATTAATTTGCAGTAATACAAAGACATGAGGAAAATTTCACTGCAATTAAAATAGAGTTGTAAAATGTTTCAGGTTAACAGATCGATTATACTCACTTTTGTTGTCTTTGTATAGAATGGGGAGGAGAGTTGGTGAATGGGTAGGTCCACAATACTACTGGAGTTTGTGACACTGTTACTATGAGTATGTTCATCTTCTCTGCTACTGTCATCAGACTGATCAAAATCATCACTCTCCTGGTCCATTTCCTCCTCCTCTTCATCCTCCTCATCTTGTTCACCAGCATGTTCTTCATCTTCCTCTTGTTCCTCTTGATTTCCTGAGGAGTCCTCATCTACTGAAATAAATCGATTATTGTTTTCTTCCACTTGTCCTTGCTGGGAGTCACTTTGGTCTCCAGATCTAGGTTCTACTCCAACAACTTCACCATTCCTTGCAGTGTGCTCCTCCTCTTGTTGTCTCAGTTGTTGCTGCTGCTGCTGCTGCTGTTCCTCCTCTACTACACGATTCATCTGTTCCTCATCTGCCTGGCTTGAGGAAGGGTTACCTCTCAGAGAACCTCCAGTTCGTCGTCTTTTGCTGCCCACAGAGAGCAGTTCCTGATTCATTTCCAAAAGCCAGCTTGCTACTTCTTGGACCTTGGCTAGACTATCAGAAGATGAAAAGGTTTTCACATTCTGCAGGGGAAAATGGGAGGAAAAATTAGGTTTTTATATTCTTATTATCTTCTAATTTCACACACACACACACACTAATATATACATACACACACACACACACACACACACACACATATATTAAATATCATTAAAGATTGTAAAAAGTATCTAATGCCATCAAGTCATTAAGATGCTCTTTAGTAATCAATACAGAAAGTTTAAATTATAAAAGTTATATGAGAATTTCCCCAAATTATACAGCAACCAGCTTTATTGCAACATCTTTCTTTTAATAATTCTTAGCTAAAAACTTTATAATTTATTGTTTTGGCTAATAAAATATAACTTAACCGATAAAATGATTTTAAATTTTAGATCAGTAGTTCATAAACTGTATCCTGTGTAAAACTTCCACAAAATGTTATGAAGTGTATCACAAAAAAACTATTCAGTGCTCAGTCAAGTTCAGAAAATGCAAAGGTAAATCAAGTTGAAAAGCTCAGTATCCTGTGAATTTCCCAAACTTCTCTGATTATAGAATCTTGTCTCAGACACAGTGTTTTGACAGGTAACAAATATAATCATTATGATTTGCATTTTTGATAATATAAATCAACTGGGAAGCAAATAAACAAAACACTTTTATTTTTTAAAAAAAGGAAAAATTTTCTTAAGTTCATACCCTCTGACCCAGTAACTCCACTTCTGGCAATCTATCCTAACGAAGTAATCCTAAAACAGAAAGAAAAAAAAAAATTATACAGAGGATGCTCACTGCAGCTCTATCCACAAAAGCAAAAAAGCAAACAAACAAACAAAAAAAAAAAAAATAGAGAGAGAAACAATAAAGAATACAAATAAAAATAAAAACCCAGATGTTCAAGATAAGAGAATTCTGTGAGATGGGACATACAGTATAATCCTTAAACATGATGTTCATGAAATTTTGTGAAAACATGGATGTTTATATTATATTATGCTAAGGGGAAAAATTCAGATAATTACATAACCACAGTATGATTTTTTTAAACTGCATGAAGACTAGATAACAATACTTCAAAATAAATTGCTTTTAAGGCATTGGTAGTATGGATGCTTCATTCCTAAACTTCATCCTTTGTTTGTATCTCTATGGACATGTTCAAGGTTACCCAAATAATGCCAACACACTAGGCACATTAAAAAGTAATTAAGCACTCATGACCTAAAACTTGAAACTTTAATAAAGCTAATAAATAGTTCTGTCCAAAGTGCAAGTGTTTTTTTTTTCTTTTAAAACTCTAATTATGATCTTGTTTTTAGAGAAAACTTTTTATGTGATATAGAACATATAAAACACAAATATCAATAAACACACTCCTATACCCTAAAATCCATCAAAAATTCAAGGATGTTCTTTTATTTCTTCTTACCAGCAGAAGTACCTAATATCAAGCATATCAGATACATAACTTATGTTTTTATCAATAACTAATGAGACAACTTGAGTTCAGTAAAATAAAATCTGATGGCTAACCTATTTTGACATTAAATTGTACTATTTCTTTGGCAATCTGATGAGAATGGAACTGACTCAAGGTCAGGAATAATACTGATAAAAGAAAACCACAGAATTTTTAAACTGAAAATATTCCTCACTTCACACTCAAGGCAACTAAGGCTGGAAGAACTCACGTGAATATCTCAAGCTAGTTAGCTACAACTAGCTTCATGTAAAACACACACACACACACACACACACACACACACACACACAAGAATCTGACACCCGAGTCTTCTTTCTTGTACCTCAGTGTACAAAAACAACATGATAAAATCCTAAAAGAATATTATGCTTTTTTCCCTTTGGGTACCCGTGATTGGACTCAGAGGCACTTGACCACTGAGCCACATCCCCATCCCTATTTTGTAGAGACAATGTCTCACTTAGTTGCTTAGCACCTCACCATTGCTGAGGCTGGCTTCAAACTCAAGATTCTCCTGTCTCAGCCTTCCGAGCCATTGGAAGAACATTATTCTTTAACATTGATATTGCCTTCTTTAGTGTCTCTTTAGACTCAACCCCAGTAGTACCAAAAAATTTTAACGTAAGAAATGTTTCTTTACTTGGGTGGGGGGTGGTATTGGGGATTAAGCCTTGTGTATGCTAGACAGGTGCACCACCACTGACCTACATTCACAGCCTTTCTTTAAATATTAACCAATGTAATTTAGCCTTTTTTGACCAGAACCCCCAGTAACATTAGATTTTACATTGTAAAGTTGCATACAAATATTTAAACATACCAGCAACAATAGTTTCACAGGGAGGGAATTATAAGATGTTTCCAATAACTTAAGACTCTATAAAACACCATGCTTAAATAAATAGTTAATTCTCATTATTTATAGTGATTTTGTTCCATGAAGTTACTGCAATCACGAAATCAGCAAATACTGAGCCATTCCTCCTAGAGAAAAATACAGGTCCTACAAGCCTCTGGTCACATTTTCATCAACCAATCAATGCATAACCGCTTTTATGTGTGTTTGTGATTAAAGATATCTTATTTAATATACATTACAGACTCATTAGCATTGAACTCACATTCAATGGCATTATAACTCATGCCTAAATGAAGTTTACCTAACACACATTATTTTATCCATAAGGTACACATCACAGACTTCTTGAGCCTTAGCTCATTAAGCAGTAATTCAGCAGTATGCCTGGGGATCATTTTTTTTTCCAAATTATTTTTATTATTGATAGACCTCTATTTTATTTATTTATATGCAATGCTGAGAATTGAACCCAGTGCCTCACACATGCCAGGCAGGTTCACTATTGCTGAGCCCTAGCCCCAGCCCTGGGGGTCATTTTAAGCAACACAAATACCAACAAAAAACACAAATAGCAGAGAAAATGTACTACTACAGACCATGGAAAGGACACTGTTCATACTATGAGAGCTGAAACAAGGAGGCAGAGCAGCATCCTCCTGACCTCTTTCCTTGTTGGAAATATGCATGTCAGTTCGATCAAATGTTCTGACCTGTACATGTCCATAAATGACTGTGAAGGTGCTACAACTATTTATTTGAATGTTATAAATTTATTTATAATTTTATAAATTTATAATATTTGCAAATTTGTGGATAATTAGGGTGGACTGTAATACTTCATCTAAATCCTCTAGATGGAGCACTGCTTGCAATGCAAGAGTCACACAGCACTATGACACCAATGTCACCTATTGTTACAGTCTGCTAATCTAACAAAAGACAAATGATCAGAGAATTAAAAGCTTCAACACAGATATTCATCACTAAACTTTTAAAATAAAAGTTCAGATAGCTCAAATAAAATAAAGTTGGACTTCACATAGAACAATAAGTAGAGAAAGAAAAGGCGAAGGTACATTATTTCTCCTTGTGTAAGTGAAGAGAAAAGCATCTTTTGGCAGTGTCTTTCACAGTACTGGGAGATCGAAAGAGGTTCTGACCTCAAAATGCCTAAAAAAAAAAGATGCTTATGGTCAGCTTCCTTCCAGACAAAAGAGAAGTATTATTAAAATTTTGTTCTTCAATAAAATTTAAAAATAAGGTTATACAGAGAAACAAGACCTACTCTATGACTTTCCAAAAGTCCTAAAAATGCAGGGTAACTTACAGCCACTATTCCTTGTTGATTTAGTGACACTTCAGACGGTGTGTGTGTGTGTGTGTGTATGATGAACTCTGCAACTATTTTCTCATGAGCCTTGTTTTTCAGAAGATCTTTCTCTCACAATATTTGAACTGCTTATTTTAGGATGTTTATGGAATAAATGTGAGCATAGTACATGAGCAAACATGAAGCTGTGAAAGCCTGTCTTCAACCAAACTAGAGTCATGAACCTCAAGAAAAATTCCAAGACAAAGGCTAACTCTGAAATCACAGCAGACATTAGGAATACCACGTATACTAATAAAACAGGGAATGATTTAAGTAAATTATTAAGGCATCCAAATAACAGTGCAACATTAGCACTTTCAGAAGTCACACAGCAAGTATGATACATTAGATTTGAGCTACAAAGGCAGTTAAGAATCTTTAGAACACAGGTGACAAGAAAATAAGCCAAACTGTACAATCATCAGGAAGAAAAACTCAAAAGTTTGGAGTTACATAACTCAAACAATTTGGGAATTTCACTGAATCCTAAAAGACACTTCCTACTGACCAGGAGTGCCACTTCCTGTCATCCCACACTCCCTCTTCATTTTGAACTTTCTATGCCCCAAATTAAAAATTTGTGGATTATTATGGTCAAGCTAATTAGCAGTTAAGTACCTGAAACATATTTAAAGTAAGTCATATCTTATCACTCCACTGCTCAAAATCCACCAAGAAAAAGCAACGTTTTATAGTCACCTGTGGATCCTATAAATAACCTACATGTGTCCCAACACTCTCAGCGCCTATCGTCCTACTTTCTCCTTCTCACTTTGCTCCACCCTTTCTGACCTTGTTCTCTTCCAAAGAGCAAAGTATGTTGCAACCTGACAGCACGTGCTCTGGTTATTTCTGTCTGAATGCTCTCTCCCATGTATCTGCATGGTTCTTTCCATTTCCTAACCCTGCTGAGAGGTCCCCTGTCAATGCCATGTTCCCTAACTATCCCATACATCTTGCAGCTGAGGCTGTGGCTCAGTGGTAGAGTGCTTGCCTAACATGTGTGAGGCACTGGGTTTGATTCTCAGCACCACATATAAGTTAATGAATAAAATAAAGGTCTATACATTTAAAAAATATTTAAAAAAAAAACTACATCTCCACCACCATGTTTCCTTTTCCCCTTGCCCTGGTTTATTCTTCCCTATAGTTCTAAGTATGTAAAAGCACTAAAACAGTACCTGTTTTAGAGTCCATACTATCTATCCACCCATTTATTTATGTATTATCTGCCTTCCACTACTAGAATTTAAGCTCCCTCAGGAAAGAGACTCATTTTTTGACACTGTTATCATTAACACACAAAAAATATCCAACTCAATCTATACTCAAAACATTAGTTTCATGAGTAAATAATTATTTAAAACGTATTAAGCCAGCATTGCACTGAGAATGTCTTCTTCACCAAAGAAATTCAAGCTTCTTCACAAACACAATATCAATTATTTAAAACACACTTTTAAAAGTTGTAATCCGGAGGCTGAGGATGTCATCAGCAGTAGAGCACTTGCTTACCAATTACATGCCAGACCCTGGGTTCCATCGCCAGCACTGCAGTGAGGGAAAATGTTGTACTCTGTGTTCAACAAGTCACTTATGGTACCTTTGAAACTAATTAGGGTATAAATCTTAATACCTTACCATTAATTTATAAATAATCTTCTAAGTCATAAAAAATCATTTTTCTACTTTATCAAATTTCTTGTTTTTAGCACAGGCAATTAAAAACAATTAGGTGCCAGCCGGGCATGGGCCTGTAATCTTAGTGGCTTGGGAAGCTGAGGCAAGAGGAAAGCAAGTTCAAAGCCAGCTTCAGCAAAAGCAAGCCTCTAAGCAACTCAGTGAGAGCCTGTCTCCAAATAAAAAGGGCTGGGGATGTGGTTCAGTAGTCGAATGCTCCAGAATTCAATCCCCAGTACCAAAAACAAAAAACAATTAGGTGCCAGGCACGATGGTGCATGCCTATAATCTCAGGGCTCAGGAGGCTGAGGCAGAAGGATGGCAAGTTCAAAGTCAACCTCAGCAACCTAGCGAGGCACTAAGCAACTGAGTAAGGCACTATTTCAAAATAAAAATTAAAAGGCCTAGGAACAATCAGGTAACCAAAAAGATCAATACTCCAGCCAGGCGCAGTGATTCATGCCTGTAAACCCAGCAGCTCAGGAGGCTGAGGCAGGAGGATCACAAGTTCAAAGCCAGCTTCAGCAACTTAGCGAGACCCTGTCTCCAAATAAAAAATGAAAAGGGCTGGGGATGAAGTTATGTGCCCCTGGGTTCGATCCCTAGTACAAAAAAAAAAAAAAAGAAAGAAAGATTAATACTCCAAATATAATTATCATTTCTTGAATAATTCTGGTTTCTTATTTTTATATTGTACTTAACAAGGAAATCAAACATACAACATTAAGGTAAAAATCAGGGACTGCAAAATAGACTCATTCTCAGTGATATATATTAACAAAATCAAAATAAAATGGGCATTACTGGGAACATCATCATATAAATAGCAATCAATTCAGAGTTTTAGGGATCTGAACTGAATAATTTAAATCCACTCACCTAGTCAATCAAATATATCTTTACTGAAAAAGATTATTTCTCAGTGACAACATCTACATTATATGTTACTTAACCTATATTCATATTTTGTTTTAGCCATATAATCTGGACTTATTTCATTATAACTCAATTTTAAATTGATGGTTAAATCCAGTGGCTCTTTTACTGTTTTGTTTTGTTTTTGTAATTTTTACATTGTGAGACACTCACTCCCTTCGTCTTTACAAGTCTCCAGTCCCTCAATTTCCCTTGGCATTATCCATACTATCTCCCTTAGGTAGCCCAGTGGTTGCTCTTCACTGCTAGCTTCTTCCTTCCCTGCAGTTTCTTTGAAACCCAGGATTTCAACTGTCACATAGAAAATGATCACTCATTTGACAATCTCCAGTTAGACTCCTCTGCTGAGTCATTCAGTTTAATGAAGTTACTCTGGTTGGAACCCCAAACTTCTACCCCGACATCCCACATACATACCCCTGAGGTCCAAAATTTGTTCTCAGCTACTCCTATTTTCTCTATGTCAATGAATGGAACCATATTCTAGCCAGTTGCAAATGTAAGAAACTTGAATGTCTTTTCCTCCTGCAATAATTTAGTCCTAAAGCAAGTTAGGAAAATGTGTGTGAGAAAGGATGGTGGTCCAAAACTGGGGAGTCAGTCTACAAAAATAGTGAAGACAGCTTATGTGGGGGACAGAAAGTAAGTATTCAGAAGTCTGACTTTGAGAAGAATAAGGAATGATGCATACAGTGGAGAAGCCCAGGAGGGCGCAGACAAAACAGAGTAAGAACATTCATCTGGGTGGGGTAGAATATTAAACATGGGCAGGATAAGAAAGATGTCCAGGGGCTGTGGCTGTGGCTCAGTGGTAGAGCGCTCGCCTAGCATGTACGAGGCACTGGGTTCAATCCTCAGTACCACATAAATGTAAAATAAAGATATTGTGTCCAACTAAAGCTAAAAAATAAACATTAAAAAAAAAAAGAAAGATGTCCACATGGAAAAAATAGTGTTGAGGTCTGAGTGGGATAAAATGGGTGTGGTGGCCACAGTATGTACTCAGTTCATATATCCCTTCAACTTCACCTGCTATAAGGAACACAGCTGCCCATGCTGCCTCTGGGCTTCTTCCAGCAAACTAATGAGCAAGGTCAAAGTATCAGAATGGGATTGCTCCAACCCTGAAAAGGAGTCGGGGTAGAGGGTTCCCTGCACATTAAAATTTTGTGTTGACATCCGTTTCTTGGAGTATCCACAATGACACAGAACATCTGTGTAGAGGGACTGGTAAATCTCTTGGAGCAAAATTTTAAGAATTTCTAAAAGATACTTTTAGAAACAAATAAAAAAGGTGAACTTCATTAAACAAATGTCATTTTACTCAAGAACATCTACCACACAAAGAAATCCAGTGGTTAGGCTAACAGTTGATTAAAAAAAGATTTAAGAAGGCTTTATAAACACATGAAAAAGTGTTCGATAGTATTGCCAATCAGGGAGATGCCAATTAAAACCACAATGCAGTACTACTTTCCATCCATAAAAAACTACTAAATTTAAAACCAAATACTACCCAATGCTGGTTAAAAAAAAAAAAATTAAAAAGGAAGCAACTAAAACTATCATTTGGGGAAGCAGGGTGAATGGTACCAACACCATAGGAAATGATTTGGCAGTATCTCATAAAAACACTATTACCCTATGAATTAGTACATACATTTCTATGTATTTACCAAGGAGAAATGTCCACAAATAGGCTGGTACAAGAAGCTTTATTCAGGATGGCCAAACTTAAAGCAACTCAAATACTCATGAAGAGAAAAATGGACAAAAAAATTAGATATATTCATAATAGAAATTTAGAAATTAATTCCTGATACATGTAACAACATGGATGTCAAAAACAATAGCACTGCATGATTCCATTTATATATTTAAAAACCCACAAAAGCAATCTACAATTTCTATGATTTCAATTATAGAAATCAGAACAGTAGCTGTCTAAGTGTAGTGGGGATTGATTGAAACTAGGCATGAGAGTGATTTTAGAGTTAGAGATATAATCTATATTTTGATTGAGGTGCTGGGTACATATATACACATGTTTTTCAAAACTCACCTGTGCATTCTATGCAATTTAAAAAATGTATATCAGAGTTGCATGCCTATAATCCCAGTGGCTTGGGAGGCTAAATTGCTTAAGCCAGCCTAAGCAATTTAGCAAGGTGCTAAGCAACTCAGTGAGATCCTGTATCTAATACAAAATAGGGCTGGGGATGTGGCTCAGTGGTTGAGTGCCCCTGAGTTCAATCCCCAGTACCATAAAAGAAAAAAAGAAAAGAAAAAAAAAAAAACCCTAAAATTACATGTTAATTGAAATTAATAAAAAAATTTCTCTGCCTTCTTTGATTCTTCCACTATGAGCCTGTTACATGTTGAAAAGGCATTGTCTTCTTTGCTCTGGCCTCATTAATAGGAACTTCCCTACCCTAACAGCAGACATGCTCATATCAGATAAACAGGACAAAAATCCAGAACACTGATTTTTCCATTTCATCAGGTGAGGTGATAAGTTTTCCCAAAATCCACAGTTCTGGTATTGAAGAAACACACAGTTCACTGTGAAATTTTCTCTATCAGGTAGAGAAAATTTTGACTAAAGAATATGAGAGGACCACATACGCAACTACACTAGAAAGACATTTGAAGCCATTACCTAAAGAGCCAATGACTACAGGTTTGTAAGCAATTTCATTTGGTTAAACATACAATTAGAACTCAGATAAATAAATGCTGTTTTTACTTTATCTCTTACTCATTTCAAAAGCTCCTGCTTGGATTTCTTTTCTAGCTCTATGAAGCAAAACAATTATCTCATTTAGATGAATATGCCAGAAAATCATTATTCACAGTTAGACCCTCTGAAACAATCATTCCATCTTCCTATTCAAATCTTGGCAAGAAGGCAGAGCAGACATATTGAAGAAGACACTGTTCAACTGCAATGCATACAGTGTGATTTCAGAAAACATGTATTTGAATTGAAAAAGAGATATATTTAAACTTGATTCAGTACCAAGCACTAGGGATACAATATTGACCAAAGGTATAAGTCCACATCCAAAATAAACAGAAAGAAGTGACCTTAAAGATACTAACTTCTTAAATTATGAGAAAAAGGTCCACTCTTTCAAGACCCTTATAGGGTATATGGATGAAAAAATTTCTTAAAGTTACAGAATTACAGTAGAAACCAAGCAAAATGAATGGCATTGTAGTCTGGTTCCATGTCTACCCAATGATGTCCTCCCATGCCAATACTATGGTACTGACTCTGCCAGGAAAATCCAAACAATCAAAACTTCTGAAACATTAGATCTAAAGTCCAGAAATATTAATAATCTACTTAAAACTGTTCTTTTTTTTTTCATTCATTTTTAGTATAGTCTGAGCACTATTATCTTCAAATGGCAAGAAATATCAGGATTTTCTTATATAAAGATCTTCTCTATTTGTGCAGAAATAAAGCAACACTGTCATAATGATTAAAATCTGTAAACTAGATCCCTTATGTAATGATCTGTAATTTTTAACACAAGAAATTTTTTAGATTTTTCAGGTTATAGAACAGTATTTCTAGACAAACCTAACAAGGCAGTAGTTGTAAAACACTCTCAAACTTCAAAATACCCTCACTCTCAGTACAAACAATGCTGTGTTGTACACTCATCCTAAAACTAAGAGGAAGCATTGTGGGTTGGTCACAACTCGAATTCCTTATCACAATGAGGGCTGCTGATGGATTTTAACCACTAAACTCAGCATTCGAATAAATAGGAAGACAATAATGGTGGTCACTACTCTCCAAAACCACTGATTTTTCAGATTTGTTGAAAGAGCTATTTCTTAGATATTCAAGTTTCTGGATAGGTTTCCTTCATTCTGAGGTTATTCCTCTTGCCTAGACAAAATCTGAGTACTAACTCGAAATAATTTTAAGAAGAAGAAAGCCATAAAATATGTTTTCATTTTTCTACAATACCAACTCAGCTATTCAAGTTATAGAAACCAAAATATGAGCAGAAAACCTTATGTGTATGAAGCTGTTTTTATATTCAAATTAGCAAAGATGCTTCCACCGCATTCATTTAATCAGCAACCATTTACACAGCGCCCACCCAGCACTATGCTACCTACTGCATATTCATTTAATCCAGAACTCTGAAATCATTACTCACAGTTCACAAAACAGTAAACAAGGTCAAATTAAGGTCACTTGCCTAAAGACTTATAGTTAGTAAGGTTCAGTCCCATGGCTGAAACTCAAATATTTCTGAACCCATCCACTAAGCTAAGCTACCTCCCATTCCAGCATGGACTAAATGAATATTTTGAAATAGAGCAAGAGAAAACTAAAGGCACAAGTGACAGTAAAAGGACACCACTGTGACTACCCGTTTCACAGAAAAGCCCCTCCATTTAAAATAGGGGCCACTCTTTCTCAGGCCTTTAAACATTGTCTTTCCTTCTCTTAGGGCCATGGATAGTGGCTGTGGGTCCTGGCCAAATAAGTAAACAAATAAATAAGTGAAAAATGTTAGGCTTCCTTCAGGAAAGTAAAAACAAACAAACAAACAAACAAAAATCCAAAAAGATTTGTCTTAATTCACTCACTTTAGGATAAAGGTTCTTGGTAATTTGTATCAGCATCCCACCAGAAAACTCAGATGCACACTCTAATCACTCTTGCTTACTAGTTACAAAGTGTTCTTAACACTGTATATGAATCTAAATAAAGCTCTATACTTACATTTTATTACAAATATTTTGGCAGTCTGAAATGATAAGATTTTAGGCAAAACAATGAAATTAAAACTATAGATTTAACCCAAAGAATCTATCCAGCTTTATCATCTTACTTCCCTATTAATTCTCAACACAAATGCAAAATATTACAGAAAATATTTCCTAACTGAACTTACTCTGTGCCAGACCTTGTTAAAAACTGTACATATGAATAATGATTTCATTGTAAAGCAAACCTCTGATATGCATTCCATATTACAGATGAAGAAAGGAGGCTGGGAACGTGTCTACCCTGCCTCTCAAGTACTATACATCTGAAGTAGTCATCCTCTGAACTTCTCATCTCTTGAAAACACTCTTAAGAGCAGTAGAAGTCACACAGTGCTGTGGTCAAAGAGAAACCATTCCTGGCTCCAGCAGATCGAATAGTTTTACATATAGGTTAGAATAAGTAGTATTAATATTAACAAACAACACTAAGGAACAGATAATTTCTGCATGCCGTCAAAGTTAAACTGATGGTGAAACAGCTGCCTAAAATTCAGGCTGTAAAACCTAGTGGTTAAGAGCCAGGTTTAGTAGTTAAGGTACATACACTATTTCTATTAGTACCTAACTATGTAACTTGGGCATATTACTCAAATCTTTAAATTTCAGTTGTTTCATCTGCAAAAGAGGATTTTAAAATGGTACCTTTATCTCACAGAACTATTGTGAGAATTAAATAAGAGATAATGCAATTAAAATGTCAAAAATCCATGTATGGCACATAGGTTGAGTATCCCAAAATCAAAAATCAAAAATCAAAATGCTCCGAAATCAGAAAGATTTCGTACATCAATACAACAGTCAAACAGTTTTGAATTTCAAAGCACTTCAGGTTTCAGATTTTAGGAATGTTCAACTGGTAAGGTCTATGTAAACATAAACCTGGAAACAAAAAATCCCAAATCAGAAACGTGTAGTCCTATTTTCTTATTAGCTGTTATACAATCTTCTGTTATCAATTTTTAAAAAGCTTTAAAATATGCTGCTTTATCATGAATTATGTGTGCTATCAGAAGATATAAGACCAGCAGTCATTAGA
This sequence comes from Callospermophilus lateralis, assembly GCF_048772815.1. Taxonomy (NCBI): domain Eukaryota; kingdom Metazoa; phylum Chordata; class Mammalia; order Rodentia; family Sciuridae; genus Callospermophilus; species Callospermophilus lateralis. The sequence continues at coordinate 113,487,860 of NC_135312.1, read as the reverse complement.
GATTTTCCTAATTCAAATCTTAACTCCACTGAGTCTTACCTAAATAATTATCTTCCAAGCCAAAAACATAAAAAAGAATACAGGTTCAACTCTTTTTAGGTGACAAGAAAACCATTCTTTAACCTTTCAAAGATTAGGAACAGGGTTAGTGGTTCTTAAAGTGTGGCCTGGGGATTCCTAGGAGTTGCTGGGATTTTCTAGAAGGTCTGAGAGGTCAGACCTACTTTCAGAACACCAAAAAGGTTCTGGCTTATCCATTCTCACTCTCCTCCAAGTGTATACAGCTATACAACTTGTGAAGATGCTACTGCTCTGATAAATGATAGTATCATACATGCATTTTAAAATTTACTTAATTTTTACTTCTAGTACAACAATTATCAGTAGATAGAATTCACATAACAAAATACTTTGGGGTTCTCAATCATTTGCAAGAGTGTAAAGGGGTTTGCAATCTACTAGTCTGAAAACTGCCATTCTAGGTAGTCAGGAGAATTAGGAACCATATGAAGACACATACAATACACTCTTTCAACTGGAAGCCTTCAGAGGTTATTTTCATTTAGTCCTATTTTACAGCTTTAGAATAGATTCTAGAGATTTAAGTGCCCCACCTAAGGTCACAACAGCTAATAAATGGCATCAGTGAGGGCTGGGGAATCTAGCTCTGGAGTAGAGCATTTGCACAGCATGTCAAGCCCCTGAATGCCAATGCCATCCCCAACACAGCAAAAAAGCAAAAACAAAAACTTAAAAAATAAATAAATAAATAAAAATGGCAGGAATGAATTGGAAGCCAGGTCATAGGTTCCCATGTTCTCTTAACTAGGTCATGAACATACCATATGAATAATTTACTTCAAATTTAGCTAATTTAATATATGTCAAATGCTTTTACTAGCACTTGAGACATATAGCAGGCAGTCCATAAATGGTAGTTCTTCTGAAGAGAATGGAATCTCTACATAAATACCTTTAGTAATCAGCAGCCTCCATTACCTGAGCAACATATTGTATTTTTTGATCAATTTTATATTTACAAAGTTCTTCCTTTTACTAAGGCAAAATCTTCCTCCTTGAGGTTTCTATTTCTCTGGCTGCTACACAAATAAAATTTAATCCTAATATCATATAGTTTATTTTCCAAGCATAGCCCCCCAGATTAATTAAATCACTTCTCCCGTGGCATGACTTCAAACTCCTCACCATCCTTTTTGACTTTCTCAAAGAACTTAAGTAGACTGTTCCTGTGAAAATGAAGTACTCAAAAACTAAAAGAGTTCCAGGGGTTGTCTCAGCATAAACTGAGTTGAGTTTTCCTTGCTCTGGATGTGGTCAATCTAAATAACGTAAAGTGTTATTCTAATTTTACAAAAATCCTTGTTCTTCTATATACAGTGTTAAAAATAAACAGGGCAGCTTGCTTTCTGAGATTTCTTGGCTCTGTTCTTCCCAACTTTCATCTGGCCCTTCTCTTTCCTCTATCCCTATTCTGTGCAATTTTTATTCCACTCTCAAAGTCTGGTTACTGTGAGGCCCTATTATGAAAGAAGGCCCTGGCAGGTCAGTTTTGACAGTTCACAAAGGCTACAATATTCTTGTTCTCACAATTCCTGCTGAGGGCCCATTGAAGTAGGCAGAAGACCTACCAGTTTCAACTGCCAAGCATCCAGGTATTTGGGCAGCTCTCCTGTTGTCAGGTCTGATCCCCACTGCTTCCTTTTGCTTTTTCCTCACTGACACCAAGCAAGTCTTACCTAGTTGTATTTTGGGGTTCTGGGAACAAATACTCTCATGTGTAAATGTTGCCAGTGGGTTTTTTTGTTTTGGTGTCTTGTTGCTCATTTCTAGGTAGAGGTGAGGGAAGATCCAAAAACTATGTTTCTACGTCTTTCCAGACTTCTGTTGTAAGTTAATTTTAAAGTTAACAAAGTTAAATTTTTAAACTGACTTTTCAAAATAAGTAGCTGTTTTTTACAATAGAGGGTAATACTTAAAATTTTTGAATGATGCAACACTTTGTTATTATTATACAGAAAAGTTTTTAACCAAAAACTATAGCTTGTACGTTTGTGGCTGAGACTTAATTTTTTGAATGCATAATGCTGAAACATTAAGAGTAGATTTACACAATACAAAAGGAAGTGCTTTCCGAAGAAGATAATTCCTTTTATTTACACAGATGCTATCATTCTTTGGCTTTGGTAATACAGCATGAAGGTTAGATCCTTCTTTGACATCTCTGGTATGGGAGGCAGCAGTTACTTAAGGGGTCGGTCTGCAGCTGTCCAAACTGTCATAATAAATGCAAGCATCAATCATCCTAGAAATAATACATAAATATCACAACTTTATTTCCCCCAAATAGGTTTCTATTTTGCCCCCTTTCTTGAGAGATAGCAGCACTGGGTACTAAAATTTGGCTGACAGCAAACTGAAGTTAATAGTCCACTGTCACCTAGCTCCCACTATTGCTACGCAAAATTCAGAAAATACCTAATTGCTGTTCCCTTTTAGGTTAACTTTCTTTACTCTCTAGTTCTTTTTAAATATTTTCTTTAACCTAACTATTCTATAGCTACAATATGTTGTGTCTAACTATATATTTATTTCTAACAGTTATAACAGGTGTATTTTAACAGTTTAGGAAATGCATATAGTAATTATCTTTTGAAATACTGATTCTTCCCCAGTCATTCCTGCCTTTTTTGGAACTCAAATGAGATGCACACTAGATCTTTTACTCTATTTTCTATACCTCTTAATCTCTTTTTTCTTTTTTATTCATCTCTCTCAAGCTACATTGTTACTTACAGCTTTATCTATAAAAAATCTTTGAGCCTTATGTTGAATTTACATTACTTCAGAGAAAATCAAGTTTGCTTCAGCTAGTTGTACAGTTATCACCACACTGCCACAGTGTCACTAATGTCACTGTAACAATAAATCCTATCAACATGTACAACTATAATGCATCAATTTAAAAAAATGGAAGGAAAAAAAAATAAAGTCACTGAGGATTTTAGCGCTACGTAGAGCCCTGCGCGAGGGACAGCTTGTGGCAAGTTGGGATAGAGTAGAAAAAATATATTACAAACATGAATAATTAAGACTTAGAATAAGTGGGATGTCTGGTTTGGGTAGATATAGATTTGCTGGAAATTAGACTGAGATAAGCTTCAAGGACAGGTAGAATCCAACTCCCGAAAATCCTTTATGTGTTGTGCTAAAGAAAACGAACTTGAGACTAAAACTCATCAAAGGGGTTATACAATCAGGAAGCTAATACTGTCACATCTATGTACCAGACTTATTTCAGCAGTAATGGCAGTTGAGGGAAGGTGTTTACAAACACAAAAGTAGAAACACATTATTCAAAATTTAGTCTTCAACCAGTTGTTACTGGCATCATTCAGGAGTTTGTTAGAAATGCAGGACCTTGGGTCCCACTTCTGATATACCTAATCAGAATCTGCTTTTTAATGAGATTCTTAGGTGTTTCTTATTCATAGTCAATTGATGTCAGGGTCAATGATCTTCAAAGTCAATGAACATTAGCTTTATTTTAAATTTCAGAAAAGAAAACAATTTTGAGTGCCTGACATTCATTTAATGTTCACAATGTTGCATTATTTGCCTAATAACTAATTTTAATACTCTAGGATCTTTAATATTGTTAGCTTTAATATTTGAGGTTTGATTCTACAGACCTATAATATGCAATATTATATATGCAATATAATCTGCAATTTAGTTGTAACACAAATCTGAAATTCTTTAAGCAATCTTCTAAAAGTAAAACACTTAGCAACCCCAGCAGAGTGTTGAGAAACTGAACAAGATTTTAATTCTCCACTGAGCTTTTTAAAAAAAAAAAAAAAAAAGTAGGTGGAAAGCAGGGTACTTCCTGTTTAGTGACAAAAATAAAAAGGATCTAAGAATCTGATGCTTTTGAAAAAAAAAGTTACAAAATAGAGCTCTAGGCTATTGAGCTATTCTATACTTAACATATATCATTTTATTAAAATTAATAAATGCTGATTGTCACATTAGTCATAATTTCAAAGAAATACTTTTTTTCCAAAATTCTTGTTCACAAAGTAATGTTCCCTGGACCATGTTCAAATCATTGTAGGTGGAAGATATTAAAAAGCAATAACCAGGGCCCTACCACTGAATCTCAAAGTACATTTTTAATAAGATGCTCTTAAGTAATTCAGTGAACAGCCAAGATGCACCCCCACACACAAAAATCTGGAAACCATAAGTGTTCACTTTTGACTTTTTTATTGAAATATAGCATATATATGAAAAAATAACTGCACCTAGATCAAAGAATAGAACATGAATTGCTACTCTAGAACCTCCTTTAGCAACTTCTAGAGACTAGTCCTTGTCATCTGTCTGCCCCCCCCACAACATATACACACACAATGACCACCACAATGAGTTTTAACACCATAGATTAGTTTTGCCTATTTCTGAACTATATATAAATAGACTAATACAATTTATACGCTAGTGTCTGGTCTATGGAGGTGGGGGGTTTGTTGTTGGTTTCATTGTGTCTATAAAACTGATCTATGTTGTTCTCTTTAATTGGTTGATTTTCATTCTCCCTGCTGCATAGTTTACTATTATGTAAAAGTTCCAAGAGTAAAGAATCATTTATAAGCTCTATCTCTTATGAGCATTTGAGTACCAAGATTAAGTTTGATAACCACTGTTGGATATTATTTGGGAAAATCTATACAAGATATATTTAGCAAATTTTTATTTCTCCAATCTAAAATTTATAAAATTATAGTTGTTTAATCAACAGCAAAAATTTATAGGGTTTTGGCTCTCAGTTATAGTCTAATTTCAACTAGTGCATGATAGAATAATAATGTAGCATCAGTACCTTTTTTGAATGAACTATACCACTAAGGATCAAATGGCAAACAAGGGGAAGCATTTCTTTATAAAATTATTCCCATTAGTAGACAAAAAAATTAGAACACCATCATTTTACAACCTCCAATAAATTAATGGATGGAGGTACTAAGTATCAACAGCTGCTAAAATCACAAAAGGAGAGAAACCCGACACTAGGTGATTCCTACAGAGCCAAGCCATCACCCATTAGGCAAAGAGATCAAACCAAGTCTAATAAATCCTCTGGAATCAGATGCCAATTTGCCAGAAATAAAGAGGCCTGATAAACTGCATATATTGAACTGCATTATGAGTGTGCAGCCAAATCTAGACTATTGAAAGCTATGTCAAATATAAATTTTAAGAAAAACAAAAGGAAGGAAAGTAAATCACCCACAGATTAAGAGACTTAAAAAAAGTAAAAACTCTCTTTAAAAATGCTAAAGATTCCCAGGTGTGGTGGGCACCTGCCTGTAATCCCAGTGAGTCAGGAGGCTAAGGCAAGAATATATCGCAAGTTCAAAGCCAGCCTCAGCAACTTAGTGAGACCCTGTCTCAAAATACAAAATATTAAGGGCTAGAGATGTTTTCCAGCAGATAAACACCCTTGGGTTCCATCCCCAGTACCAAAAAAAAAAAAATTGGAAATTTCAGCTAAATTTTCCAAGTAACTTCAGGTTATTCTAGATATCATTGTTCAATCAAGATTAAACAATGATATCTAGACTCTAATAGAACTTACTTAGCTTATAAAAATCATAAACACAGAAAGTAATTACCTTAAGAATAACCTGAAGTTACTTGGAGGAAAGGGTTATGATTGAAGCAAAGCTTGTAGAGGAGTATCTGAGATAGCTAGAAAATTTCTGTTTGAGGGATGTGGTAGTTATAAGAATGTATTATCTTAATACACAAGGTATAAATTTTTTGTAAAAATATCTGCATTTGGGGCTGGGGTTGTAGTTCAGTGGTAGAGCACTTGGCCTAGCATGTGTGAGGCACTGGTTCAATCCTCAGCACCACATACAGATAAATAAAATAAAGGTCCATCAACAATTTAAAAAAAATTAAAATTTTTAAAAATCTGCAGTTTACTAAAAAAAAATGGAAATAGATATAAAAGCAAAACATTATAGATAAGATCTGCCAATCTGCCAATCAAATAAGAACTCCTTCAGCAACATGAGCAAGAGGGCCAGTGTCCTGGACGTTTTTGTTTTTTTAACAAGTTCCAATTTTTTTTATTTGTCCTAATTAGTTATACATGACAGTAGAATACATCTTGATATATCACTCTTCTGGTTGTACATGATGCAGACTTACATAGGTCATGCAATCATATATACACATAGGGTAATAATGTCCGATTTATTCTACTATCATTCCTACCCCCATGGCCCCTTCCCTCTTCCTTCACTCCCCCAGTTTTATTCCAAAGCATCTTTATTCCCCCCCACATTGTGAATTAGTATCCACATATCAGAGTAGTCTGAACTTTTTCGATGATGATTTTCATTATGAGTTATCAAAATAAGTTTCAATTTATCAAAATAAAGCAGAAAGAAAGAATCTGACAAAGTTTATGATGCCTGCCTTAATAATTCAAGAAACTAGTAGAATATTCAGACTCATGGCTACTGTAGCTAGTCATATAACAAACGCCCAGTCTGACAAACTCAACAAATCTGAGAATTCAACACATACCTTGAAACTGTAGTTCATCTACTTTTACACAATTCTTCATTCCACTATTCCACTAGTATGCAACACAGTAATTTACTTGTGTACTAGGCTACTAGCCACAGCTGACCAACCACTGGGCTTTAATGAATTTCTTCTGATGTCAAAGAGGCTAATCAAATTCAAAATATACAATACCAGACTCTCACTTTTACTATATAAATACAAGATTTTTTTATTTCATTAAAAAGTAAGATAACTGGGCTGGGGCTGGGGCTGGGGCTGTAGCTCAGTGGCTGAGCACTTGCCTAGAATGCATGAGGCACTGGATTCGATCCTCAGCACCACATACAAATAAATAAAATAAAGGCATTCTATCCATCTACAATTAAAAAAGATTTTTAAGATAACTATGTAAGTGTATATAATACTACACCACGCTTTTTAAAAAGTAAACAATGAATTTGCCAATGCCTGAGTCTATTACTGAGCTAGGAAAACTTTTTTTTTAATAATTTATTGGAAAACTGCAAACAGGTATGAATTAGACTGATGATATAACCTTAAGTACAGCATTCTTCACCCTAAAGTGGCAGTAGTCTAATGAGAGAACAAGAATTTCCATCAAGTGGAGAGCTTCCCTACCAATCTTTTACCATCATCACCATCAATATCTGAGTAGAAAAGAATATGAATGAATGTAACTTATCAACTAAGTACAAACCTTAAATCAATAAGAGCATCTGCATGTATACGTGCATTCATGAGTATATGTATATATCTTTATTGCTGCATTTCTGAACCTATAGTACAGTTTGGTTTCTTTTTTTTTTTTTTTCATATACAACTGAAGACAGGAATATGGTAGTCAGTGAATCTGACTTTTGACTCACCATTCACTTTGAACAATTCACTTTCATCATTAAAAAAGAATGAATGAACATGTATTGTGTTCAAATCATTGTACTAGGTGTTTTATATAAATTCTGTCTTTTTTCTTTTTCAAATGTTTCATAGATTAATTACCAAACTAACCAAAACCAGTACAACATCATCTCTGTAAAAGAAAGCTCACATTCCCAATTAAATATTCTCAACTATCCAGAATAGTGGTGACATTTTCATCTTGATGTGACAAGATGGTCATAACCTTGATACCGCATAAATATGTGTAACATTTTATGTGTAATCCTTATAGACCCAGCTTGGTTCTCCTTCAATGTCCCCTCTTGGAGTTATACTTGATTTTATTACCAGTTTCCATTCTAATCCACTGGAGAATGGGATGATTTTACTTTCGTTTCTCAGCCAGAAATCAATTAATCCTAAAAGTCTTATGAAAAGACAGGTGAGGAAGTGAATCAAGTACATATACCATAATGACCAAAAAAGGTAAAGAGAGTATTAATTATATCTTAATATTTTCAAAAGAATCCTACCAGGAAGAGAGATTAGTACAGTAGAGGAAAGGAACTAGGGAAGGGAGAAGGGGAGAAAAAACTGAGGAATGATACTGTCCAAATTACATTATTATATTGTGATTACAATGTACCAATAAAAATAAGGGGGAAAAGCTTTAAAAAAAAAAAAGAATTGTACCAAATAATCAGCATAACCCTCACAAAGCCACAACTCTTTAATATAAATTTGATTTAGTCACAAGTTTGCCTAACTGTAAAGCCCTTTCTTTTACTATGTGGGAATGATAACACCTAAATGAATACCATACTATTTGACATACACAGCAAGATGGACTGGTGATGGAGTTCAAAGAGAAAGTTCTTGCCTAGCATGTAGAAGACCTGGGTATGATCTCCAGCACTGCAAAAACAAAACAAGTAATACACAATAATTATCAACAACAACAAAATGAGATAACCCATACAGCCTATAAAACATAAAGCTATATATGTAAGTGTAAGAAATGACTAGTACTGATAAGCCCATTCCACCAACCATTACTTCCCTCCTCACACGGCAGAGATGCTTGAAAATAATAACACAGAAAGAATAAACAAGAAAATACACAAATACAGTTCAATACACAAAGTATCAACAACAAAACAATGGGACTTGGAGAGACTACAGTCCATTTCCCTACAAGACATGCTTCTTTAGTGTGAATTAATTCATTCATTCATCATTAGAGATGTGGTCAGTATAGTGTGAAAGTCACTTTGACCCATAATTTTTCATAGCGCAGGGATGTTTTAAAGCCATAAGAGACAAGCTTTCTCACTAAAACAGCCTTATCAATATATCATGATTTTAAAGAATAAACTAAATTCTATAGAAGGGATAACTGGGGACTCATTAATGGCTTCAAATTTAAACCACCTCATGAGGCTGCAGGTAGAGATAAAGAAGCTGTGAAAATATTTTCTTTGTATTTATGTTTTAAAGGGTGGAGGAATGAAAGACCACATCCTGGATCAACTGATGAATTCTGACAAATTGATCATAAGTAGAAATGAATGTCAAAGGAGAAAACATAAATCCCAGGACTTAGAACTAACTGGTGTTGGTTGCAAATGTTTAACTGTATTAATATTTTTATTATAATGGTTACTGAGTTTGTTAGAACACACAGTATAATGCTGCATAGGCTTCTGAGTGGTTTGTCCCTATTTTTAGGGACTAAAATTTTCAGAATCTGGGTGTTTTTCAGAGACATATATATTGCTTTATAACTGGATGGTCTGCCTCATAGAAACAGAAAAGCAATCATGAAATTCATTTGAAAAAAAACAGGAGACCCAGAATAGCCAAACAATCCCTAGCAAGAAGAGTAAAGCAGGAGACATCACAATACCAGACCTCAAACTATACTACAAATCTATAGTAACAAAAACAGCATGATATTGGCACCAAAACAGACATGTAGACCAGTGGTACAGAATAGAGGACACAGAGACAAACTCACATACAGTTATCTCATATTAGACAAAGGCACCAAAAACATACAATGAAGAAAAGATAGCCTCTTCAACAAGTGGTGCTGGGAAAACTGGAAATCCATATGCAGCAAAATGAAATTAACTCCCTCTCTCACCAGGCACAAAACTCAACTCAAAGTGGACCAAGAATTCCAGGAATTACACCAGAGACTCTGTACCTAATAGAAGAAAAAGCAGGCCCAATCTTCATCATGTCAGCTTAAGACCTGACTTCCTTAACACGACTCCTAAAGCACAAGAAATGAAATCGAGAATCAATAAATGGGATGGATTCAAACTAAAAAGCTTCTTCTCAGCAAAGGAAACAATCAATAACGTGAAGAGAGAGCGAACAGATGGGAGAAAATCTTTACCACACACACATCAGATACAGAACTAATCTCCAAGATATATAAAGAACTCAAAAAACTTAATACCAAAAAACCAAATAACCCAGTCAATAAATGGACTTAAGGAACTGAGCAGTCATTCACAGAAGATATACAATCGATCAACAAGTATATGAAAAAATGCTCAATATCTCTAGCAATTAGAGAAATGCAAATCAAAACTACTCTAAGATTTCATCTCACTCCAGTCAGAATGGCAGCTATTAGCTTAATAAGAATATAAACAACAATAAGTGTTGGCGAGGATGTGGGGAAAAAGGCACACTCATACATTGCTGGTGGGACTGCAAAATAGTATAACCAATCTGGAAAGCAGTATGGAGATTCCTTAGAAAACTTTCAATGGAACCACCATTTGACCCAGCTATACCACTCCTCAGTTTATACATAAAGGACTTAAAACCAGCATACTACAGCTACACAGCCACATCAACATTTATAGCAGCTCAATTCACAATAGTTAAACTGTGGAACCAACCTAGATGCCCTTCAATAGATGAATGGGCAAAGAAACTGTGGAAAATTATTTAGAAATAAAAGGGAATCAAATCATACATTTGCAGGTAGATGGATGGAGTTAGAGAATATCATACTAAGAGAAATAAGTCAAAGGCCAAATGTTTTCTGATAAATGAATGTTAACCCATAATGCGGGGTGGGGGGGTGGCATGGGATGAGTGGAGGAACTTTGGATTGGGCAAGGGAGGTAGGTATGGGGATAGGAAAGATGGTGGAATGAGAAGAACATCATTACCCTAGAACATGTATGAGTGCGCGAATGGTGTGACCCTACTTCGTGTACAACTAGAGAAGTGAAAAACTGTGCTCCATTTGTGTACAATGAATCGAAGAGCATTCTGCTGTCATGTATAACTGATTAAAACAAATAAGTATTTTTTAAATCTTCCTTTTAGATTATGTTATTTTAAATCTCAGTTGTAATTTAATTTATAACATTAAATAGACTTAAATTAATAATCTATGTCATATTTAGTTTGAAAATTACCATGCTGAAAATCTGAAAGGAAGGTATCCATTTCCCTTCCACCTTAGTATGCTTTACATTTTAATTTTAAAAATATGGTTTAAGAGTAATATATACTATGTCCTGACAAATCTACCATATACCAGGTATTTGGTGTTTTATATTGCTATATTTTTTAATATTTATTTTTTAGTTGTAGTTGGACACAATACCTTTGTTTTATTTGTTTATTTTTATGTGGTGCTGAAGATCGAAGTCAGGGCCTCACACATGCTAGGCAAGCACTCTACCACACAACCCTAGCCCTGTTATCTGTTTTAATCTTCACCCAAAACGCTGATTAGCGATTAACTTCACTTTGAAGTTGAGGAGACACTGAAACTATTACAGATTTGCCTCAGATCATATTAAGTATTGGGTTTAGGTTTTTACCTCACTAATATCTTACTTCGAGGCCCATCCCCCCCACACTCCCCATCCCTTTCTTTTTTGGTGAGGCTGGGGTTTGAACCCAAGGTAAATGCTTTATCACCAAGGTAAATCCAGATTGGTTGCACCAATCTGCAGTATGGAGATTCCTTAGAAAACTTTCAGTGGAACCACCATTTGACCCAGCTATTCCACTCCTCAGTCTATACCCAAAGGACTTAAAACCAGCATACTACAGTTGTACAGCCACATCAATGTTTAAAGCAGCTCAATTCACAATAGCTAAACTTTGGAACCATCCCAGATGCCCTCCAATAGATGAATGAATAAAGATAAACTGTGGTGTGTGTGTATATATATACACACACACACACACACACAATGGAATATTACTCAGCAATAAAAGACTTCTGTGAGTTCTTGCTAAGTTTTCCAGACTGGCCTTACATTTATGATCCTTCTGCATTAGCCTCCCAAGTAACTGAGCTTGATTGCTAGCCTGTGGTGCTGTTGGGAGGTGGTGGAACCTTCAGTAGGTGGGGCCTAGAGAAAGGAAATTAAGTCATTGGAAAGTGCACTCAAGGGGATACTGGAACCTTGGCCCCTCCTCCCTTTGCCTGCCACCTGTGTACTCCCCTGCCATGATATATTATTTTGCTACAGGGTCAAAAGCTAGGGTTAATCAACAATGAACTTAAACCAAAAACCAAAATAAACTTTCCTGTTTTTAGATTGTTTACCTCAGGTAATTGTTACAGCAACAGAAAACTGTCTAACAGGTGTATATATTCAATATACATAAATATACTCATTATGGAATTTAAAAAAAGTTAAGAAAAATCAGTAACAGATAGGTTTTTATGCTTCCTTAAAAGATTACCAAAATTTTACTTGGGGCTGTCCCAGAAGCTTTCCAACTGTTTTCAATAACTGTTTTTGTTAGAAATTTATTTTGCCTCATTACAAGGGTCAAATCTAAGACTTAGAAAATTTGAAAATAAAAACATGTAAAGAATTATTTTTAAATTATCTACAATCCTACCATGCAGAGATAATTACCTTATAAATTTGTTGTATTTCCTTCCAGTCAGTCTTTTCCTCAACAATATGAATACAAACTTTAAAAGCTGGTGCCAGGGCGCCCAGAGTTGTGGCTCAGGGATAAAGCGCTCACCTAGCATGCCTGAGGCACTGAGTTCAATCCTCAGCACCTCATAAAAATAAAATAAAGGCACTGTGTCCACCTACAACTTAAAAAAAAAAAAAAAAAAAAAAAGCTAGTGCTGTATTATAATGAAAATGCTGGCATTCAACCACTTCTGGCCTACAAAAATGACAATTTCATTTAATTTTAGTTTTAACCTAACTCTATATGTACTGAGTGCATATAGTATTATCACAATTTTACTTTCTTTGAGATTTTTATATCCGTCACAAGCATTTTATTATATATGTAATAATCTTCCCAATATGATGTTTTAAGGCTGGGTGGTAGTCCAAACAAATGAATATAATAAATAACGTCACTGTTTCTCTGATGTTTGAAACTGAATTGTTTCCAGTTTTCACTATTATAATTGATACTGGTATGAACATGCCTGTGCCTCAATTTTCCTGTGAATCTCTGATTATTTCCTTAGGATAAATCCCTAAAGGTAGGGTGACTGAGTCGAGGTTTATGAATACTTTTAATACTACATAAACATGTTCCTAAAATCACTAGCACAGAATAACTAGTTCACATTTAATCATTAGTATATGAGACTGCTTATTCATTCACATGACTACATGTTTTTAACAATCTGAAGGATTGTTAAAAATTATCCTTGAATTCTTAAGGAAAGAAAAGCTGATGGACAATGTGTATATAGGTGAACCAGGAACACATTATCAATACCAATGGTTCTCAAACTGGTATACATAAGAACCATGAGGGGAGTTTATTTAAAAATGAAGAACCCGGGATCCCATTCAAGTGATTCTGTCAATGGATCATGATGTAAATTTGTACTTTTAACCATCACCCTGAGTGAAATAGATGTAAGTGACCCATGAACCACACTTTGAGAAAAACTACTCTAGAGTAAATGCATGCTTCATTTACATGAGTAACTATTACAGATAAATTACTGCTGAGTAAGAAGTGAACTTACTTCTTATTCAAAATACAAAATTAGGTAACTGTATGTCTTCAGATCAGCATTTTGCTTCATTTCTACAGTCACAGCTTAACTGAAGGTGCAAATACTTGGAAAAGTACACCAAGTACAGCAGTCTACCCACAATTTGGGGAGTAAAAAGCAATTTTAAAATATAAGTTTTATTACTGGTTCTGCTATTCCCTAGCAAAACCTTCTCAAGTCTCAATGTCCTCACCTTTAAAAATAATAATTAAGAGTACCTTTCTCATGAACACGATAATTAACACAGAAATGCTTAGTAGAGCACCTGGTCCAAAGTAAGAGTTCAATAAAGATGTTATAATTATTATTACAAGACCAGCACTGCTAAAGCACCTAATTCAACCAACCCACAAGACTCTTTGGCTCAGCAACAAAGGGGACTACACATAGCTTATCTAATAAACATACACAGAGTTTTGATAACAATATCCTACCGTTTTTTAGAAAAATGATTACTTAAAAACATGCTAGGTACTGAATAAACACTTTAATAAAATTGTCTTAGAACACTGTTACATGAACAAGTACCAATGTCAGAATTTAATCCCAGGTCTGTTCTTTTAACCACTAAGACAATTTCTAGGATAACTACTCTATTTAAAGACTACCAAATATCATAAAAGGTAAAACAAGAGCTGGGTGTATATCTCAAAGGTACAACGCTTGTCTAAATGTGCTAGGCCCTGAGATCAATCCCCAGCAGAGGAAACACACACACACACACACACACACACACACACACACACACACACATATATAAACCAGCACTTTTTGCAAACTATGCATCCTTGCACCCCCCAGAAGATATGAAAGATTAAAAGGAGACATCAATATCATCTACAACCTGATTCTTTTAAGAAATCTCAGCCTTCCACTTAATTCTAACTTCTATATCTTCCAGGACAACTATTGTAACTACCTCACACTGGAAAGGGTAAACTGATTTCTCCCTAATGGTCATTTTAAAAGTCTGTTTAGGATACTTTAAAATGTTCATTCATAATTTGATCAAGATCATCAAGCAGATTAGTGGCAGAGCCTAATTAAATCTAAGCCTTTAAATGCTTGATTCAGGGCTCTTTAGAAAAGGCAGCTCCACTGGGGCAGGAACTTCACAAAGTTTACTACTCAGTTAGTTTACATGAAATACTGTATAATTAGAGAGCAATCATAACATCGTCTTTTATAATCATTCTTTTAAAAAAAAGTAATCAACATATTCTAGTATTTTCTTTCTTCCTATTTGCTCAATTCATGGCAAAAAAAATAAACAATACTCTAAGGTAGATGACTCCAACCACTCCAGTGAAACATATCAATAATTAATTTGTGAATAGCCCATTACTTTCACATAAAGGAAATGTATCCTTGAACAAATCTCAAAATGATATTAACATTTTTATGTTCCTATTACTAATGGTCACAGAAGTTTTATGGAGGATTGTGGAGGGGGATAAAAAGTTGCCTATTAAATAATAAACAATTACAAATTCCAGTTTAAATTACTTTACCATCTTTTTCAATTAATTTTTAAAGTATATAAATTCAGGAAAATGTGTAGAACAATAGCAGTAATATTTTCATCTTTCAAGAAATATTAAGGCCAAGGATTTGATTACATCAGAAAAGGAAAGACACCCTCTTCACATGGTGGCTTGATTCTAATATAATGACAATGTTATGCTTGATTCTATCATGGCAAATTACTAATTTTAGTTATTTTGTTTTTGCACATGGTTAGGAAAGAGTATCCTATGTCAAGAACATAAATA
Source organism: Callospermophilus lateralis (assembly GCF_048772815.1). Taxonomy (NCBI): domain Eukaryota; kingdom Metazoa; phylum Chordata; class Mammalia; order Rodentia; family Sciuridae; genus Callospermophilus; species Callospermophilus lateralis. The sequence continues at coordinate 113,472,548 of NC_135312.1, read as the reverse complement.
GGGAATGACAGAGAAGTCCATATTTGTATGTGTCTGGTTCTGTACAAAACATTTTTAATGTATATTAGTCAGAGAGGTAGAGGTGTTGTGTGGGAAGAAGGAAAGGGAAGAGATGACATTTGCTTTCCTAATGCAGTTTATTGTAGGTAAGGTCTTAGCACCTGAGTCTTAAACTTCTTTCTACAACAGTAATTCTATTCTACAGACACAGTTAATCCTATATTTCTACATTTGTAATTAATAAGTTGTTCAAAAAGCATGAAAGATGAAAACAAAAACATTAATAAAATATAATCACTTTATGATTTTCCCAGGTGGCTTAGCCGTAGGTACCAAAAACAGGTTTCCAGACCAGAGCTGCATGGTTTCTTGGAGTTTCTCATCCCTACAACTTCTTGCAAGATTTTGTATCTACCTCTCTGCTCCTAAATACAGAAATAAAATGTTATGATCTAAACCAACAAAGACATTGTGTATATTTTAACCTAAAATGTTGAGGAACTAGTCTTAAAATGTTTGGCAGCCCGAAGGTTTTGCTCCCTAAAAGGTTGTTCATGTTAATAAAATTGCCAGAGACCATGATTAATACCATTCTTCTTATGAAATCTTCAATTCCATGGAAAATTAATAAGAAATGTCCCCCCCAAAATTAATCACTTTAAATTTTATAATTTTGATATTACATTACCCTACATATTGTTTTGAATTTGCTATATCCTTAAACATTACTTTAAAAGGGCTACTAATGTTTTCATCAGTATCCTTTAGAAATGATACACCTCAGATTTCTTAATATTCTTGCATCCATGAAATCACTGAGAGCAAAAGACCAAAAAAGTATACAAAACAATTTTCTAGCACAATTTGCTAGATCAAGAATTTATCATAATTCCAATATTAAAATTATAGTTAAGAGTTTAAAACTGATAAATAAATAAATCTTATAAATCTTAAGGATATTCTATGTCACTTAGATAACACAGGATATTTAAACATAAATTCTTAAATCTTAAGACACGTGCTCTGATGTCAAGACCAGAGTATGTTGATACATATATTGATGCTAAGCTAGAAACAGAAAACAGAGAGACGATGTTTTATTCTATTCAAGGTTAATCATAAGAATTAACTTTTTATGAATTGATGAGTGAAATAATATACAATTTCTAAAATTTCATGAGGATATTCAAATTAATTATGAAATTATTGTGGTTATCCAAAACTTAAAGCAAAAAAGAAAATAAGAGAAAAAAATTAACTTTTCTCATTTCAAAAATAAATGCTGCTGCTGCTTTAAGTGACCAGCAGTCTCAGATCAACTCCAGGCTGCAATCACAACATCCATTAGAGTACTCCACAGCTCAGAGCAAGCAAGCAAGTGGTTGTCAGTGCAGCTAGTAAATCACCTGATCCTATTACAAAATCAATTACTGCAGTGCATTTCCATTGCTACACAATCTGATGATGACAAAATGATATTGGATAGCTACTGCAAGGTCAAGAAAACTGCTAAGAACATCTTTAATTGGTCTTTTCTTTTTAATCATTTGGCCCTAGTTATAATGCAGCCATTTTAATTGTATATTTTTATTTGAAATAAATCTATGTAGTTACCTTTGGTTGTCTGGGACATTCGATGGATAATCTCTGCAACTGGTCTGATGTATGGCTACAAGAGAAAAGATCGGAGCAGCAGGTCGAACGGCTCAACCTCTTCATTAAAGAAGAAATAATGCTGCAGCCACAGCCACACATTGACTTGCTCATTAGATGAGAATTTGACTTAAAAAATCAGAACTGGTAATGTCCCGTATATACTCAAAATTGGCTAACTGCCTCATTCTGCAGCTCTCCGGCTAAAAGAAACACTGCTAAAAAAGAATAAAACAACAGCTTCCCCACAGATGATACCAGCCACAAACTCATCGCCAAGAAAAACTGGATATTAGAAACAGAAGTCTCCTGGCTACTCTTCAGACAGAAGGTAAGGTGCTTTAATATTTCAAACTGTTTTATATTAAAGCCCAAGTACTTAACAAAGGAACAAACTCAAGGTAAGACATCCTAAAAATTATACTAACCACTCTTTCTGTCTTCCATCAGTTTAGATCTGTTTGCCTACTCCTTCAGCTCAGCCTATCCAACCTGTTCCCTTTGTAAATGCACACTATTTCAACAACCAACAGGAATGAGCCCCACCCCTTGCTGTCCCCACACACACCGTTCAAGAACGGCTCAATATCTGGAAAAGAACTGCTGCAGCATTGCTTTGAGAAACAACAGGGAGCAAATTACTGAACGGATTCTTTAACTTACCAATCAGAACTGCTGACCTTTTATGACTCTACAATTCAAGAAGCCTGCCAAATACTCACAGTAAGAAAAATCAACTGATTTTATTTCTATACTATAGATTAATTTACAGAATTGTTTTCAATCTTATTATTCAATATAAAATTGAGTAAGAAACAGAAACATAAACCTAAGTATTTTCTTAGCAAACAAATTTTAGGTAGTAGCTACACAAAGTAGCTCATCTTTAAGGGTTGGTGGGAGAGGGCAGGAGGGTGGTTGAATAAGATGCAGAGTAAAAAAATCCTGAGTACTGTGCTTAGACTTGAGAAGTAATGAGCAATACAATCCTATAGAAAAATAACAGTGCAGATAATGATAAAAATAAACAGCAAGATAGTCCAAGGAAGCCCCTGCTATCATAAATGTTAAAAGAGTCTTAATAAGAAGAAAAAGACATGTGGCTATCTAGATAGGTTATTAAAAATAAGTAAAAAGCCATCAAGAATCTGTTTTGATTATTGAATCTTTTCATTTGGTTATTTGCATTTCATTAGATTTTTTAAATACCACAAACCACTCAAAAACACAAGAAATAGTATTAAGAATGCTAGCCATTTTCTAGTATCTTTTATATTTAAGCATTCTACCTTTCCCAATAATATAATTATTTACATCATGTAATTATAACCCACAACAAGGAATATCACATTACTATAAATACTTCACCCATCTCAAATAATCATACTTCAAATAATTATAACTTAATAAACAGTCACAGACCTGTGACTTGCCAATCCTTGTTAACAACACCTTTTTGGGAAAAGATGGTCAAGAAACTGAATGTAATAAAACATCTCCATTTAAAATATATATTTTTAAAACTTCATATTTTTTGTGGCACTGAAAGCTTCCTCATTTGTGTATGTATTGTGCTCAGTTTCTTCCCTGGTTTAAAGCTAAAAGAGCCAGTATTGCCTCTGCCTTCACCTTGTACTGCCCTTTTGATATTCATGTTATACTTAAATCAATTCTTTCAGAATATCTAAAAAAAACATGCATGCACTTCACACTGATTTAAAAAAAAAAAAAAAAACCTTTTGTAGATAAGGTCTATGGAAACAAACAAGCAAAATAATGCAGTAACCTTTTACTCGCCTGCTGGAGGTACTGTCTGCTGCACAGAATTTTAAAGCCTCATCTGCAGATGCAATTGTGCTGGTATTGCCAAGAAGTCTGCCTTTGCTGTGCTGCTGCTATACAAACTATTCATCGAAAGAGCACTTTATATGGAAAACATGAAGTACTATCAGTTTAAGTTTCTTATATGATTTAACAAAAGAACTTCTAAAATCTAGCTATAGCTCTGCTCTAGATAATCTCAGGTGCATGTTAGACACGTTAGGGAAAAAGGTCCTATTGCTGCTGATGCATTACTTTAGCAAATGTGTGAGATGGGGAAGCTGAAAGAGGTAATGAAAAAATTAATATATCATGCTAATGTAAAAATATGTACCAAGTATTAAAATCTGACACAATTTATATTGCCAATGAATGTACAACATGCCCTTAATAGCTTGAGATTTTTATGAATTTTATAATTAGCAGAAGCCTATAAATAAATCATTGTCTAATATTAACAGACAAGTATCAATTAAACAACTCTACCAAATGCATACTCCTCTTAATGAAAATAAGTTATTTTACTAGCTCCTCAGCATCACTACTGTTTCTGAAAGAAATAATGAAATAAAATATCCAAAAGAACAGAATGCTTCTGAAATATCTTGCAATGCTTCATCTTCCTTGTCACCCCCACCAATATCCCTTGTCTCAGATTATTTTTAACCAAATTAGCTTGTAAGCAATAACAGCTATTTTCATTATTTATAATTTTCCTTCCATGTCAGCTAATTTAATGTACTACTGATTCTCTATTTAGATAGAAAGCAAACCAACAAAGATAAACCATTAAAAATTATCCAAAAAGCAGCATAATATTGCTTACAAAAAAAGCAGTATTTAAATTTAGCCATACATATGTTTAAAAAGTAGAGGAGACATTAATATTTGTTCATTAATGACAATTAAGTATCATGCTACTTCTTCAATAAGCTTAATGTCATTTCAAAGATACTTTCTCCCTTAACTGCAAGTAATTCTAAATGTCAAAAACTTATCTGACTCATATTATTGTATTTAAAAAAACAATTATTCTTTCATTTAAAAATAACCATATATTTCATATATAGTACCCTTGAGAGAAGACTCCAACAATTCTCAAAATGTGGACCTGTGGGTTCCTATGACCCTTACATGGACTCTATGAGATCAAAACTATTTTTACAATACTGAGATGTCTCTTATGTTTTTACTCTCATCTATTTTACCAGTATATATAAAGTTTTACTCTGATTACATGGCATGTAATATCCAACCTGTTTGAACACAGAGGCAAATGAGAATACAAATGTCTTCCACTAAGCTAGACTTTAAATTCATTTGCAGAAATGAAAAAGAATGCCATTCTTTTCATTAATTTTTTTTCTGTTTCAGGAAAATATAGCAATTTTCCCCAAAAGATATGTTAATTGTATGAACATGTAATTGGATGTTATTTTTCAATGAATTTAATAAATCAATACATATTAAACTTTTTATTTTTATTTTACAATAGGGTAAATATTAAAAGACATAACCCACAATTTTAAAGAGCTCCTTAGGGTTTTCAGCAGTTTTTAAGAGTTTAAAGGTGTCCTGAGACCAAAACAAATTGAGATTCATTAGAAACGTTTGCACACATTTTTTCTTAAATCAAGGCTTACATTTGTTATAAAAAAAGTAATACTCATTTTAGGATATCAAATATAAAATGTTTTTGAATTTTCACTGTCATTTTCAATACATGAGCCCAATTATTATTAGATGGATTTAACAAAAGTGCTACCATCTATTTTTTAAAGTAGTAGATAACCAAAATTATGATTTCCATAGAGTAGGAATTAAAAAAAAACTCACTCATTGAAAAATAATGAAAGTTCATTGAAGGAAAAAGGAAAATGTGAGATGATGTTTTTATATTAAAAGAAAATATATATGAGTTTCTGAACTCATTTTGCCAATGAAATAATTAATCTTAAATAATTTTTTCCAGAGAAGAAATAAACTTTAAATGAATACACCTCCAAATAGGATTATCTTCAGTGATAAATACACTAAGGAGAAAGCACACAATACAGACACACATTAAAGAATATATGAAAGTGCCAGGTGTGGTGGTGTACACCTGAAGTATCAGGTACTTGGAGGGCTAATAAGGTCAGAGAATCACTGGAGCCTAGAAGTTGGAGATCTGCCAGGTCAATACAGTGAGAGCCTATCTGAGGGGGGCGGGGGAGGGAGGAGATGATTAGGGGGGATGCAGTATGATTTATAGTAATTCCTATTGCTAAGAATATGTTGGATGCTTGATATATTAAGGCTAGTTTTTAACAATGGGACAGATGTTATCTTGAATTATTATGTATTAGCTACATTTTCCCCTTATGTCCTATAAAAGCTAATTCTCAAACAGACTCTCTTTGGTCCTCTCCTTGGCCAAACCCCAAGTCTTCTCTAGACTTATGATTCCCATTCATTCATTCATTCATTCATTCTTCAAATATTTAAGTATCTCCCATGTGCTAAGCAGGTATGAGTAATGAAGATGTAGCAACATGCAAGAGAGACAAAAAATTCTTTTGGCTTCACTGAACTTATTTCCAGGGGAGAAGATACATAACAAACAAAACAAATATTTACTACAGCAGATGGTGCCAACTGCCAAGAAGAAAAAAATATAGGAGGAAGAAAGAAATGACTAGGAAGTCTCATTTCATTAATCGAAATGTAAATAATTTTTTTAATTTTAAGAACATTTTTTAAATATTGAGAGTAATGCCAGCAAAAACATGTGTTGTCGGTAAATAAAAATTTGAATTTTTTAAATGAAAAATTTCAAATATCTGCAAGAAGAGAGTATAATGAACCCCTATTTACACACTTATCACCTATGATCAACACTTATTCAAAATAGTGCCAGGACTGCTTTATCTTTGATTCTTTTTTAAGGTATTTTAAACCAAATCCCAGGCATCATGACAATACCATTCTCGCCCTCATACATCCTTATGGATCTTTAATTTGGCCAGAGCCTTTCATACTCAAAAAATCACCTTACACACAACAACAAATTAACTGTACTTCCACGATCTTAACTAATAAGTCAATATTTTTTAACTTTTCCAGAATGTCTCAAAAATGTCTTTTCTACCTAACTTAATCTAAACAGAATCCAAAGGAGAATCCCTCTTTGCACAAGGCTACTATATATCTTAAATCTTAAAAGCAACTCAACTGGTCCTCTTTTCTTCCATGTCACTGACTTTCAAAAATCATTTTAGTTGTCTCAAATTATGTAACTGTCCATGTGGTTTTGTGTCATTATCTTGTAGCCCAATCTCCCATATTTCCTACAAATAACTTTTGATAATTAAACTCCAAATTCTAACCTCGTCAGAAATATAATTAACAAACACAGGAATTCTAACTCCGGAGAAATAAAAATTTAAGTCTACCAGTAATTTTGAAACACTTGTTAAAAAAAAATCTGAAAAAATTAACATGGTGCAGTAGCTCAGAAAAGACAGAAGAGGGAACTATAATATTTAGGAAGTCCACACTAAATAGCATTAAATTTTACTTTAAATTTCAACACTGAATTTCAACTTAATGATGACTCAAAATATAGTAATTATTACTTTTACATATCTCCTTCCAAAAACCAAGTAAACAAAATCTAGAATCCAGAAGAAAAAATTAACATCCACTAATAAATAGTACACATTAACAAACATAACCATTTAAACTTATTCTAAAAGTACACCTCAAAATTCCAAAATAATTTTCTTCAATAATAAGCTAAATGAAACTAATGTACGTATTTTTGCAATATAATCATTTTAATTATAAAATCAAAATATTTAAATGAAAAGGGAAATCCAGAATTTTAAAGCAAATTACTTTTTTACATATCTGTTCACACAAAAGAAAGCTACAAAATGTCTTTCTTTAGTGATAAAGGTATTTCAAGAATAAATATATGCAGTCTACCTAAGATGTTTGCTCAAAAAATGTTATTGAAACATTAGTGTAATTTATGTAAAAATATAACCATCACACTAATTAAAACTACTTTATGCAAGTACAGATAGAACAACAAATTTATACACAAGTGATTGTTACCATACCAACATAAGACAGAATAGAGCTAGTATAAACTATAGAATTTAGGTAAGCTTTTTGTATCTAACAAGGATCTCCTTAACTCCAGTTTCCACTAACATATTCCTCATTTCCTTGGGAGCTCTCAACAGTGGCAGCACTTTTAACATTCACACTTCCACAATCATTCTGTTTATGAGGATTTGGGTGTTCTCTAAAAAAAATATGAAATTTCTTGACCATGCTTCTGACTTTCTTCTGGGTCCTCATCATCAGGGTCTTTAACATCCATGTTTCCTCCAACAGTGTTCTTTGATGATTTCACCATCCTCTAGAATGGTATGGTTTTTCTCAACATGCCTCTCTCTCTCTTCTGAGGGCTCACAAGCAAAACCTTTAACATCTGTTTTTCTACCAATAGTAAATGCAAAGCAATCTAAGCTTTCTCTTTCATGTTACTCAAAACCCATTCCCCAATTTCAAAGCCACTCCACATTTTTAGGCATTTTTTACAGCAGTGCTCCACATATAGGTACCAAAATCTAAAATTAGCTTTCTATGGCTGCTGTAACAAATTACCACAAACTTGGTAGCATAGAATAGCAAATTTATTATCTTACACTGTTCTTAAGGCCAAATATTCAAAAACAGTTTAATTGAACCAAAATCAAGGTATTAGCAGACCAGTATTCTTTCCAGAAGTTCAAAGTTCATCTCTTTCCTTGCTCTGGTTAGTGCTTAGAAAGCTATCAGAATTCCTTAGTTCTTGGTCCCTTCTTCCCCCTTCAAAAGCACATCATTCCAGCCTGTGCATTAGTCTCCCATCTCTTGTCTGCCTTGACCTTTTCACTCACTTATGAGGACTCTCTGATTACACTGACTTGCTTGAATAATCCAGGATAACCTCCCCATCTCAAGTCCTTAATATAATCATGTATGCAGAGTTCCTTCAGCCATGTAAGATAAAATACACATTTTTGGAAATTAGAAGGTGGACATCTTTCAGTTTACCAAAATACAACACTAAAAGCACAAAAGACAAAAGTAAAAGTATAGACTGTTCTTCAGGAAAACAATAAAAGACTTTTGAACTTAAGACACTGTTTAAAAAATGAAAAGGCTAGCAACAAACTCAGAAAAACCTGCAAATAGTTGTCCAAAGGGCTTATATCTAGACTATATTAAGTACTCTTGCACCTCAGCAACAACGCCCCAAAAAATTTTTTAATATTTGAGAAAATGTTTCAACAAAAGAAGATACAGGAATAGCAAATACACATAGGCAGCAATGTGCAACATCATTATTCATTAGGAAAATGAGAATAATGCCCCAATGGGATGTCATTATCTAACCACTAAAACAAGTAAAATTAAAATAACTGACCACAACAAATGTTCTGAGGACTCTGAATAACTAGATGCTAGCAGTAATACACTGTCAGCAGTAAGATACAACCACTTTGGAAAAGTTTGGTGATTTCCTATAAAGGAAAACATACACCTACTGTATTACTCTGCCATTCCTCTCAGGAGAAATAAAAACATATGTCTACATAACAACTGCACACAAATGTTTGGGGCCTCTTTATCCGTAACAGCCAAAAACAGTAAACAACCCAATTTAGCAAAAGGTAAATGAAAAAAAAAAGGTTAAAAAAAAAAAAAAAGAAAGAAAGGAATACCCAACAAAAATAAAGTATTAATAGTCCATGTAAAAAATATGAATGAATCTCAGATTTATTAAGCAGGAGGAAATAAGCCAGACTTGAGACACATTATCTGATTCTACTTATATAACATTGTAGAAAAATAATTTATAGTGACAAAAAGCAAGTTAAGGATTGCCTGGGAAGGGAGAAAAGGGGACATTACAAAGTTACAAAAAGGCTTTCAAGGTTAATGTACACACTTACTACCTTAAATTTAATGATGGTTTCATGTGCACATAAATAAGTCATCAAATTATGCATTAATTATATCTCAATAAACCTAAATTTTTTAAATCAAAAACTTAGAAGATGAATATGAGGTAGAGAAAATAAAATCTGAAGCCTATTTTTACGGTAGAATCCTAATAAACAATCTGGAGACAAATGAATTAAAGAATCTAAAATACACTTAAAAGATAAAAGCTATTACACAATTATACTGTAGAATTTAGGATTCCCAGATGCAAGATGAAATTGAATGGTACTCAGTTTCCAGTGGGATTTTTTTCCCTCTACCCCTACCCTCTCCATGCCTATAAGAAAAGAGAGCAAATGTTCAGGAAATTATCAATAATTTGATATTTAAAATATTCATATTTCTAAGCAGATTGACAAAGGGCTCAAAAATAAACTTTACTGGCACAATTATTTTCGCCCTCTGGGAGACAATCTAATCAAAATTTTCACTTGCCAAATTTTGACATTCTGAACTCAAGAGGTAGATGATATGTATCTACTTAGGTGACTAAAAAGAATGGATCAGCTGTCCATGATCCATCATAGCACAGAGACACTATTAAGAAGTGAACACGTCTGAACTCCAGGCGAGACAGACATTTCTCAGTAAACAATATTGTATTGGGTAAATCATGTCATATACAACCATTTACTTAACTAAAAATGAGAACATAATCATACCATGCTGAATTGCTACCACAGTCCCATCTCTACTTTCAGAGAATCATATAGTCGGACACACAGGGAATTCCATTCTAAAACAGCTCTATTAAGAGTGAACTTTTAGGGCTGGGGATGTGGCTCAAGTGGTAGCGCGCTCGCCTGGCATGTGTGTGGCCCGGGTTCGATCCTCAGCACCACATACAAACAAAGATGTTGTGTCCGCCGAAAACTAAAAAAATTAAAAAATAAAAAAAATTTAAAAAATTAAAAACTCTCTCTTTTAAAAAAAAAAAAATCTAATCACTCTTCCTGGTCCCATTAAAATGCCCCTCCTTTAAAAAAAAGAAAAAGAGTGAACTTTTAAGGGCTGGGTAGCAAAACCCTGGAGGATATTTTAGCCCCTTCATAATTTGGTGGTCAGCCACATAACTGGGTAGAAATGATACTCAGATGTATGGCTCATTTCCTCTGATATTATCATGCTTTCAGGGTTTCTCTCTACTAAAGTTTAACTGTTCTGTCAGCCCCATGTTCTGTCTTCTGATATCTCAAACCAGTTTTTGGCCACCCAATCCACATGCAAGTTGAGAAATGTACTCAGTCAAAAAAAGAGGCAAAAACAAATCTCATGTGGTTCATTTCTCATTCAAGAGCAGAAGTCACATAATAATCAGAAAACGAAATTAAACTGGTCTTATAAAAATGTTACAGATATGTGCTTAAGCTGGTTGCAGTGTTACACACTAATCCAAGCATCTCAGAGGCTGAGGCAGGAGGATCCAATGTTTCAAGGCCAGCCTCAGCTACTTAACAAGGCCCTGAAAACCTTAGCGAGCCCCTATCTCAAAATAAAAAAATAAAAAGGGTTGCGGATGTGGCTCAATGATTATGTGACCCTGAGTTCAATCCCCAGTATCAAAAAAAAAAAAAAAAGATATGAACTTAATAATTCAGAGGAAATTTTTATTTACTCCATAGCTAGAATTACAAAAATTCAAAATACTTTTGCCTACACATAATCTGCACAAAATTAAAATCAATAAAATTCTAAATAACTATTCCCTCTTCACAGAAAAGATAAAAAGAACTTAAACTTAAAAGGCAATGATTAAGATATGAAATCAAATGTTAGAATTACTGTGATAAATTATTAAAAGACCCTTCCTTTCTCCAGTCCAAAAAACTAAACATAAATTCACAATACTAATATTAATAAACAAATCACAACACAAATAATATTTTCACTGTAACACATGGGATCAAACATAAGGTTTTGCTGAATACAATTAGCTGAGGAATTGAAGCACAAATACAAGAATAATTGCTTCCTTTGGGCTTTCGCTGTCAAACACAGAAAACGCCCGTGTTTTTTCAGTCCTATGATAATTAAACCCTTGTCATAGACCTAGACTGTCAATGAATATTTATTTAAAAATAAATTTGTAATATGACACCAAAAGTACAAGAAACAAAAGAAAAAAAAAGATAAACTGAACTTAATCAAAATTTAAAACTTCTGTACTTCATGACACCATCAAGAAAGTAAAGAGGTAATCCACAGAATAGGGGGAAATACTGCAAATCACAGATCTGGTCAGGGTCTAGTATTTAGAACATATAAAGAACATTTATAATTCAACATTTAAAAAGACAACCCAGTTTAACTGGTGAAGATTTGAACAGATATTTCTCCAAAGAAGGCAAACAAATGGTCAAAAGCACATGAAATGATGCCTACCACACAAAAGAAAGTCAGGGAAAAGAAAATTAAAACCACAGAGATCCTACTTCTCACCAACTAGGATGACTAAAATGTAATAGACGCCTATAAGGATGTGGAGGAACTAGAACCTTCACACATACTTGGTGGGAGAATAAAATGGCACAGTCATTTTGACAGTTCCTCAAACACTCAAAAAATCATCCCATTACTTGGAAAAATCCACCCCATTTATATAGATCAAAGGGCTATTTGGTATTTGTTTTGTATTGTTATATTAGGTTTGTCTGAACTCAAACTGCAAACAATGTCTCCTTTATAGTATGCAATAGCTGATTTTGCTTAAGTTTTTTTACATTGTAGCTGGTTTTTTTTTTTAATAAAACCTCCCTTGTAATATGTTCCTAAAAGAAATAAAAATATATCCATACAAAAACTTACACAAGTATATTCACAGAAGAAGTATTCCTAATAGTCAATACATCGACTGATGAATAGATAAACAAAATGTGGTGCGTGTATATATGTATATGTGTGTGTGTGTGTGTGTATAAAATGGAATATTATTCAGTCATAAAAATGAATGAAATACTGATACATACTACAAACTGAAAATATTTTGCTAAGTGAAAGGAGCCAGACACCAAAGGATAAATATTTTATGATGCTATCTTTATAAAACGTTCTTAAAAACAGAAAGTCTACTAAGTGCTACCTAGGGCTGGGAGGTGTGGAGGTGTGAAGGTGTGAGGACATGACAAGAGTGATGAAAACATCCTAAGCTTATGTAGTAGTAATGATCCTACAAGTCTGAATATACCAAACTATCACTGAATTGTATACTCAGGGAAGAATTTTCTAGCATGCGAACTGTATCTCAAAAAAAAAAAAAGTCACTCAAAACTAATAAAATTGCAAAAATGAAATGTGAGTCATAAGTATATGTAATACAAAGACAACTGATTCCCTCTAACTGAAATATATGCATCAATAGGGAAAAATGACAATAAGTCATTTTTATACTTAATACGTGCCCGGAAATCAGTTACTACATTTTAAAGTAGTAGAAATCTGCTTAACAATTTACAACATCATTTGCTCCTAAAAATGTTACACTTATTTTATAAATACATAGTAAACATAATAGTATAATTGTTGAATATTTAAGCATCCACAATGATTATTATGGTTTTAGAAACAATATTTGGTCAAATATGTATTATTGCAAACACAATTAAAAGATAATAAAAGAAACCAATACTTATCCTTAAATATTTCTTCATATACATACAATTATAATCTACTTTAGCTAATCAAACAAACCTATTTATCTCTAAAAATCTTTTGACTATATTAAAAACAACCTCAAACTATGACACAATATTATCCAATGTCTCAGCACTTTCTTCCTATCTTTGAAATATATTTCATCACTTTAAAATCTATCAAGATTAACGCATTATTGCGTCTATATAATCATCATAGCACATAAATCTAAAACACTTTTAGTTGAAATAAAACATGCTGAGATTAACCAATCTTTTGTAAAAAATTAAGTAGTAAAAGCTTTATCTAATAAAATCCTAAATTTATGAGATGCTTTACTATAATAGGCCCATAAAATTTTTCATATTTTAATCCTGGAACAAAGAAATTGGGATAATCTAGACAGGAAACAGCATAAGGCCTGACAACATTAATGGTTGGTACACTGCAGCAAATGGGACCTAATAAACAAAACAATGGATGGCAAAAGAAAAAATCCATACTAGTTTTGGCAACTAAAGGAGAACTACTACAAAATCCCAAGAAGGGAAAATCCTGTTTCATTCATAAAGTATTACCACTCCTTACCCACTAGAACTATTTCTTTTCAGAACTTCCTAATATTTAGGCTGCACACCAAAAGAATGTTCTGGATACAACATGTAGAAAGAATCAGAAGCAGATCAGAAAAGGCATAGAGAAAAAAATTCTAGAACCCAGTTAAAAATTAAAAGCAATATAATTTATAATTGTAATTTAACACTGGTTATTGTAAATGTCCTTATATTGCATGCATAAATTTAACTAAAATTCAAAGTGTATAACATGGAGTTCAATACTTACCAACTACTTAGATAACCTTTTAAAAATCTTGCTGATGGTAGAAATTCCCTAAATAAAAAAAATAAATAAATAAGTGAGAAATATTTTTTCAACTTCAGAATTATACCTACTCTGTAAAATCTACCCAAGAACTCCATTTAATATTTGGGTTATTTCTTTATGTGTAACACTATAAAACCCAAAGCATATACTGAAACTTGAGCATATAATAAAATTTTTATATACAAATTTTTCATAATCTTAAAAATAATTTAAACTTCATATGCAACATATGGAAAAGCTGATTATCAAGACACTGGCAGCATTTACTAGAACACAGAAAGAATGAGCTCTATCACAAATAAGACATAAATAATTAAAAGATCAAGGGAACAGTATACTAATAACTTCTTAGAGTATCAGTCATATGTTCAATTCTTTCTAATAATGAATACACACTGTCATATTCTGGTACCTGGCGACACCTTTTAAGTAACACCTAAACAATGTAACAATAAGTTCTACAAAGCAGAGCCAATGAAATGATAAAATATTTTATAAACTCATTGTGATTTTATCAAAAGATCAAAATGAGGAAGCATTTTAAAATCCTTTCTATGTTAATAGGTAAACAAAATACCTTGTCCATAATAAAAAGAAACATGTAAAGTGGCAAATGAATTTACTATTATAAAAGTTAGCTGTAAATAATTTCATAATAAACTTTGAATATGAATCTTTTCAATCAAGTATCAAGTCAAATTAATCAAAATTTAAGAATAAAGGTACTACAAAATATTTATGGAACTCTAAGTGTTTGCCAAACACTTTACTCTGAACTGAAAAAAAAACTTGTACAGACTTTTTTCTAAACACTTCATTCCTTATAGACTAAGTCATCTGCTTAAATATAGCAGCTGCATTTGACTGCACATCCCAATGTTTTTAAACCACCATTATGTCTCCTCAAAAACAAAACACAGCAAGTAAGGCAGAACATAATATTATGAAATAAAACTGCCTCTTTCAGAGTCAGGGAAAAAAAATCTGTTTAAAATTTCCTTTTAAAGAATCACCAGAATAACAATCATCTATCTTAATAGAAAATGTTACATTACTAGAAACTGCAGTACCACATATAAAAATAAAAATGTTTTCTTGAGTAAGCCTGATAGATTTCCTATGACTACTTCTACTAAAACTAGAATCTATCAAATCAACATCTATCCACAGACCATGGACAAAGGAAAAAGAAAAAGAGAGCTAAACATAAAATTGTAAAGCTGCTAAACGATGACAAGAGAACACTGTCACAACTTTGAGCTGGGCAAGGATTTCTTAAACAGGACACAGAAAAACAAACTGGATTTCATTACAACTAGGAAGTGTCTTTTTAAAAAAATAAAAATACAAGCTACAGAGTAGGATAAAATATTAGCAATATACATGTCCAACAAAGGACTCATCCAAAACATATTATGACAGTTTAAAATCAACAAGAAAAAGACCACTCAAGGGCTGGGGATATAGCTTAAAGGTTGCTTGCTTAGCATAAGGCCCTGGATTCAATCCTAAATACCACAATAAAGAAAACAACAAAAACACAAACATTATTAAGATACGCAAAAGATCAAACAAAACTTCAAAAAAAAAGATCATGAGAAAAAATGCTAAATATTACTGATCATTAGAAAAATACAGATTAACCTCACAATGATATATACTATCACCCACAATTTTTTTATCTAAAAACCCGACAATAACAACTGTAAGCAACAATATGCAGCAACTCACATTCTCATAAACTAGAGCAGAAATGTAAAATGGATCAAACAGAGAATGTTGGGAAGTATCTACTGAGACTGAAAATATAATTCCTAAAGACCAAGCAATACCACTCCTAGTTATACATGCCCACAAAAAAATATGTTCAAGAATTATCACATCAGCATTATTTTAAGAGCCCAAAACTGTATATAATCCAAACATCTAACAGCATTAGGATGGAGAATAAACCACAGTATATTCATACAATAGAATACTAAACTACAGTGAAAATGCCACATGTCAAAAACTCAGTGTCAAAGAAGTCAGTGCAAAGAAAAAAAAAAGCCACATACTATCTGATCTATTCTTATAAAATTCAACAATAAACCAAACATATCTCTGTTTATAAAGTAGGAAGAGTAATTAATTACCTTTCTTGTGAAGGAATTATTGACTGAGACAGGACACAGGGAGACTTCTGAGAAGTTGATACCTTGATCTGGGTTGGGGTTAAAAAATTGTGTTCACTTTGTAAAAGTACATCAACATAGAAAAGTTCACTTATACTTTTCTGTATGCAAATAATGCTTCAATGTCTTTAAAATTCAAAAAAAAAAGACCAAAAATTACTTCTCAATAACTCTAGGCCATCATACTAATAATATGTAACTCACTAATTTGAAAATCTCAAAATTGTTTAACAATGTATTCCAATTTATTTCTATTGATTACACAAAAGTAATTTAAATATGGCTGGTCATTTTATACTAGAAAGTTTAAAAGCAGTTTCAATGCAAATATAAATTTTGCCAGCAAAGGATTCCTTATGATTTCCTATCACTGGTTGAGTTGTCCCCTATCTGAAATGCGTGGGATCAGGAGCATTTCAGATTTCATAGTTTTTCAGATTGTGAAGTAGCTGCATTAACTTTACCACCTGAACATTCCTAACCCCAAAATCCAAAATCCAAATACTCTAGCATTTCAGATTTCATATTTTCCAACTGGAGATGTTCAACCTGTAATAATACAGAAAACTATATATTTTTCTAATGCTTGTCCTAAACAAACTCAAGTTAAATTTATAGATACGTGATTTTGCACAAATATTTTTAAATCATTAATAGCTAGCTTGAACACTGGTTTCAAAAGCAACCAGATAGCCAAGCCAGGCATTCATAAAAACATTAAAGCAAACTTACTAGACCCTATTGTTTAGAAAATGTTAAGACTTTTTGATTGCTTCTAGTCTCCCTCTATTTGCCACCTTGAGCCCCTACTTGTGTGCCTAATCTTAGGTGGTCTACCTATGACACCCCTGAGCAACTACCTTGGTATTCCAGGTGACCCCCATTTTCACTCTGACAAGATTAAAGAAGTAATTATGAGCCAGAAAAACTTTGCCAAACTGCTGGCACAAGTACACACTGGTTGGAAAGGAACTGCTTGCAGAAGGAAGGTGGTTCATTGAACCAAGTTTAAAAAAAAATAATAAAAATTAAAAAGCTTCAGTTGTCTTTAAAGAAGTTAAGGGTAAACAGTATCCTCTCTGGTATGAAAGAGGTGAATATGTTTACAAACCAAGGAACAATGATCCACTTTAACAACCTTCAAGTTCAGGCATCTCTGGCAGAAAACACCTTCATATCACAGGCCATGCAAAGATAAAAACAGCTGTCAGAACTGCTACCCAACATCTTAAACCAGCTTGGTGCAGACAGTCTGACTGAATTAAGGAGACTGACTGAAGCACTGCCCCAACAATCTATGGATGGAAGAGCACTACTTGCTACTGAAGAGGAGGAGGGGCGGGGGCAGGGAGGAAGTTTCAGATCTTGTATAGAATTTTAATGAGATTCTAAAAGTGAGGTAAACTGATTGGAGTCAACTTCAGAAGACAAATAAAACTTGGAGCTGCTATTTTATACTACAACTGTTTTTTAAAATTGTTTATGATATGAATCTGATAAAATCTAGATCTCTAACATTTTTAAGCCCAAGCCCCTGGAACACTGCAGTTCTTTTCAGCTTTCGTTTATACCATTTATTCTATGCAGCTAATTAAGCTGAAAAAGCCTGGTAATAATGCTTGAAACAAAGGTTAATGGAGTTCTTTGACTAGTTTAAAAAAAAAAAAAATGAAGACTTAGCGATTTTTTTTAGACCATACCTTTTCAAGAAAAGTGCTCTACATCTATTGAAAAATAAAAGGCCTTGCAAATAAGTCTTCTTATAAACATAAAATTTTTGTTGATATTTACAATGGTACCTATATAAAAAACATAAAAAGTTCCATTTCTTCTTATCTACCTTTTCAATTATACTGACCTAATCACTATTTCTTTTTAATCTAACAAATTTCTATTCTTTTGTCTAAATTAAGTAATTTGATTCATCTTTTATTAGATTTAAATAAGGGTTTGTGACTTATTACAACAACCTGTTTGTCTTTGGCTGACAGATATTTTTCGTTGTTTTTGTTGAGTCTATAACAAAATTCAGGAAGGAGAGGAGGGTGGCCTAAAGGCCGGAAAGGTCAGTTCTCTTAATAATTCCCAGAGGCTAGGAATTTAGGTTCCCCCTCAGATTAGCACCCCTTCATGAAGTCAAACCTCATTTGGTATCAAAACCTTACAAGAACTTTCCTGAGTCTTGGGGTTTGTTATCTATATGAATCTAGCTTGATAAGAGAGCTCCTTTCCTAACATGCAACAGCCAGAAATCGTCAAGTTCCTGAATAAAAAAAGGCCAGCAATCAAGTTAGTCCTGAGACACAGTGAACAAAAGAAAAACCACTGCCAAACTATTTTTTTTTTAATCAGTCTAACTCCACTTCCCATCCAAGCATGAAACATGCTTCTTTAAGGTTCTTAACTTTCTAAAAGATTTGTTTTTACCACAAATAAAATAAAGTAACCAACATGGGCAATCTTTGAACAAGTACTAATATTAAAGGTATTCAAGAACAAAAAGGGGGAAATCCCTTCTTTATGAGAAGTTTGTCTTATCTTCCTAAAAGAGAAGAACCAACTTACTGAATGTAAAGGAAACTTCCCCAGAGAATGTATTTCTTTAAAATAAAAAAAATTTTAAAAATTAAAAAAAAAAAAAAAAAAACTAGAAAGACTAGGATCATGGTTCATGGTTTCAAGTCCACTTTGAAGCCAAGAGTGACTAAATGAAGTCAAGACAACAGGTCCCATCCCTTATCTAAATAGTCCACAGAATCAGATATGGGTTTATTAAGAGAAATTACCTAATTTTATGATTTCTAAAAATTATAAAAATATCAGAGAAGACTAAAAGGATGTAAGCAAAGCAATCTTCCCCTAAAACAAAAGAACCACAATGAATTCAATGATTACACCCTGTTCATCAAGCAATAAATCTAATGAAGACTGTTTATGAATTATGATCACATAAATACTATTTTAAAATCTAGCATCTTTAACAGGTATTATGTTACAGTTTACAGAAATAAATTCTGATGTGCTATTGCACAGGCAGGTAAAGTTAACAATAGAATGTACTGTTATTTTCAAAAAAGTTAAAAAAATATTTTGAATGCTTCCACCACAAAGAAACAGTAAATGTTTGAAAAGGTAGATATGCTTACCTGATTTGAACATTATATAATATATACACATACATGTGTCAAAATATTACATGATACCCATAAATATTTACACTTTTTATGTGTTAAACTTTTTTAAATTAATAATAAGAAGAATTTAAATCTCGCATCTTTGAATGGTGTTCATAATTTATTTTCTTAAGAGACTGCTATTTTTTGTTGTTTTCAATTTTAAGTTTTTTTGAAGCTACACTGGTAAAAAATATAAAAGAAGGGAGTCCAACTCATCAAGAGTTCTGGCCACTAAAAATATTAAATGGAAAACTCCAGAAATTAATAATTTATAATTTTTTTTTAATTTTTACGTGGTGCTGAGGATCGAACCCAGGCCCCACCCGTGCTAGGCAAGCGCTATGCGGCTGAGCCACAATCCCAGCCCCTAATAATTTATAATTTTTAAATTGCAAGTCATTGAGATGGGTGATGAAATCTCAAACCCCATTCTTCCTGAAATGTGAATCATCCCTCTTTTTAGAGTATCCATCCTGTGTACACTTCTGCCCATTAATCACTAGGCAGCCATTTCAGTTATCAGATGGGCCAAAGAACTGGTATCCCCTTGCTTATTTCCAAATAACACCTTATTTTACTTAATAATGGAAGCAAACCCTAGCGTAGTGGTACTGGCAATTCAGGTATACCGTATTAAAGCCATAAAGTGCTTCCTTTTTGTAAAAAGGTGAAAATTCTTAACTTTTAGGGGGAAAAAAACAATATAGAGAATTCAGTACTATCTGAGCTTTCACATATCCACTGGAGGTCTTGGAAAGTTTTCCCTGTGGATAAGAGGGACATATTACAGTTACATGGAGATCCGATCTTGAATTACCTGGGACAAACATTAAAAACTGCTTCTCAAATTACCCATCACCCATTTGATTTAGTCTACTTACAATATCTCATAAATCAATCCAGTACAAACAAACCAATGGTTTACTTCTACCTTACACAGAATTGAATTTCATTATCTTATATCCTTCAAATGTCTTTTAAAAATCTCATGCCATAACAAATTTTTGTAAAAGATGTAAATTTTCACTTAAAAAAAAAAACACATGCAGCATTTCTATTTCTTTAACAAAGAAGGCACAGCATTTGGTGTTTATCCCCAAGCATCTGGCTTGACTGCTATAAAACCACAAAGGAATGCTTACACAGTACCTCAATTTGAAAGGAATTCCTCAACTTTCTCATAGACACTCCAGCAAATTAAAAAGTAAACTCATGGTACTTTTAAAAAATATCTGATTTGTTCCAATTGTCCGAACAGTAACAACAACAACAACAAAATCAACATAAGTTATCTGCATTTCTACATAATTACATTCATAGAGTTTTGCTCTCATGTTTTCTCTGACACTTCCACAAACCTTAAAACTGTATCTAAATTCCTCACAGTTCTCACCAATTGCAAATTTTCAAAAGTACTTCAAAAGTCTGTGATTTACATCTTCTGCCACATTCATATTCCTTAAGTTAATTCAAGCCCCAGCTGATCACTAATTTACTACAATAAAATACTGGATGAGTTCTAATCCCCTTCCCCCCCAAAAAATGACCTTTATCTAGAAACATAAACTGCTGTCCACCTTGATATTAACAGGTTCTGTAATAAATTAAATCTTTATGGAGTCCTAATATCTCACATAATCTCTTAAGATTACACTATTCAAATTAAATTAACAAAAAACAAAACTGAGTAAACATATTAACTCTTAAATCCTGTACTACAAAATTCAACACATACTGTTCTAAAGAACAGAAGAGTTCTACAAAATCAAATCCATCTTTACTATTTAACAAACACAGCAGAGGGATGAAGAGCCTATAGAAATTTATTTGAAATAATAGTAAAAGGCAACCACAGAACCAAATATAACTATGCCCTGCATTAAAATGTTTTGGTCAAGAAGAGATCATATGTATAAAGGAGGTCTCACAAGATCATCAGAGAGCTAAGAAATTCCTAACGCCTAATAACACTGTAGCAGTCTTAGTGGTGTAGCACAACACATTACTTAGGTTTGTGGTAATGTTGGTGTAAACAAACCTTACTGTGCTGTCATGCTAGAAGCAGTCTTGTATATTTTATGTTTGTACCAAGAGGCCAAATTCAATGACTGACCTCTTAACATCTAGGTTTGTGAAGTACACACTATCACATTCGCACAACAATGAAACCTGCTACTGCTGGATATTTCAGAACATATCCGTCATTAAGCAATGGATTACTGCATTCTAAATCCAAGTACCCTTAGAAATTACCCCACTGACTACAAAGCAATTAGGATATAAGGTCTAGTCTTATAAGAAAATTAAAAAATTTTCTCTTTCCATTCAAAAACAAATTATTCCAACCATATAATAGACATTCTCTTCAAGTACACATAAAACATTCACCTAAATAAAATAAGCCTTAACTCATTTAAAAGGATTGAAATAATACAAAATATATTATCTGCTTACAATGGAATTAAGCTAAAAATGAGTGACAGAAAATTAACTGAAAAATATGAAATATGGGAATTCAACAACACATCTAAACAACCTGTAAATCAAAAAAGTCTCAAGGGAAATTAGAAAATATTTTGAACTAACTGAAGAAAACAATTACAAATTACGGAAATATATAAGATGCAGTCTCAGCAGTTCTTAGAGGGAAATTAATAGCCTTAAATGCCTATATTAAAAAAGGAAAAGAAAAATAGCACCAAATCAGTTAAATGCCGACCTTAAGAAAGTGTACAAGACCAATGCAAACTCAAAACAAGCAGTAGGAAGGCAATAATAAAGAGTAGAAATCAACGGATTAAGGCGGAACTACAAGAACGAAAGAAAGGGGGGAAGGAGGGAGGGAAAAAGAAAGAGGGGGGAGGGAGGGAGGGAGGGAGAAAGAAATAAAGGAAAGAAGGAAGAAAGAAAGAAAAAAATTAATAAATACAAAAGCTAGTTCTTTACATTCATAGAGTTATGCTCTCATGTTTTCTCTGACATTTCCACAAACCTTAAAACTGTATCTAAATAAACTTGATAGAAAACCTTCTAGGCAGACTAACCAACTCATAAATAAGACAAATTGTCAACATGAGGACTGAAAGCAGAAATATCACTGAAGACCTTAGAAACATTAATAATTAAGGAATACTTTATGACTACAAATATATGAAGTAAATCATTTCATCCTGAAAGATACAAACTGCTAACACTTAAGAAAAGTCATATAATATGAAATGTCATATATGTGTATATATATAAATTATCCTATTTTAGACACATATATACATATATGAAAACAAATTTGTAGTTAAAAACATTCAAAAAAGAAATATGCTCCAATGGTTTCACAGCAAATGCTACAAAACATTTAGGAAAAAAAATATCAATTAAACATAATCTCTCTCCAAAAATAGAAAAGAGAGTAGTTCTCAACTCAAAATAGCAAAGGGAGATATGATATTATAAGTAAACAACAGAAAATAATCCCTTATGAACATATACAAAAACCCTCAACAAAATATAAGCAAATCTAATTCAACAATATAGAAAATGAATAATAAATATCTCATAGCCAAGTACGGTTAAACAAAGGAATACACAGCTGGTTCAACATTTGAAAATCAAACAACGTAATAGATTGCATTAAAAACCTAAATAAGAAAACTACATTTCAAGCTGCAGAAGAGACATTAGACAAAATCCAACATCCATTCCTGATTAAAAATACTCAGGAAAGTAGGAATAAAATTTAAAAATTTCTTTATTCCAAGTCATGATAACCTACAAAGAAAAAAGTCGTAGAACTAATATATAGTTTTGACAGGTCATGAGATACAATAAAATTCATTGTATTTTTATATACTAGCAATGAGTTGGTACATCAAAAATTTTTATGTATGCATGCATGAATATGTAACAACAAATTCCATTGATACATACAACTATACTGCAATAATAAAAAATGTGGGGAAAAACTTAAATGCAGTAGCAGCTACAGGAGATCAAAAATAAAGAAATACTTATGTATATATCTATAAAATATGTTTAGAATTTGTAGGCTAAAAACTATTAAACTAATGATAATAATCAAAGACCAAAAAAATGGAGAAATAGATTCAGAGATTGAAAGGCTATCTATTGTTACAATATCAGTTCTCTTCAGATTGATATGTAGAATAAAACCCAATGAAAAATGCAAGAGGAACATAGTCAACCCTCTGTAAAAGGGGAATAGAGAGAGGGGTCTGGTTCCAGGTGCAACCCCAATGGAATACCAAAATCCACAGATGCTCGGCTCTCTCAGAAATAGTACAGTATTCGCAGCACCATTAGCTTTCCATTACTTTTAATGCCCAATACAATATAAAAAGTTGTGATTCAGTATTGTTTAGGGAATAATGACATGAAAAAATTTTGCAGATGGTTCAGTACAGACTAATTTTTCTTCTAAATATTTTTGATATGAAATTGGTTATATCCACAGATTTGGGGGGGGGCTGTGGATACAAAGGACCAATTATTTTTTAATTATCAACAAGCTGATTTTTAAATTTACATGGAAAAACAAAGGGAATAGAATATTCAAAACAATTTATGAAAAGAAAAAATTAGGGAAATTAACACTAATTTTAGTAATAATCAGAAAGCTAAATTATTCAAGAGAATGATATATTAAGGGAAACAACAGACAATAGTTCAATAAACAGAATTAATCCAGAAATACTTACAAATTTTTGACCAAAGTATTGGTCAAAGATTTTTGACCAAAGTACAAAGGTAATTCAATGAGGGATGATAGTATTTTCAAGAAAGAGTGTTAAAACAACTGGATAGCCATAAACAAAAATAATGAATTTGAACTCTACCTCATGACTTACACAAATAGAAATGTAAGGTAGATCACAAATCTAAATGTGAAACATAAAATAATAAAATGCCTAAGAAAACAAAGGAAAAATCTACAATATGCAGTAAGGCAAAGTTTGTAAAACAATTCGTAAGAGAAAAAAATTAATAGCTTCTTTAAAATTAGAAATGTTAGCTTTGTTAAAGAGACCTAAAGTGAAAAGACAGATCACAGGCTGAAAAAAATATATTTGCAATCACATTTCTGACAAAATACTTTACCCAGAATCAAGTAAGAACTCTAAACAATAATAAAGCAAACAATTTGGTACTTCACTATCCTCTCTAAGACAGACAAATTAGAACTGTGTACTCATGGGGAATATTGCCAGAAGACAACATAGAAATGAGTAGAAAATACCATTAGGAAATAATTCTCTGTGATACTCTAAAGTTTCTGTACCTCTTTGAAGTAAGAAACTCACTGACTTATGCTCCTCACTCTTAGGATATTGTCCTAGTAAACAACCTTGAAAGAAGAGACAGCATCTCTTACTACAGCAAAGAACAGCATTCTTTACCTCCTTTTATAAACCATTCAGGTTCTCAAGCCAAGGATTCCTCTCCTGTTACGCAATGTACAATGAGTCCTATGGCTCTACTCACACTGCTATATGGGAACTGGGGCACAGGAAACTGGCCCCCAAACAGCTAATATGTACTCTTAGCCACTGCTATCACTTGCTGTAAATAACAAATTATCCTTCAGTTTCAACTCAGGAGGCCCATGTCTTCTACCAGCATCCATTAACAATGGCTGAGACATTTATTAAGCTTGCAAAAAAAGTGCAAAAATCTCAAGACTCTTCAGGGTTCTTACCAATGGAACTCTAAATTCCAAATAAAAAGTATACAATCAATATTGAAAAAAGATTCCAAAAAAAGGCTATTTGGAAGAATATTAGCAGTCACCAGAATTATCACCTCTGTCACCAGTGATGCTCGCTGTTTCCTTTTTCCCTTTACCCTCTCTGAATACATCATATGGTGGTGGGGGCTGAGGTAGAGCAGTGTAGCGCTTGCCTAGCGCGTGTGAGGCCCTGAGTTTGATCCTCAGCATCACATAAAAATGAATAAATAAATATCATATACACTGTAAACCTTACAGAACCAAATGAAAATACCTCAATGTAACTGCAGTTAAGGATCGAAAAAAGATACAATAAAAGTACTTGAAAGGAGAGATATTAAACTAGAATAAATGAAAATAAGAAAATAAAATAAGCTCCCCAACACTCAACCACTATATATTTATATTTTGAATTTCTGAAATGTCATCACAGCATTGCCCATTTTTGCTTATATTTTTACTTCTTTAGGGTGTTCTTAAAGTTGATCAGATCAGTAAGAATCTACTGTGTTATATTACTTGTCTTGTTGATCTCGTATTATGTCTACAACTTAAGAAACAAACAACCTTTTCAAATTTGATTTGTTTCTATAGGACTAAAAGGACAAAGTTTTTCTTTTTAATCTATAAATTCAAATATCTAACTTTGTGTAACATAACATGAAATAAAAAGAATGACTACATAAGATTTTTTTCCTCTAATATATTTGATTAAAAATCATTCCTAATATTATTTTTCATTTATACAGCTATAACATTTCCAAGCGCCTAAGACTTTTCTTTTGGACAGAGAATGGAAGGAATGCCAGAAATTGAACCCAGCGGTACTTAAACCACTGAGCCACATCCCCAGACCTTTACTTATTTATTTTTTTAATTTTGAGATAGGGTCTCATGAAGTTCTTAGGGCCTCCCTAAGTTGCCAAGGCTGATTTTGAATTTGCAGTCCTTCTTTCTCAGCCTCCTGAAATGCTAGGATTATAGACATGCATCATGAGGCACATAAGACTTTTAATACAGATTCAAAGAAAGAGCAAGAAATCAGCAAAGTTAAGTTTATCCAGCGCACTGGAAAGATTTTTCACAAGTAACATTTAAAAAAAGAAAAACAACAACAGTACTTTTAAAAAGTATTTTAAGTATACAACTCAGTGGCATTAAATACAAGCACAATGCTGTACAACTATCACCACTATTTGTTTCCAAAATTTTTTCATCATTCCAAAAAGAAACTATCCCATTAAGCAATTACTTCCCATTCTTCTCCTGCCCCTGGTAAACTCTATTCTCTGGCTTTATAAATGTGCTTACTCTAGGTACCTCACATAAGTACCTAGAGTACTTATACTCTAGATATAAATACTGTATACCACCATCATTTGTTCTTTTCTATCTAGTTTATTTCACTTAGCACAATGTTTTCAAAGTTCCTCTGTGTTGCAGCATTTAACAAAATTCCATTTCTTTTTAAGGCTGAATAATATTCCACTGTTTTTATATGCCACATTTATTTTTCATTTGTTCATAGATATTTGGTTTATTTCCATCTTTTGATTATTGTGAATATGCTGCTATGAACACTGGCCTGAATTTCTGCTTTCAATTATTTTAGGAACACATTTATAAGTAGAATTTCAAAATGATTTGGTCATTAAAGTGGCAAACCTTTTTACATAGCAGATATAATTTTTCTATGTTCCCATCAGCAAGGCATGAACGTTCCAATTTTCTCTGCATACTCACCAACACTTGTTATTTTCCATGTATTTTATAATAGCCAAGTGATCTCTCATGGTAGTTTTGATTTCTACTTCCCTAATGGCTAATGTTGCTGTGCCTCATTATGTGTTTGTTAGCCATTTTCTGAAGACATCACAACTGGATTGTTTTTGTTGTTGCTGCTGTTAAACACGTACTTTAAGTTGGAAAAAGAAAATTAAAGGAATAGAATGCTCTCCAAGATAAAAAACTCACACAATAATGTAGTTAACCTAGTCACTGCTATTCTCTAATTAAAGGTCTAAAATAAGGCTTAAAAGAAGTAACCTAATAAACAATAAACAAAGTAGTAGTAAATCTGGTTATATAGCTATTAAATTATATAGCTATTAAATACTAGAATGTGGTACTGGTGACGGTGGGAGTCCTTTTAAGCAAGCTACTTTAGAAGACAGTTATGCATAATCTTTCATGAACTGAAATGTGCTGCTTAGAAATGTAAATAACAAATATGTTTTATATATACTAATTTTATCACAGACTACTTTAAGAGTGAAACGTATCTTTTAAAACAGCCTATTAACAAATGTAATACACCGCTGGATAAGACAACTAACCAAAAGAAAGGAAAGAAGGAAGAAAGGAGGGAAGGAAGGAAAAGAAAGATAATTTTTAAGTTGTATTTTAAGATATCTTAGGGGATAGTTGAGAAAACTTGAATATTTAATGTATTCAAGTTTTCTCAACTATCCCCTAAGATATTTTTTTATCTTTGAGCCTTGAGAATAAGTAAATCCAAGAGCAAATCAAAATGTATGCCTTACATTTGGATTTTACATCTTTTTGGTCTCTCCCACCCTAAAATAGTCCTATACAAAGATTTGTTTTTATTAAGACATTGATACACTGAGGACAAGACAGCCAGTTTTCTTAACAGAATGTCCCACACATCCTAGACTTGTCTCATTGTTTCCCAGAGTATGATTTGACAATTCCCTGTATTTCCCAGAAACAACAGATAAGTTTGGAAATCTAAATGGATTCAGGATTAACATATTGGGCAAGAATACTGCAAAGGTTACTTCATTCTACATTACATCATAAGAATGTGGTGTTCAGGTTGTGCCACTGGAAGAGCTGATGACTTGTTTCAAGTAAGAACCTTATAGACTCTATTGTAAAAGCACTTTTTTCCCTTTTGTAATAACAAAAGATTAGTGGGATGATAATTAAGCATTATGTGTAAATATCCTGTTCCCAGTAGTTTTTCACCCTAAGGTTTTGGCATCCTTTGATGTTTCTGACTAGATTATTTCTTTGGAGTTAATACTTTTTTAGTTTTACATTGCTTCTCAAATCTACAGAGAAGGGTTTTCTTTTTTGTTATTCTGGAATCAAGGATTGTTTTTTCAATTCGGTTATCAACCGTACTCATTCCTTACTGATGCTCAGGTTATTCCAGATTTGACCAGTGGGAATTCCTTTGGGTTGGTTCTTACACTGTAATCCATCTATTTTTGAGCACTTCCTTGTTTCCTTGCTTCCTGTGTGGCCCCAAGAACTACAATTATCTATTTTTCTGTAAATCTTGGATCCTTTCACTGGGGAATAGTACTTAAAGATCAACATGTGGATACTGAGTGTAACTGTTACTACTGAGATTGTTCACACTTTGAAACTTTTCTGGTAGACAGAATTAGGGAAGATGGATAGATGGATACAGATATTCATATTTTCAATTAATTTGATAGTTGAAGATTTTTCTTGGTGCCGTTTATCCTATATTTGTCTGTATTCTCTTAAAACAAAACTTTGATTCCTGGTAATATTAAAAGATTAAATTAAATTCCTTATCTTATACAATATATGAAATGGTTTCAGAAATACCATAAACAATAGAGCTACTATGTTGAGTAAATGAGACCACATTTTACCAATCACCCTATGTTTTCATTAATAATATGATTTGAAGATTTGCCAACACAAAACAAACACAACACAAAAACCTTATTCTTTTTAATCAGTGTGTTCATTCTCTAAATTATGGATGTACAATCCACTTAACTATATCCCTACTCTTGGACAGTCATATTTCTTTTAACTTTATCTTTATGCAAATTAATGCTACAATTAACATACATACTTCTTTGTGCATCCCTGTATACTATAATAGGATTCATATGTATTCTTTGAGTTGTCTTTATTCATAACCCATTTTCTAATTTTTGTTAATTTGTGGAAGCTCTTTATCATGTTTCTTCTCTCAGAAGTTTGTTCCATTTTAATGGATTTGAATCTGTTTCTCTTATTAGATATATGGTTCTTTATGTCAAAAAACAAAATAAACTCTTGCTGTGTGTATATGTGTGTACATGTGTGTGTGCATGTGTGTTTGAGTGTGTGTACAATTTCCTTTTCACTATTTAATTATTTGCACTCTTTCTGGACTCTATTTTGCATCACTACTGCTCTATCGAGGATTTTTTCTTATAATAAAAATAGATTACACAAAATGAAAAATAAAGATACACATAAAATAAATCTACTGGCAAACGTCAATTTTTTTTTTAATATTAAAATGGTCAGATGCAAATATTCCTCCGGATACCAGATTAATGTGAAAAAAAAGCATAAAGCCCAACTAAATAAATGGAAAAAAGAAACCATGGATTCTGGTTAAATTAAGCATAGTAACAACAATTTTAAAAAATCAAAATTCTAAAGATATAGAAAAAGAAAGACAAAGTTGTGCTAATAATATACCTTAGGATAAAGAAGGCTTTTTAGGCATTACAAGCTGATGTATAAATAAGTCTTGCCCTTGATAAGTACACTCCGGACTAACTTCTGGGAGGTATCCTAGACACTGAGAAACTGAGAAAGTGTTCACAGAGGCATATGAAGAGCCAAAATACCTTAGGACAATACTTCTCACAACATTCCAGTTTAGTACTTATAGCAAAACAAAACAAACCACAACTACCAAAATAAAAAAAAAGAAGGGGGGTAAAATGTATAAACATAACTCTATCCTACCATATGGCACCCGTCCCCCCACACCTCCATTTAACCTGCAACAACAAAGAGCACACAACTAAAATAGCCAACATGAAGACCAAAGTTCTAATAGTTTTGTCAAAATATCAGCTTTTATATTGGGAACTGAAAATAGTATGTAATCTTTTAAATATTAAATATGACAACAGTGGACATTTATAATTGCTAAATAATTCTGGTGTCTTCCTTCATCATTAGAGAATCTTTTTAAATTACTGTTTCATTCTTTTTAGTGTTCATTTTACAATTTTTGATTATTAAGATCCTTTTTACTACCTTTAAGAATAGCTTTACAAATGACGAAAATCTACATATACATGAGAAAATTTTCCTGAGGTGTCAGAACTGAAACTTTAGCCCTAAAGAAGAAAAAACACATGTCAATATATATATATCTATGTCATGGTAAGTTTATGTCTTTAAGAGAAATATACAGCAGATTCCAAACTTTTCCATTAGATAACCCTATTATATAACTAGAAAGTTGTACAAAAGTAAATATTTGAGAATATGGCCAGGGAAAAAAATCTTGACTGGTCAGTTCTGTAGTCTTTTAAAGTCTCTACTCCTACAATTCCTCTATCAACTATTTTCATATGGAAAATATTCAATGAACATTCAGTTTTACTAATCTCCTTCTAAAATACAGATATTAAAAATAAGCATAACATCAAAACAAACAACTACAATTATTTAAACCAAGTTCCCAGGTGTAAATGAGACATTTGTATATGCACTTCAAGTATAACATTTTCTGATCCTTCTATTCTTTTCCTTAGAGTGGAATGGGATCTAGATTAGGATATATTATGTTATCAGTGGTAATTCCCTGCCTCACACCAGTCCATCACATACAATTTCAGAACAAAGTTAGAATGAAGACCCTTTCTCTATAAGCAAGGATACATAAAAACACAACCTCAATTTAGATGCCTTGAACCAATCATTATCAGAGAACCAGCTGAAGAGGTTTACTGTTTAACCCATTTATTAAACTACTCCTATAGATCTGAAAAAAATCTATTTTACAATATGACACTCGTGATCTTTTTTCATATATGAAAAAGGAACTATTTATTATGTGTCATTATATTCCAGATGATATTCTTTTTTTTTAAGAGAGAGTGAGAGAGGAGAGAGAGAGAGAGAGAGAGAGAGAGAGAGAGAGAGAGAGAGAGAATTTTTTAATATTTATTTTTTAGTTATCGGTGGACACAACATCTTTGTCTGTACGTGGTGCTGAGAATCGAACCCAGGCCGCATGCATGCCAGGCGAGCGCGCTACCACTTGAGCCACATCCCCAGCCCTCCAGATGATATTCTAAGTATAATTTTTTACTCTGAACATGGAAATCAAAATTAAAACTTTTAAAAAGACAATATAGTTAACCTCATAAAACATAAAGAAAACTTTATTCTAAACAACAAAGAAATAAGGAAAAAGTCGTTGTAATTGTCATCAAAACCTTAAGCTTCTCTATTAAAAAGGATAAAACAGGGCTGAAGTTGTGGCTCAGTGTTAGAGACGCTGGGTTCGATACTCAGCATCACATAAAATAAATAAGCAAGTAAAATAAAGGTATTGTGTCCAACTACAAATTTAAAAAGGTTTTTTTAAAAAGGGATAAAAAAAGTTAAAAATCAAGTGATTGTATTCTGGGTTTCTGTTGGACAACAGTAGGCCCATATAAATTCAAGTCTTTCTATACATACCCCGTTTGCCAAAAACAGGCAGCTTCAACACAGAGAGCAAATAAACCATCTATAAACTATACAGTGTAACTAACAGGTCACTACAAAATCCAAGTTAATCATAAGGTGGGGAAGGAGATAAAATTCCGTAGATCAAGTATTTAATCAAACAGAGACTAAGCAGCAAAGAAAAGGAAAATGAAGCCTGACAAGAAATGCAAATAAAATAATATCCAGAAAGTGACAGTCTGACATTCAGTAGGAAAATACTGGGATCAGATGTTTGAGACAGCAGATAACATCACTGACTACTGAAGAAGACAAAAGGAGGCCCTGAAGTATGGCAGAATTAAAGATGGCAGTCCTGAGACAGCAATACTTCTGATAATAAGTGGAATGATTTAGATGAGCCATTCCTTAGAGACTTGGAAGCAAAAGCACTCTGCTTCCTGGCCATAAGGTGAGCTGCTTCCTTCTGCCACACTCTTCCTTAATGATGGTCTGCCTGACCTAGAGCCCTAGGGAATGGAGCCGGAAGTCTATAGACTGAGATCCCTAAACTGTGAGCCCTCAAATAAATGTTTCCTCCTTAAAATTGCTCTTATCAGGTCTTTCAGTCACAACAGTGAAAAAAGCTGACTAAAATAGAATTTGGTACCGAGAAGTGGAGTCATTTCTGTAACTGTGTAGTTCAGAAGCTTTTGGAGCTTTTTGGAATTTGGGGGAAGAATGTTTTTCTAGAACTCAATAAGTAGATGCTCAGGTTCATTCAGAAATGCAAATTTTAAATTTCACTAAGAATTTATCCCTTGCATTGAAAAAGATACAAAAGACTGACCACACACCTCATTGGAAAGTCTATGAAGAAACAGGCATTCACTTAATTCCAGACAGGAATGCAAAACAAAACAATGCCTATGGAAGGGAAATCAGCAATACTTACTTATCTGCGAAACTATATGTTCACTTAACCTTGAACACAGCAATCCCACTCCTAGTACTTTGCTCTGAAGTTACAGTTCTAACAATGTGAAAACAGATGTACAGAAATTTATTTGGCATTTTTTAGTAACATAAAAATAATCAGAAACTACTAACCTATCCAAAAATATGTTTTTAAGAGGGAGGGAGGGAGGGAGGGAGGGAGGGAGGGAGGGAGAGAGAGAGAGAGAATTTGAATTTTTTTTTTTTTTTTTTAGTTTTTTTTGGCGGACACACATCTTTATTTGTATGTGGTGCTAAGGATCGAACCCAGGCCGCACACATGCCAGGCGAGCGTGCTACCGCTTGAGCCACATCCCCAGCCCCAAAAATAATTTTTTAAATACTAGTCTGATGAACTGTAACACTTCCTTACAGAGCTATAAACTAGAATGCTGAAACCATTATGCTCTGGTATAAATATACACAAGATGTATTATAAAAGGTGTCAAAGAATACGCACATGTAGTATGTTCCAGCTGTATAAAAGTGGAGTTGAATAATATGTACAAATATAAATGCATGTACATACAAAATATGATTATTTTTGCAAAAAGAAAACTTAGGGCTGGGGATGAAGCTCAGTGGTAGCAACACTTGTGTAGCATGTAGAAAGCCAAGGGTTCAACCTCCAGCACCGTGAAAGGAAGAAACGAATAAATGAACACACACATAAGAAGGCTAAACCAGAAACTAATGAACTGGTTATCTATAGAATGGGTGGAAATAAGAGAAAGAGATAGAATGGGAGGGAGATTTGAGTTTGCCTTTTTATACAGTTTTGATTTTTAACTGTGTCACTATTTTACTACACTCAAAAAATTTTAAATACATTAATGGGAGGACTAAAACTGAATACAAATAAAAATACATGTTTATCAAAACGGTAACATAAAAATTACAATTGAAACAACTTTTGAGCATAGCATGCTTAGCAAAGGAATACAGTCAGTTCTAGGAACAAACTTTTTTTACTTATTGCATTTATTGTTGGCAGCAGGGTTGGTGTAGTCATTCACTTATATTATATCCTGTATATTACAGGACAGAGGAAATGAATAAACTTAGTATAGTATATTAATGTTATTGGTAACCAGAATCCTCAATATGGGAAAAGACATAAATAATAAGCAGGAAAACAACAGAAGAACCCCTGTGATGCTAGATGAGAATTACAAATATTATCAGCTTTTTCAAGTGTATTTCCTTGCTCTATCCAATGGAAAGAACTACTAAGAAGCCAGGACACACAGTAATACAGAACTCATCCATGCCATGATGATGCTTACAAATACCGTTCCACACTAAGAGGAACTGAGGTCCTCGATGAATGAAACAGCCAATACCATCTCTGTGGCAGGAAAAGCGTAAAGTCAGGAGAGAACATTTTGTGTACGAGAAAGCAAATAAGTACTAAAATTGATAGGTCATGTTCAAAAAGACATAGAAACCAGACTGAATGAGCTCCCATTGGGTAAATTTTAGCAATTTGAGCATCCAAAAAAAAAATTTTTTTAAATGGAGCCTGACCCAATGAATAAAAGAAATATCCAAGAGTCCACAGTGGTTATAAAGAAAGCATAGTAGAAACTCTCCCTTATAGAAGAATGCTAGTTAATAAATGTGGAAAGAATAACAGAACTGAAAAATCAACATTTTGCAAGCATCAACGTAATCAACGATTCAGGCAAAAATCAACAATAGATATTAAAATAACTGGGTAAAAGAAAGGTTGTTGAGAAACAGTATTTGTTCACTCTCAAGGCACTTCTACACTGATTAATAATTAATTACAATGAGGAAAAAAAGACACTTTTACAAAAGAAAAATCATGTAACACCACCTTAACCAAGTAATCAAACTTATCATAAATAATGGAACAAATTAATCATACAGAAAAATAATACAGAAGTTAAAATAAACAAACCTTAAGCACATACAAATATCAGTATCAAATCTTGAAATGAATAGAATGAATAAAGCAAATTACAGAAGTATGTAAACAATTTACTATTGATTTAAAGCCAAATCAATACTATTGATTTCTATACAAACATGTGCATTAAAGTATGAAAAACTTAGGATACCTTCTGCATACCTTTGGGAAGAGAGGTAAAAGAATGAGATTAGATCAGGAGTGGTGGCACACACCTGTAATCCCACCAGCACAGCATGGGAAGGAAGCTGAGATAGGAGGATCGCAAGTTCAAAGCCAACCTCAGCAAAAGCAAGGTGTTAAGCAACTCAGGGAGACAGTAAAAAAAAAAAAATCAAAACAGGTCCAGTGAGTGCCCCTCCGTTCAATCCCTAATACCCCCCAAAAAAGAAGATGATATCAGTATTAATCTCACATTCTTTCATATTTATTAAAAGTATTCTGAAAGAATGACAGCAAAATGTTAATATTTGTTCATTTAGGCTATATGGATACATAAACATTAAATAATCTTCCTTGTATTTTATTACATTTAGTATTTTCATCACTTTAAAATTATAAATATAGGGACTACGATTGTAGCTCAGTGGTAAAGTACTTGCCTACTACAAGTGAGGCACTGGGTTTGATCCTCAGCACCACATAAAAATAAATGAATAAGATAAAGGCATTGGATCCATCTACAACTAAAAATTTTTTTAAATTGTAAACATATTGTTGCTATGTAATTCTTAGGGATAAAGTATCTAGCTCTACAAGTTCTGGTGTTTAAAAACTATCATTTTAAACTATCAATTTAGATGCAGGTCCCCAGTGACTCCCTCTACTTTAATCTCTGGTGTAAATTAACAGACACAAATCAGCATTTCCAAAATGATTCTAATAAGCAAAATGAATTTCATTTACTTCAATAAAAAATAAGTTGGGGGCTAGTGTTGTAGCTCAGTGGTAGAACATCACACAAAAAATAAATAAAAATAAAAAATATTATGTCCATCTACAACTAAAAGAGAAAAAATTTTTAAATAAAATAATTTGGAAAATTACACCTTCTCTAGTTTAATAATTTCTGTATCTCGTACTCCTCTTAATGTTTAATACATTTGGAGAACTGAAAGCTTGCCAATCCTAATTCAGTTTTATCAATCACACTGACCTAACTTTACAAAACTGTCCTATTAAAGTTATTACTTTAAATACTAATTAATAGATTGATACACAAAAAGATATGAAACTCATAAATTTTTAAGTGATTTGGTAGTAATTTAGATCTTCATTACATCTCGAAAAATGCTTTAATCTATTTGTGAAAACTTTCTATTTTCTGTTTAAGAGAAGGTCAACTGCTTTCACTTCACTACTCTAACATAATCATGAATTGAAATAAGAACTCTTAGCTCTTTGGACCGACAAAGCTGCCAGTATGCCTCAGCCAATAAAGCAATTCGTTCATTAATGCTGCTGATAAAGCAACCTTTTGTTAGCCTATGAAACATCAGAAACCTCATAGACTCTTAACTTTGCAATTTTCCCCTGTTTTTGCCATATGAACTTAAAAGTTTTCCTGCATGCCATTTACTTTAACAACTACAACATTATCATTCAAAAATTCAACTTTCTAATTTACTTTCTAATTTAATAACATATTCCAACTACAGAAAAATATTCATAGATAAAGCTATTTTTATTTCATATAATTATTCTCTTCTGTTTTTCTATTGAGTCAATCTGTGTAGAAATGTGCTATTTTCTATTAAGCAACTAAAGATACAACCCTTTAGTTCATATTCTCAAAATGAAAAGCATGAATGTTCATTTATCTGATTAGCACTAATTGATCAACTACAGTGAGCAAGGCATAAAGATACTACAAACCTTAATATACCACTCCTGCCCCCAAGCAACTCAATTTAGGAAGTAAAATGGACATCTTGAAAAATTGCTGTAATGTATGGGACTCAGGCCATGGCTCAGTGGTAGAGCACTCGCCTAGCACGTGTGAAGCACTGGGTTCGATCCTCAGCACCACATAAAAATAAATAAATTAGATTAAGGTATTAAAAAAAAGAAAAATTGCTGTAACATAGTTTATTGCACTGTTAACTACTAAATATAATAGTCTGAAGGATATAATTAGTTGAGTTTACACAGGATTTTTATAAAACCTTCCATGAAGAGACTTTTGAAGCTAAATAAAGGTTAGGTGAACTGAATGGCATGTATACAAAGGCAGATGGCTCAAACACCACACATGGTATATTCAGACTGTTAACTAATCTAACAATATATATTATGCATGTAAAGAACTAACAATATATATTATGCATATAAAGAATTATTAGGAAATGTCTGTCAGTTCATGAAGGGCCAAGTTTGTGTTGCTCTAAATTTGGGCTTCATTCTAGGCAATGGGCAGTCATTAAAAGGTCATAAGAAGAGATATATAGTGTTCAGGTCTGTTTCTTAGAAAGACCACATGTGAAGTAAATAAATCAAAAAACTCCTATTTTCAAAAAATTCAGAATATCTACAGCTGTTGGGAATTCAAGTACCTCAAACGTAAATGAGGGCAAGGGATGTAACTTGGTAGTAAGCATTTGCCTAGCATGAGAGGAACCCTGGGTTCAAACCCCAATACTATAAAAAAAAAAAAAAAAAAAAAGCACATTAATGCTAGATTTTCAAATGTGATTCATACTCCATATCTCAGTATAACTATACATTCATTCTGTACTACTAACTTGAATTTACCATTTTCTAAGCTTAGTACCATTCAAAAAGAAAAGTCAATTAATACATAAAAATAATGGTTCCAAATACTAGGTTTAAATTTTCAACATTTTTTTTGTTCATTAGTACAAAAAACTAAAAATACAAGCCCTTAAAGATAATTTTCCTGATAAACACCAAAACTAATAGGCAAAGGAGAAATACAAGAGAAAATACATGAGAAAAGGAAGTATTTCAAGTAATCTTTGTAAATAAGAAAAGGGTCTTTTAGTCAAATGACTTCTAAAAATGAAGATAATATAAGAAAGCTCAAGAGCACTGGGAATAATTTGACAGGCCTTTCAGACATAGTTCCCAGATCTAACAAACAGTATTAATGCTCTTTTATTGTATGTTATCAATAAAATCAGAAATCCAAAACCTTTTTAACATACAGACACAAAAATAAAAGTCAACAATAATAGAATCACTCTTCAATTTTGATATCTTTAATTGGAAAGCCTACACCAACACAATCATTCAATAAGTTCATTATTTTAGGCACCAAGACAGCAACACTAGTCATACTCTGCTCTCTGAACTCAGTCAATCAAAGCAATTAATATTAAGCGGCTCGACAAATAAGTAATGATTGTGATGAAAACTATGAAAGGTCATACCAAGGGCACCTAAACCTAGTGAGTATTTGGAGACAAGAAAGGCATTCCCCAATGGAAGTGACCTCTGGACTCAAAATAGAGATTTAAAGTGAAGAGAGATTCCGGATAGTGGTGAATAGGGCAGACTGTGGTCCACAAGAAAAGAGAATTACAATGGGAAGGGTTTTTTTATTATTCTGATAGTGAGAACACAGGTGCTATTTACGTGCCTTACAACTTTCTGGTTTAAAAAATCATTTCATGTGGAAAATTTCAAACATAACAGAATAAATGCTTCTGTACCCATCACACAACTTCAGCAGCCATCAACCATTTTGCAATTTTTGTTTAATTTATTTCACCCACTTCCTGCTACAACTCAATTATTCTTATAATTTTAAGATAAAATCTGTATACTCTGAAATACATACCTCTTAACTGTACAACTTTAACAAAGTTAAAGTAATCCATACCTGTCAGATATTGAACATTCCCGTCACTTCAGGAAACTCTTTAATGCCCCTTCCCAGCTAAACATCAGCATTCTCCACAACAAAAAGGCAATAATTGTTGACTATTCTTATTTTTTTAATCACAGACTATCTTTGCCTGTTTTACAGCTTAATATAAATGGAGTCATACAGCACTGTGTTCTCCTGCATTTGCTATGTCATTTTTTGTACACCTTTTTATTACTGAGTAGCATTCCACAGTATGACTACACCAAAAATTTTTATCCATTAACTTACTATTAAACATCTGGGTCGCTTCCAGTTGTTAGCCATTATGAAGAAATATACTGTAAACATTCTTTTAAAAAGCTTTTTGAGAACATGTTTTCATTTCTCCTGGGAAAACTCCTAGGAATAGAAAAGTCTGGATCCAAGGTAGATGTATACTTAAGAAACTGCCAGAGGTTTTTCCAGAGAGGCTTTACCATTTTATACTCATACCAGCAATTTATGAGAGTATTAGGTATCGGCATGGAAAATTTGTTGTTGCTGTTCTTTTTAATTTTTAGCTGTTCTGGCTATTTTAGTGATTATTCTTATAGTTTCAATTTGTATTTCCCTAATGACTAATATTTGTATCTTTGGTACATATTAAAAATTGGTAGTTTTTTACATGACGGATAAGGAGTTATCAATGACCCAGAAAACAACAAAAGCAAATGTTCTGGAGCAAAAAAAAAAAAAAAAACACATTATGTTTGGCCTAATAGGCCAGCTTAACTATATAGCAAAGAGTAAAAAGGAGTGTAGCATGAGATAAGGCTGAGAATATAGACTAAGGGTCAAATGCCTGGATGGGGATTTGGATTAATTTTGTTTGAGCTACCTCTGGGATAGCCGGTGGAGTCATAAGATAGATCCAGATCTCGGATCAGTCAGTGTGAACAACAAATATGTAATTCCTTCAGAACTAGAAATCAAAACGCAAGCAGCCTAGGACCATGACTCAAGAAATTTCTATTTTTAATGACTAAGCATAAGAGAAACTGGTTAAAAAAAAAAAAAAAAAAAAAAAAAAAGAGGCTTAGGAGTAACAGGTCAGAGAGGCAGAATAAAAACTAAAAGGTGTGAAGTAAAGGTTTTCAATAATGCTAAAATCTGCTAGGAGGTTGTTAGGTGTCTGACTGCGTGCCCCCAAAATTCACACAATGAAGCCCTAATTCCCAGGACCTTAGAACATGACTATATTTGAAAACTGAGCTTTTAAAGAGGTGAATAAATTCATCACCTAGGCCATAATCCAATCTGACATGTGTCCTTATAAAAGGAAATCCAGACACAAAAAAAGGCCCACTCAGAAAAGACCATGTGAGGAGACAAAGAGAAGATATCACCTCCTGCAAACCAAGGAGAGGCCTCACAAGAAACTACCCATATAAACACCTTGATCTTAGACTTCCAAACTCCAGAATTATGAGAAAATAAATGTTTGTTTTCTTAGCCACCTGGTCTGTGGTATTTTATGGTAGCCCTAGCACACTAGTAGAGAGGCAAAATAAGAACAAGTCTAAAAATATCCATTTAATGTTATTGACACAGAAGTCACTGGTATCATTAGCAAATAATATTCTGGTAGAATTAAATAATTGAAGAGGTGAGTCAAAGATGAAAAGAGGAAACAATGTTTCCAACCATCTGGCTAGTAAAGAGAACAAATAGTAATACCATGAAAGCCTCACTGTTTTGTTTTGTTTTGTTTTTAAAATAGTGGGAATGGAGAATGCTTAAATACTGATGAGTGTAAATGCCGAATATACAAAAAAAAAAAAAAAAAAAGGAGGAGACAATCAACAATGTAACATACCCAAGAAGGAGGGAAAGAGACTTTAATAGAAAGCAATACTACCTCTATTTTTAATAAGAAGAAAAGGTAGGACAGGTAGTGGGCAACTAAGGAGTCCCACTGGTTATCACCATTTTCACTGGGAAGAAATAGGAAAAGTCTTCTGCACAAAGAGAGGTCCAAAGAAAGTGAATGATTGAAACAGTCACAGCGAAGATGAGGGAACCAGTCGACAAGTAATATTAGTAACCAACTGTGGTTTATATATCTCCCTGTTTGGGGATTTTCTATTGAAGCATTCAAGTAGTATAGGACTGAAGGAATCAGATAATTGTGTTAATTCAGAAAGGGAATCTTTGTGGGACAAATACATACAAGTGAGGGGAGGTGAGTATATGGATAAGAAATAGTCAAGACTCTTAGCAAACAAGAAATGAAAGCTGATGACTGGAAGAAGACTAATGGGAATAGCTAATTAAGAAACCTGGAAGGATACAAGGTATTTATATTTATTAATGATTTACTATGTACACCAGTTATTAACACCCTAATTCCCATGAGAGTTAACAGGGTAGACTGAAGGAGAAAAATCACTGGATTTGGAGAGAACAGGGAAATAAGACTCGGGATGTTGGGGAGTCAGCCCTATAAATGCTGATATTATTGAGAATTATTGTAGGATCTGGAATGTACAAGGATATTATGACCAATATACTGGTTGTCTTCCCAGAATAAAGCAAAATCTACCAGAAAGCCAGTAGATAACAGATAACAGGAGGTGGAGACTTATTTAATTCTTATAATAACCTACAAGGTAAGATATGATGATATTACTACCAAAAAAAAAAAAAACTGAAGTTTTAAGACATCTAAGGTTGTTCTCCTAAACCAGTAAGTTATAGAAAATTCTAAGACATCAAAACCAGGGCAAGAAGGGTTCAGGATATGGAGGGTCTACAAAAACAATAAGATTTCAATTTTAAAAAACATATAAATGACCACATTTTCAATATATCAACAATATAACAGATTAGATGACCTAAAAAGAATTCCCACAGAAATCTCATTCAGAAAAGATGTCAAAATCATTCTTTTAAATGAATCTTTCAGCTACCGTGAAAGAGAAATCTTTTAAGTGCCAGTAACACAGAAAAAAAAAAAAAAAAACACTAATAAAACTGCACATTGGTAATGTTTCTGCCTATAATGAGTTGCTAGTAAGAACCTTCATATTTAGCCTTTAACTCATGCAAGGATTGAATATGGGAATTTTAGCCAGAAATTCAGATCATTCTCCCTCCTTCACACATTACCATGTGCATATAGCCAAGATCCAAGAAGACACTGATTTTACTAAAGGAGTCCTAGACAGGTCAATGACATGAGAAAAAAAGGCACAGGCTTGGGGAGCAAAAAAAAAAAAAATTAGTTACTGATTACATGATTATCTACATAGGACACCCAAAAGAATCTATCATTAGAATTCAAGTTCAGCAAGGTTGCTGGATATAAAATCAATACACGAACAGCAATTTCTCCTCACACTAATTGGTTTGTAATCATCAGTCACAAATTGCATTTTTATAAA
The DNA here is from genome assembly GCF_048772815.1 of Callospermophilus lateralis. Classification (NCBI taxonomy): domain Eukaryota; kingdom Metazoa; phylum Chordata; class Mammalia; order Rodentia; family Sciuridae; genus Callospermophilus; species Callospermophilus lateralis. Next base: position 113,430,788 of record NC_135312.1, on the reverse strand, counting down.
AATTCATTATTTGTAATAAAAATAAAAGTAAATATAAAAAAGAGCTCCATGAAGAAAACTATACAATTATATTGAAAGACATACCTAAATAGAAAAACAGATGATAGTTATCCGGTATGAAGATGATATCTATCTCTCCTAAATTCAGTAACATTCCAATCACAACCCCAATAGGACTTGGGTTTGTTTTGTGCTGGATTTTCTTTGGGGAAAGAGGTGAAATTTGACAAGCTGACCTAACGGTTTCATTACAAGAGAGGATTCACCTTATTAAATAGCAAACATATTAAAACTGTTATCATCAACATAACTGGTAATTACATCAAAGCAGACAAATAAAACTATGGTACAAAATACTCTACATATAAACTCTTAAATAACAATATAGATTTTAAAAAGTATTTGCAATGCATATTTCCAAAATCATTAATATCCAGATTATAAAAAGAACTGTCACAAACCAATACAAAAATCAAAATCCAACAGAAAAAAAAAGTAGAAAAACAGTAGAGAACACAAAGAAACATGCTTAGAATAGAAAACCAAACTGACCAAAAACCATGTAAAGATGTTCAACTTTATTAGAAATCAAAGTAACAGAAACAAAACCAATGAAATCCCATTTCTCATCTTCCAGACAGGAAAAAATTATTAGCTACATAAAATTAAATATTGATAACGATGCAGGTAAACATGCTGGTGGAAATCAAGTAGTATCCTCCATGATAGACAGACTTAGCAATACCTGAAATACATAAAGTAGTACATAGATCCTGTGATCCAGCAATTCTATCTTCAGAGATCTATCCTAGTTCAAACTACACATTGACTAAGTACTCATGGACAAGCATTACAATATTATTTGCCAAAGGATAAAACCTAATTATCTCTCAGCATGAAATTGATCTTTACTCAACATGGAAAAGTAAACAGCAGTTATAAAGGATGAACTAAACCTACATGTGTCAAAATGAATAATCTAGAAAACAAGGTGTAATAAAAAATGCTCAGGTCATGTTTTACATAAATGTTTTTATACATATAAAATAGCAGACAAATGACCACTGGATACCTCTGAAGGAGGAAGGAAAGTATAGGGAAGGGAGAACTTCAAAAGAAGAGAAAAGCGAAAAGCAAATAAGGCCAAAGATTAACATCTATTTGACCTTGTGGTTGGATACCAAAGTGTCTGTTACATTAGTTTTTGTACTTTTTAAAAAATTATTATTCATTATTTATACAAAAATTTAAGAGACACTAAAAACAATAATCTTGCTGAAGATGATCAGCAATTCTAGAGGGTACAATGGAAGGAACTAGGAAATAGGAGAGAAATAGGCTTTGGTCAAAGGGAAAAAACAAAAACAAAAAAACATTATGAAGACAGTTATTCAGAAGATATTACCACCTACTGATAAAAACTAAGAGGCAAGTTTCAGATTCCTTGAGGAAGGAGGAAATTGAGTCTTACAGAGTAATTTTTTTCAGTAACACCAAGCTAAAGCAAGTCTAACTAGTTTATTATCTCAGCTGATTCAGCCTGGCATCACTGTGAGCCTCAGCTTAATCTTGAATCTAATAGGTGCAAGACATATTGCAGGATAATGTAAAGGACAGAGAAAGTGAAATTACCAGTTCACAGAGAGCTTATCATCTAGTATGAAAGCTAAGATACACACAGAAAGAAAAAAACTAGCACTTAACACCTCAACAAGTGCTATTGGAATCCAGTGGAAGAAAAGAACCCATCAGGCTGCGGACATGGTGCAAGAAAGATTTCGCAACAGAGTGCTCAAACAGATCAGTGAAGAACAGGAAAAAAATTCAAAAGGTACAAAAAAAATGGAGTTCTATCTAAGGAAAAAATGGCAACAAAGAAATGTAGACCTCTGGGAAGAAAAAAAATTTTTTTGATCATATTAGAAAATTAAAATACTTTGACTATAAAAAATGTGCAAAATTAGTAGACTCATCAGGGTTCAAAGTTGCAAACAACAGAACCTATTTCAGGTGGTTTCAGTAAAAAATGAATATTTTATTAAAATATATTAGATAATTGAAAAGAAACTCTCCTCAAAAAGCTAAAGAATCAACTTAGGGGTGTGCAGTCAGGAAAAATACCTCAGTGTCTCCACTAAATTGATCCCACTTTTGAAATCAATTGAGAGCTGAGCCAAGGGCAGTTAAAGTCTCACTGGTACCTCTATAAAGTTCAATGCCTCATCACCCCACATCCACACTAGGAAGCAATTCCAGGCAAGAGGTGTTACTTTTCATTTCTCTCTTCGGAATTCATGTCTTACATAGATGTATCTAACCAATAACACCTAGAACACATGCCTGGGTCCTAGCTCCAAGTAATGCCAGGAAACTGAGTTCTGACTTCTACTGAACCATTAACATACATATTTCCCCAAACTGAGAGGGTATTTGAAATGAGCAGACATAAATACAGACCAAGTCTAGGTTATCAAGGAACATATACACTCATTCCAAACTTCAAGCTCCAAATAAGATTTTCAGGCATGGCAAATAATAACCAAGACTTGTACAAACAAAACCTTCTGTGTTTCTCAGGAAAATGAGAACCAGTCTCATTAGTTATTGCACACAGCTCCTTATCAAAATCTCCAAGTGATGTTCCCTTTCTGTTTTTTTCTATAACCTATATACTGAACTGCAAAGAGGAATAGGAATGAAAAATGGAGGCTGGGGGCTACATAAAATAGCGTTTAATAGATTCTACAGATCTAACTCAGATCTAAGAACAGTGTGAAAGATTACAACTCATTCTTACTGTAGTTGAGTGCAAGCCTTCACTTGGGAGACCTAAACTCTTTTTTATTTATACAGATCAGGTAGGACCTTAATTAGTTTAAATTTAGGGATCCCCCAATCATTTAACCACAGTCAAATGGAAGACTCAGGTTAATGCATCTCTGATCATCATGGCTATCACATTACCTTATGAAAATGATGCCCATTTTGCCTAGAGAACTTAGCGCCACCCTAGAATTCCACCATCCCTTCCTGAAACAAACAAGACAATTTTAATGAAAGTATCTCTTCCTACCCACAGACAGCAGCATTCCTACTGCTTTTCATAGTGCCTTGGCAAATGAAGTGTCTTCTGGACCATTTGTAGAGAATACTGGAGAAGGAAAAGGGAAGGTGGGTAAATGGTCACAGAGATAAATACCCTCCATCAATCTCATTTCCCTTGATCTTTTGACTTATTCCTTTAGATTACACCAGGAGGTTTTATGTATTCAACTTCATTTAGTATAAGCCAAATCTGAGATAAAAGAAGCAAACAACTGGAACCACTCCTGGCTACTTGAGCTAGAACACAAATTCACTCTTCTGCAATCATACCATATCAGTATATTCACCCAAATGCAAAGCATGCTGGAGATGTAGCTGAGCGGTTGAGTGCTTCCCTAGCACCATGTGCAGTCCTAGGTTCCACTCCAGCAGCCCAAAAAGAAAATATCTCTCTCTCTCTCTCTCTCTCTCTCTCTCTCTCTCTCCTCTTCTCTTCTCTTCCCTACCCCCAACTCATTGTCAGAAACAACTTCTACACATTTTCCTGATGTTTTTGCTGATACGACAGCAGAAATCTTTTAATTAAATATAAACCTTTTCTTACCAGTTTGACTATATGTTGGTACAACATGATATAACCCAGCTCAAATAGGTCTGGAAACAGTGATTGAGGAAAGGGGTATAATGAAACTGACTTTTTCCTTGAATAGTAAATGTATTAAGCAAGATTGTTATGAATCTTCAAAGAAGAGTGCTTAATCCCTGTGACCATTTACCCACTTTCCCTTTTCCTTCTCCAGTATTCTCTATCTAGGGGTCCAGAAGACACTTCAGTTGCCAACATAGTGAGAAATACTTTAAGGACAGAGCCAGCACTTATGAAAAGCAGTAGGACTGCTGCTGTCTGCAGGTGGGAGAAGATACTTCCACTGAAATTGGCTTTTTCAGTTTGTTTCTCTGCTGACAAGAGACACTAATGGAGTTTAGAGATGCAGTATTACATGTCCATAATTTTCCATATAATTTCCATAAAATTTATTCAAAAGATAATCGGTAGCCACAAATATAACAAGTCTAATTTAAAATGTGGGTATTTGCACACTGCTATTCTGTTTTTCCAAATTTTCTTAAATTTTAGGCAATTAATATTTTCCTATTTGGGGCCTGGGGTAGTGGCTCAATGATAGAGCACTCACCTAGCACATGTGAGGCACTGGGTTCGATCCTTAGCACCACATAAAAATAAATACATAAAAAATAAAATAAATGTAAAAAAATTTTTCTATTTGGTTATCTTGTTACCATGTACTTAGTATTAATCTTCACAACTTTTACACACTACAATGAGACAGCATTTTGGTACTCAAATATAAGAACAATTAACTTTATGCCTCTAGAGGGCAGCATTTCTTACAACAGACAAGTTTGAATGAAAACAATGCCATTGTGCAAGAAGTGTGTGAAATGCAGGACAAACAAGCTTTACCAAATTTCTTTCTCGAAAAATGTCTCAGAAACTTTAACATATTAATGTGCATTTGTGCATCATGAATCTTCATAGGCCAGTATTAAAATATAGTGTTTCTTCAACTTAAACACAGAACCTTTCTTCAAAGAACTTTCTCTAGTGACTACTTCACAAAATGCACTTGGGAAACAAACTAGTGGACATATTCTCTCAAGAGAAACTTCTCTTCTTCTTTATTAATGGACTTATTCTTCTGATTTTAGGGGTGGGGGTATGGGATTAAAACCAGGGAAACTTAACATTGAGCCATATCCCCAGACTCATTTATTATTTTGAGACAGGGTCTCATTAAGTTGCTTAGGGCCTGGCTAAGTTGCTGAGGTTGGTCTCAAACTTGCAATTCTCCTGTCTCAACCTCCCAAATTTCTAGGATTATAGGCATGCACCACCATACCCAGTTTATTCTTCTGATTTTTAAAACAAGTCTTTAGACATCTATTTCTTTATATTCACAGGTCATGAATGAGAATGTAATAAACTCTAGCAATTGCATTTGCATATTTCTGTGCAAATTAGAAACATGGAGCATTTACTGCCTAGCTTACTCAAAGAGTAACAGCAACGCAGTAAAGAAAAAAAGGTCCGGTGTTATAACTAGTTGAGACATACACACGTCTACCTTTAAAACCATAGAAAAGTTGAGATAGAAAACAAAAGACTATATTCTTATCTAACTCAGAATTTTAAACATTTGCATTCTATTGATAATCTTTCCACAATCCATGTCAAATGAAAATGAATTTGCTAATCTATAAAGAATTGTTACAGGGCTGGGGTTGTGGCTCAGTGATAGAGAGCTTGCCTAACACGTGTGAGGCTTTGGGTTCAATCCCCAGCATCACATTTCAAAAAAAAAGATTTGTTATAAACCTGATGAGGCTGTATAAGTCTAGGTAAAACATTTTTTTATTCATGAAAGAACCAAGAGCCATTTAGTGAGATTATTCCTGGGTTTTCAGGAACTGAACTTTTCTTTAATTATCACCAATCTAAATTTAAAAACATAAGTGCATAAAATGTCTATTAAAAAAATTTTAATTAACCTTATTTATTTATTTTTATGGGGTGCTGAGGATCGAACATGTGTGAGGCAAGCACTCCACCACCAAACCACAACCCAAAATGTTTTATTGTTTTGATGGTACTATATTTTTCATTGTAACCACTGCACTACATATTATATTGTTTATGTAAGGCTACTGTAATTTCTAGTATTACACAAAAATAAAACTGATCTTGTCAGGAGCCATTAACTCACTCAGTTGGAATGAATTTTTTTCAACTCAATGTAATGGTGTAATGCATTTACTAGAAGATTTTTTTTTTTTTAACAAATGACAAGTCGCAATGATACCTACTCAAATCATAGTTGATAACTAAATTGAAATATTTTTCAATTTCTTTTAATTTCAATATCTTTTGTATATAATTTAGAAATGCTTTTTGTACTTTTAAAATGAATGGACAAAAAATAAAGAAGAATTGATACATTTTTAAAATTAAAAAGAGTATTATATCCATGCAAAGACATAGAAACTAATATCACTGCTAGAACAATAAAGCAGAGAGACTGGAAGAGGGATGTCACAAATTTTACAATGAATGAAAATTACAATTAGCTGTGGCAAAACAAAATTAAAAGCTGTTTCTTATGTGTAAAAAAATTTGTAATAATAAAGTGGACATCATTAAGCAGTATATTCAAAAATACATAATTTTATAAGTTTATACTCTAGTCAAAAGAAAAACAACAAAATTAGTTACCTGATGTTAGAATTAAATGTTCAATGTCCAACAAACATATTTAGATGATTTTTTAGCAGATCTGGGCTTATAACTCTGATTAGCTACAAAACAGCTAGGATTCTAGGAAGAGAACGGAACAAAGGAGAGAAGAATGGAAGTGGGAAACCATATTTCCAAAGAGATAGTAAACAATAAAATTATTTCAATTATAAAGATTTTGTTTAAAAATTATAAGAAATACTACAAAAGATACTTTGCAAAAAGTGAAAGAAACTTCAATTAAGCCAACAAACAACTGCCTCTCATATGGAAAACCTTTCTAACAATATCAAAAATCACTAGATCCAAAATTTGAAAAATTCGTACTTTCTTTTAGCTTTAGGTGAGCTTTGTAAAAAAAGAAAAATGATGAGAAGGTTAATGCTACTTAATGGTAGGGGATCATATTTTGAGAATCACCAGTAAGGGTATTTTGCAGTAAAAATCAAAATAAATTAATGGACAGTGTGAATCAACTTTGTGAAGACAAACTAGGAACTGATGGGTCAGAAACAGTGCTCCATGATTTTTCTCTTTTCCAACCCCTTAGAAACTGAAAACTGGAAGTTGCAGTTTATGACAGAGATCTAAGGTATATTATTATATTATATTATACTATACTGGGATATTGGAATATAAGGTATATTAAGAGCAACTGCATGTTTTAGAAATTAAATAAGCAGAAAAGAATTAAAATCTTGGGCTGGGGATGTGGCTCAAGTGGTAGCGCGCTCTCCTGGCGTGCGTGCGGCCCGGGTTCGATTCTCAGCACCACGTACAAACAAAGATGTTGTGTCCGCCGATAACTAAAAAATAAATATTAAAAAAAAAATCCTCTCTCTCTCTCTACTCTCTCACTCTCTCTTTTAAAAAAAAAGAATTAAAATCTTGTCAATATTGTAAAGTCTAAACAAAAAAATTCTGGACAGATGGCCAACCCACCTCCCACATGTGAGTGAACCATATAAACATTTTTTATACATGTAACATTAGAAGGAAGCTCTTGGAAAACTTTTTAAATTGAAAAATATCAACATATATGACACAATGTAACTTGTGAAAAAATCCTCCAGGATTAACTGGTACAAAATGAATATGCTGGGAAATACACAGAGTCCACTACAAAAAGAATTATTGGCTATAAACTAATTTCTGTTCCATAGGATTATGTGTCCAGATCATCTAAAGTGGTATTAAGACAAACTTTTTTTTCTTTTTTTTTTCCCCCCCTCAGTTTTAGAGATTCAAACCCAGAGGTGCTCTACAACTGAGCTACATCCCCATCCCTTTTTATTTTGAAACAGGGTCTCACCAAGTTGCCCTTGAATATCTTTCTACTTCAGCCTCCAGAGTTGCTGGGATGACAGGTACAGGCCACCACTGCCAGCTAAGATGAACATTTTTTAAGAGAAGGTTAGATACAAACACAACGGGAGGGCCTCCAATCTCCAGTAAAATGAACCACTATTTCTTAGTGAAATGGCTGATTTCAAAGCTACAGCAAGGAGTTTGGAACATCTTTGAGTTGCTAGAAAGTAAGTCCTCAAGAAATAATGGAGTTGTGACAAAATGACCAGGAGCCTCCTTTAAGAGACTTCTAAAGGCCAAACTTGGGATAAACAGGGCACCAAAAAAATATTAATAGATAAAACCCACAGAATATGAATCTAACTGCATCCAATATAAGCAGAAAAAAATCTGTGAGTCTATTTTGATACCCATAAAAAATTAAATACATACCTACTAATAGAAAATTCTTCCTTACAGGAGAATGCCAACCAATAAATACAAAAAAAAAAAAAAAAAAAAAATCAAATAAAAAAATCACCAGGCAAAAATACAAAATATTCATTTCAGTTAAGAATTATCAATGAAATTTAAAATTAGGAGGTAAAAATATGAGAAGAAGGGATGGGGCTGTAGCTAAGTGGTAGAGCACTCATCTTGCATGCGTGAGGTACTAGGTTCAATCCTCAGCATCACATAAAAATAAATAAGATATTGTATCCACCTACAACTACAAAAATATTTTTTAAAAAAATATGAGAAGAAGATAATTAACTTTGTCAAAGTGCCTTCTCACAGGATGCGTATTAATAACTTAGCCTAGAGCAACTACAGTGGACAAACCTAATAACCAAAGGAATAAGGTTAGTAACACCGAGAGTTGGACAAATAAGAATCATGTGCTTCCCAACAAGATTCACAAACTTTGAAACTCCATACAAACCTAATGGGGGACATGCTACAAAATTATTGACCAATGCTCTTCAAAAGTGTAATAGTCATGGGGCTAGGGCTGGGACTCAGCAGCAGCGCACTTGCCTGGCATGTGAGAGGCACTGGGTTCGATTCTAGCACCACATGTAAATAAATAAAGGCCTATCAACAACTAAAAATTTATGTTTTAAAAAAGTATAATAGTCATGAAAAACAAAGAAAGACTGTGGAATTGTTTCAGATTAAGGAAAATTAAGGAGTCATACCTAAAAGGCAAGATGCAAGTGATACAGTCCTGCACCAGAGAACAGGACATTAGCAAGACAGATGGAGAAATCTTTAAAAAAAATAAATAAATAAACAGCCTGGAGTTAACAGTATTGCATCAATATTAATTTCTTGATTTTGATAATTGTACTGTCATTGTGCAAGATGTTAACATTTGGGGAGCTTGGTGACAGGTTTATGGGAGTTTACTCTTTGTACTACTTTTACCATTTTTATGAGTCTATAAAAAAAAAAAAGTAAAACTACCAATCAAATAAAACAAGGCTGGCTCATTAGAATAGTATTCTTTTATTATGATATCAAATTATTAGTGCATCTGTGAAAAAACTACTGCTAAACCAGACTTTGTGGTGATAAAAACCAAAATTACATGTTTTAGAGTAGATATTAAGGTTATGTGGAATTAAACTATCATTGTTTCCTGCTAAAAGGATGAAGGTTAAGGAAAGTCAAGAAAAAAAAATCACAAATAATCTTTTATATAATTCCTGCCAAAATTTTTATAATAGTAGTTCACAACTGGAAGCAGTACTATTCCCTTAATGAATGTTGAAGTTGCCTTTTTTTTTACATTAAACCATGAAGATTTTTATTTTTTTATTTATTTCTTTCATAGATGACAATAGTGGAATGCATTACATTCATAATTATCCATTCACAGCACAATTTTTCATAACTCTATATATAAAGTATGTTCATGCCAAATTATGCCATATATACATGACTGAAGCTGCCTTTTAAATCAGTAAATATACACAATTATGACACAATGTCATCACAATGTAAGACGGAGATTAGGAATGCTGAGGACCATCACTCAATGGGTTTTCCTTTTTTTTTTTTTTTTTTTTTTTGGTACTGGGGATTAAACTCACATCCCCAGCCCTATTTTGTATTTAATTTAGAGACAGGTCTCACTGAGTTGCTTAGCACCTTGCTTTTGCTGAGGTTGGTTTTGATCTCACGATTTGCCTACCTCAGCCTCTGGAGCTCATGGGATTACAAGCATGTGCCACACTGCGAGGCTGGGTTGTCCCATTTAAAACACAAATCCCGGGTTGAGGTTGTAGCTCAGCAGTAGAGCGCTTGCCTAGCACATGCGGGGCCCTGGGTTCAATCCTCAGCACCATATAAAATAAATAAACAAAATAAATATATTTGTCCATCTACAACTTAAAAAAAAAACACCAATTCCACCCTATAGGATGGCGAAGATTGTGATAGAGGTTACTGCTATAAAATAGCTCCCAGAGGCCCAAACTGCAGAACCTCTTCCTCAGGTGGATCAAAGGACTTATAAGTTGCACCCCAGTTTAGGCAACTGGGCTGTGATCTAAACTTGAGTTATCCTGGGTCGCTTAATATACGGAAGAAAAAATGACTTTACTAAATACAGTTATTAAGAAACATCCTCCTCAGCCGGGCGCTGAGGCAGGAGGATCATGAATTCAAAGACAGCCTCAGCAACTTAGCAAGGCCCTAAGAAACTCAGTGAGACTCTAATAAAAAATAAAAAGGGCTGGGATGTGGCTCAGTGGTAAAGCGCCCTTGGGTTCAATTCATGGTATAAGGAAGGAAGAGAAGGAGGGAGGGAGGGAGGGGAAAGAGAGACATAGAGAAACAAAGAAACGGGGGCGAGGGGAGATCCTCAGCATTCAGGAATGGCTAACATATATACAAAGATGTTCACTACAACATTTTTTATATTTATCAAAAGAAAAACTAGAAACAATCTAAACATGTATAGATAAGTTATAATATATGTCACCATTTTGGTGGAAGAATTAGAATAACAAATGAGCTTAAGAACAATTGCCAATAAACACTAAGTTACAAACAGGACAAAGTTTTACTGCTGAATTCCACTCAGAACAGAACTTTCATTACCAAAGGATTCACCATTCCAGTAACCATGCATGAGCCTTTTTGTAGCACTAAATTCCTGGGGATTTAACTTCCATTTCAAAGGCATATACGCTTTATTTTAATAGATACCATCAAACTACATTCTAAAATGGCTGAATAAACTAACTCCCAACAATAATTTGAGAACAATTCCCGCACATTCAAAAAAGGAAGGTATTACCAATTTTTTTCATGTTATGAAAAATATTTTTTTTTTAACCTGTGTTCATAACAAGCAAAAAGGTTCCTCCAGCCACAAGTGAAGCCTAAAATAGGTCAAGGGGCAGAATTAGATTGTTCTTTAATTAAAAACATACTACGTAATTAACCCAAGATGATGTTATGGGATAATGAAGAAAAATTCAAAAGACAGTGACTAGGGAGAAAAAAATGAAACCTTCATGATTGTACACACTGAATTCAGTCTATTTAGTAGAAAGGCTCACCTTACAAAGCCCTTCTATATTAAAGATAAATTTTAATTTTTCAATTTTTTTATGTAAACAGTAATCATGCACTTTTTCCAAATGGTCAAAAAATTATTGCAATGTATAATATCATTCATTTTTTCCACACGAATTTGAAATACTGCCTTTGATAAATTTATTAAAAATCTAGGTATTCTGAGATCTCAAAGTACTTAACTCAAATCCATCCTATAATGTTTTATTTACTGATACTTCATGATACTTTCTAGTATCGGAAGCAGGTCTTCTGAAAACTGAAAAGCACATTTAGAGGCTTCAGAATATAAAGCCTCTTAAAATATTCAACTGGAAAATAAAGTGTAGAATTCTAAACTTCTCTCCAAAAAGGTCATAGGACTTCTCACCCCCTTTGCTTATCAGATGCAATATGGATATAATAGAAAGGACAAGCACTTATTTAAAAATCAGGAATACTAGGTTAGCTTCCCAACCCCCACCCCATATTCTGCTGGTGGTGCTGGCTGCATAACCAACAGACAATTATTTATCTTCATTTTCTTCCATCTATAAACAAGGTCAAAAAAGATCCCGTGGTTTCCCTTTCCCACTCACATTCCTTCATCTCTTTTTCTATGCTTCAAAAGTATGTGTTTTTTTTGTTTTGTTTTGTTTTTCCTTTTTTGATTTGGGGTTCTCACTATGTTGCCCAAACTAGTCTCAAATTCTTAAGTTCAGGCAATCCTCTTGTATTGGCCACTGACGTAGCTAAGACTACAGGTGTGCACCCTATAAACCCAGTAGATCTTTTGACATGTCAATTTCCCTTTTGGGAAATTATGCTGCAGAAATATTGGCATACATAAAAATTATGTATATGCAAACATATTTACTGCAGTACTAAATTAGAGCAGGACTGTAAACAACCTAAAATGTCCATCAATAGGAAACTAGTTCCACTGGGTGCAGTGGCGCACGCCTAAAATCCCAGCATTTTAGGAGGCCGAGGCAGGAGGATTGTTAGTCCAGCCTCAGCAACTTAGCAAGACCCTAAGCAATTTAAATAGACCATGTCTCTAAATGAAATATAAAAAAAGGGCTGAGAATGGGGCTCAGTGATTAAAATACCTGGGTTCAATCCTCAGTGTCAATAAACACTAGTTAGGAGACTAATTTCAAAATCAATGGCATGTCCATCACCATGGAATAGATAATATTAATGTGGAAAAAAATGAGAAAGTCTTACATGTACTAACATTAAAAGATCTCTAAGCCATAGAGTGAAATAAGAAACTAAAAAGTATACTATGCTCTCTTTTCTGTAATATGTAGGAAAATATCACTATAATGGCACGTCGCTTAAAAGAGATGGGGGTCCTAATCATTATGTGGTGCTACATACTCTATTTGTATTTGTGTGTGTGTGTGTGTTTATGTGTGTGTGTGTGTGTATATGAGACATTCTGGAAATATTTTGGAAGTATTTATAAATATTTCACTTTTACTATATCAGACATGTCAAAAGGAAAAAAAGACTGATTCCATCTGGTTAAAGGGGGAAAAAACTGAAGCTTCAATAAAAACAAACTACTAGGAAAATGAACTATTTAAATGAATGCCTCTGTATATTAAAAACTGATTCAAATAATTTCATTTTTTATTTTTTTGTAAATTTTCACATTATATGAAAATGACTATTTCTCTATTTGATATTATAAACAAATGCAAAAAAAATTGTTTTACTATGTTTCTTCTTTACTCTGTTCTCATACCTGCCTTTCTCAAATTCTCCAGACTATGTAAATTCCTTGGTTTGTCAATGTAAAACTTCATTTTAAAAAATTTAGATCATATGAAATCAACTGACAAATTTATCTATATTGTCTACATAATCTATAATTCATATATAGCACATAGTTTATAGATAATAAGGAAAAATGCAGTAGAAAATAAGAGTGGATATGAAAGTAGCTGGAGGCTATTTTCAAACTTCAAATATAAACTAATTATTATGTTATATTGACAATAGGGAAATAGAGAAGTTTTGACAAAAATAGAGGTTGATATGATAAAGTAATGTTCTTGAGAATGAAGGTGATTTCAAAAGCTGGGAATTATTCAGAATAGCCAAAAAGTGTAGGAAACAACACAAAAATCCATCAAGTGATGAACGTAGAAAGAAAATGTGGTATATCTCCATACAATGGAATACTATTCAGCCCTGAAAAAGAATGAGGTGCTGTGCTACGGTTTGAGTTTGTCATCCAAAGATTCAAAGGTTAGGAAGCTTAGCACCAAGATGGCAGGATTGGGAAGTGGTGTAGAACCTTTAAGAGGTAGGGACTGGGAGATCTTCACATGTGCTCCTTCCACTATCATGCCATCCATCTTAAAGCCTTTACCACAGTCACACTGATGCCAGAGCCATACTCTTCATAGCCTCAAGAACTATGAACTAAATAAACCTCTTTTCCTTAAAAAGTAGCTTGAGGTAGGTATTTCTTTATAGTAAAAGAAATAAATTCATACCAAAGAACCTTAAAAACATGATATATGAAAGAAAACAAACACAAAAAGCCATATATTATATTATTCCATTTATATGAAATGTCCAGAATAGGTAAGTCTGTAGAGACATAAAGTAACTTATTGATTCCAGATGCTGATGGGGATGGAGAAGGAGGGAGTGACCCACTGATGGACAATGGGTTTCTTTTGGGGATGATAAAATGTTCTAAAACTAGTGGTGAAAGTGTACAACTTTGTGCATACGCTAAAACCATTAAATTGTATACTTCGGAAAGATACATTTCCTGTTATGCAAAGTAGATCTCAGTAACAAAATTAGTTGAGGCAAATGTAAAAAGTTATAGACAGAAAAAACAGAAATCAACTATACTGGTTTAATAATGAGTACATAAATATTATCATGTTTCCTATTGCTAGGGAACACCGTCAGATTACTGTGCTTCACTTGCAAAAAGCCTTATTGGATGATACAGCCCGTGAAAAAAGAATGCATAAATTCAATAAGCAAAGAGTTCAAAATTGCCAATGACACTTAATAAATGTTTAAATGTGAATGAAGAAGAAGGAATTAAGACTAAAAAGTAATGTTTTTTCTTTGATTTAGATGAAACATTTACAAAGAAAAAATTCAACGAAGTTTACCATTGGTTATCTTGGAATTGAGGAAGCAAAAGACAATTTGTAGTCTCTTTTGCAGACTTTTCCAATTCTTCAACAATAACATTACTTGTATAATGAAAATATATAAAAATGAATTTACCTTTACAAAATTAAAAACCTTGCCAGGCACAGTAGTGCAAGCCTGTAATCCCAGCGGCTCAGGAGGCTGAGGCAGGAGGATTGTGAGTTCAAAGCCAGACTCAGCAATTTATTGAGTCCCTAAGCAACTTAGCAAGACCCTGTCTCTAAATAAAATATTAAAAGGTCTGGGGATGTGGTTCAGTAGTTAAGCTCCCAAATTCAATCCCTGGTACAAAAAAGAAAAAAAAAAATGTATCTCAACCATAGAAACATTCTGAGACATGCCCTAACCTCAGAGTCAAACATTTGTTAAAGTCAATTTTCTTGTGGAATTAACATGCCTTGGTCTTTAACAGAACAAAAGATAGTTCATAATCTATATCTGCACTAATATAATAGCTATTGGTAGTTGAGTACTTGAAATACAACTATACTCAAACTGAGATGTTCTGTTAAGTATAAAATATACACAATTTCAAAGATTTGGTATTAAAATAAAATTTTTAAATATCTCAAATAAGTTTAATAGTTTACATTTGATTTCACATTGAAATGATATTTGGATATACCACATTAAATAAAATATATTAAGAGCAATGTCACCTGTTTCTTTTTTATTTTAATGAGCTACTAGGAAATTTAAATTGAGCTATATGGCATGCATTCCATTCCTGTTGGACAATGTTATTTGGGATGTCAGTTAAAAGAGCTTTTGAGAACTTTACTTGAGACCTTTGTTCCCTTCTTATCATCCTCCAGGAAAATTTCCCAGAGTATTTCATGCCCTGGAAAACAATATACACACTAAGCTGCATGAAACAAGCATTAACAACAATAAGAAGTGGCTAAGAGTAACATCTTTCATGTTTCCTAAAATTTATACTGCTATATAAATTCATAACAAGCAAAACTGAGATGAGTACATTTGAGATTTTCAGGGGGTGTGGTGATTTTCAGTGACAGGTGAAAAGTCTGAAATAGTTAACACTTTGAAATTTTTCTGATTTTAGAATTTCTAGCTGAAAATTACCTGTTTACAGTCCTTGATATAAAGTATAAAAATGAATGAGGTAGGCATACAAGCAATACATGGGTCAGGAGAGCCAACAGAAGTCAAGAATACCCAAGAATTGTGTTCAGAAAACCTCAAGGAGAAGCATTTACCCAGACACTGAAAGAAAGTCCTAATAAACTTTCTCCAAGAACAAAAGAGATCAGAGGAACACACAAAAATAAAGACTAGCCTATCTCCATCTTCTTTTTTTTTCCTCACAGTTTAAATACTAGAAAAATAAAAACTAATTTATTATTATAAAAAAAAGAAGAAGAAGATCAGTGATTGCCAAGGGTTCAATCCTAAAAGGAGGAACGAACTGGGAAGAGGCATAAGGGAGTCCTTTGGGGATGATGAAAATGTCTCAAATGTGGTAGTGGTTTCACAGGCACAAACAACTGCCAAAACTCATCAAATCATACACTTTAAACAGATGAAGTTTATTGTATATAAATTATATCTCAAAAAAGTTGACTGAAAATAAGCAGGGAATAAATAAACAAACAAATAAAAAGGCAATGGTGCTTGTCAACTGCTGTCTGCCCTATGGCAATCACAAACCAGATGCAATTCTCTGTGCACATACAAATTTGGCCATGATAGTTTATATTACCTTAACTTTCACTGATTTCTGTACCGTTGAGGGCCACAAGGCAAGAATATAAGGAGCTCAGAGTGGTCACTGTCTGACACCTACCAAGAAAACAGGGACACAAACATTACGACCAGAAGGAACTGGATTCTGCCAAAGACCAGTGAGCCTGGAAGAGAACCCAGAGCGTCAGAAGAGACAACAGCCCAGCTGATACCTTGAATTCAATCTGGTAAGACCCTGAGGAAGGACCCAGCTAAACCATGCCCAGAATCCTAACTGAAACTACATCATAAGCTTAGCTAAATTTGCTGTCATTTTTTTTTAAGAGTAAAATGATCTTTAATAATGCTGACAGCAGTTCTCTTGGGATATGCTACCTTTGCATAGAACTTCTTTTTTTTAAACCAAGTTCATTTTCTTCATTTTTTATTTTTTTTTTAATTTGTTCTACTTAGTTGTTCATGACAGCAGACTGCATTTCAATTCATCATACACAAACAGAGCACAACATTCCAATTCTCTGGTTGTACACGGTGTAAAGAAGCATCATTTGTACAATCATGCATGTACCTAGGGTAATAATGTCTATCTCATTCCATTCCTACCCTCATAAGTTCTCCCTACCCCCCCATTTGCCCTTCTAAAGATCCTCCATTCTTCCATGTCCCTGCCATCATAGATCAGCATCCACTAATCAGAGAAAACATTCAGCCTCTAGTTTTTTGGGATTGAAAAACTAAAGGCCGAATGTGTTCTCTGGTTAGTGGATGCTGTCATTTTCTATGCAACAATGGAAAAACTAATACAGATGACTTCTTAGATTTGAGCAAATAGGGCTTACATTTTTTCTTTTAAACACTACTAATATTTATCATTAAAACAATTTCCAATATTTCTCATTATTGTAAATGATCAATTCAATTTCCCAAGTCAGTATAATAAAGTAATACTACTCTCAAAACATTATAGTTTATGCGAGGCACAGTGATGCACATCTGTAATCCCAGCAGCTCAGGAGGCTGAGACAGGAGGATCACAAATTCAAACAGAGCCTCATCAACAGTAAGGTGCTAAGCAACTCAATGAGACCCTGTCTCTAAATAAAATACAAAATAGGACTGGGGATGTGGCTCAGTGGCTGAGTGCCCCTAGGTTCAATCCCTAGTACAAAAAAAAAAAAAAAAAAAATTTAGACTTTATAAAAAGACTCTATAATTTTATAAGAATGTATTTCTTCCACACACCAGATACACAAACAATATTATAAACTTGGTATGTTGTTTCTGCCTTTCTAAACCAATGACAGAGACAAAGAAGGGAAAGAAAGACAGACTACCTGCCTCAGTTCTTAACCACATTTCTAAGGAAATGGAAATAAAGTTGGACAAATAGTGAGAAAAGCTAATTTTGAAAGCTAGCAGGGCTATATAATATTGGACAATCTATAATGTCAATGAACTCAGCTATTTTTTAAAGTAGAAATACAAATAAAATGTGGAGTTTAATTAATAATAAGAATAAATTAATAAATTAAAAATACTATTACATGCTCTGCCAACCTTACATATAATTAAATGTTGATGAAAATACCCAGCACTTCTAGAGCTCCTATTGTGTGCCTGCACTGTTCTATAAATAACATATAAAAAATAAACTGACAAAGATAGTATGGAATAGTGATTAAGGTCCAGGCTCTAGAGCCAGACTGCCAGGATACAATCCCAGTTCCACTATAAACTAAAGGTGGAACCTTGAGCATGTTTAACTTCCCTTTGCCAAACCTTCAACTACAAAATACGATATTTAACACTTACCTCACAGAACTATTGTAAGGAGGGAATAAATTAATACATACAAAGGACTCAGAACAGTGTCTTCCACATATTAAGTTGTCAAATGTTGATACAATTTATTTCTAAAATGGTGCATCATTAACAATGACTTGTAAGAAAAGTAACCAGTGGTAGATAATGTCACAGGACACTAAAGAACCTACAGGCAAAGATCAAAAGTATACAATAGTTTACAAATACAGTATTTAAAATACAACCAAGAAAAAAGAAAAAACTTTTACGATACATTTTTTCAAAGCTAATATCCTGGCTTAGATGTTTTTAAGGTAACAAAATGATGAAAATTATTTTAAATCTCTTAATAAGCCAGGGGTCGTGACACACACCTGTAATCCCAGCTACTCAGGAGGCTAAGGAAGGAGGATTACAAATTCAAGGCCAACTTCTACAACTTAGTGAGAACCTCTCTCAAAAAATTAGGGGTGAGGGCGTGGACGTTGCTTAGTGATAGAGCATCCCTAGATTCACTCCCTACTTCCAATCAATCAATCTCCTCAAAAATAATAGTGCACAGATGTCCAAATCATTGACTAAATGTAAGACATCTGCAAATAAACCAAGAACAGTTCTATACAAAATATGGGAAAGAAGAAAAAGAACTTTTTTTTTTTAACATAACAAACACCAAGTCAGCAAACACTTTTACTTAATGATAGCTCCAGTTATGGTTTGGATATGAGCTGTTCCCCAAAAGCTCCTGTGTTAATGCAAAAGGTGAAATGATTTTAACACAAGAGTGGTAACCTAATTAGTGAATTAATCCACTTGTTGGAATACAATTTTAAGATTACTGGATTGTAACTACAGGCATGTGGGACCTGCTGGATACACTGATCACTGAGGGCTTGCCTTGGGGATTATATGGTTTCCCATGAACTGAGCAGCTTTACTCCACCACACACTACTGCCATAACGTGCTTCCCCATCTCTGGCCCACAGCAATGAAGCTAGTCAATTTTGGACTAAATCTCTGAAACAGTGAAACTAAAATAAACTTTTCTTCTAAGTTGTTCTTGTAAGGTATTTTGGTCACAGCAATGAAAAGCTGACTAACACAGCTCCTAATGATGTAAGACTGATACTACACATTCTTCTTTCCAAAAAAATACCAGCATGTGCCCATGAAAAAGAAATCAGCCAAAATCATCTTTCAGGACATATTTATTGGATCACAAATCTCACTACTAAAACAAGAAAAAGAAGGTCAACTTAAAGCAGCAGATGTACCAAAATATCTAGGCTGTCATACTCCTAGTATGTTTTCTACAAATGCAGGAGGAAAAGAATTCATGAGAATGATCAACTACTGAAATCTGCTTCTAATTCATTCAATAAATATTTGGGAACACCTATGGACACTACTGTAAGCACCTGGAAGCCAAGATGACAAGATAATGTCCCCTCCATAGAGTTTATTTATAAAAGCTTCTGCTTTGTTCTCTTCCATTTATTTGTTCACGAAACATGTGCCTTCTATGGGTGGGAATGTTAGCCATCTTGGGGAAGAGGTATTTGCTGAAAGGATAAATAAGACATGACCTTTTCCTCAAAGAACTAGACCAGTAAAAGAGGAAAATACAAATAACAATGCTAGGCATTACAAACATCAGAGATACTACTGAGTAACTAGGGGAAAAAAAACACCCTACTTAATCATCAGAACACACTTCCTTGAGGAGATGATATTTAAGTAGGGTATTAAGAGTTAAATGCTTCCCAGAGGAAAGGAAAATTCTAAGCAGAAGAAACAGTAAGGCACACAGAGAAACATACATGAACAATACACTTGGCCCTCCAAATCAGTGGATTCCACATCTACAGGTTCTAATCCTCAGTTGTAAACCAACTACGATCCAAAATATTCTAAATAAAGCCAGGCATTTTGGGAAGTGCTTGCAATCCCGGCAACACAAGGTTCAGTCAGAAGGATCACAAGTGCAAAGTTTTCCTGGGTAACTTAGCAGGACCCTCTCAAAATAAAACAAAAATGGCTGGTGGTGGCTCAGTGGTAGAGCACACCCCTAGGTTCAATTCCCACTACCAACAAAAAAACAAGAAGTTCAAAATAAAAGAACTGCTGCCTCTCTACTGAACATGTACAAAGTTTTTCTTCTTGTCCCTACTCCTGAATATGGTATAACCATTATTTACCTAACTTTTACATTGTATTAGCTATAAGTAATCCAGAGATATCTGAAAATATTCAGAAAGGTATATATGGATTATATGCTAATATTGCTACATTTTACATGAAAGACTTAAACATCTACAGACTTTGGTATCCATTGAAACCAATCTCCCACAGATACTGAAGGATGACAGTATATATAGATATATATATACAAATTAACATAAAATAAAGTATATATGTGTTAATATAAATGGAAAACACAGTGTTTAGATACAAATGAAGTAAGTCATGTGAATCACCAAAATCAGAAAATCCTATGAATGACTATTTCCCCAATTCTCCACATAATACCAGCATAGGAGAAACTTTAGCAGGTCCAATTATAGCCTTAGGGCATTAGGGCTCAACTTTCTCCCAGAAATAAAGGACTAGTGGAAGGAGGTTTGACTAGTAGATTGCCTAAGGACTTAGAAAGGATACCAACAAAGAGTCAATACTTTTGGAAATGCAGACAAAGAAGAGAAGCAAGGAAATCAATTGAGAGACTTCTGAAATGGACAGGGAATAACAAGGTTCAATTTAACAGTTGAAAAAAAGGAAATAGCAGATAAAAAAAAAAAAACAAGTTCCTAAGTAAAAAAGTCTTCAATGGGTGAGTAATAAAACACATGGGAAGAGAAAGAGATCAGACATCATCCAAAGTTCCCCTGATACATCATCCCATTAACCTTCCTATCTGCTTTTCCCTTCCGTATACCTTTAATTTTATAAATATACATTCTGACACTCACATTTCACAGTCCTCTATTCTTGATATACTTTTTATAAGAATAGTTTGCCATTAAAAAATTAAATCAAGAACAGGGCTATAGCTCAATGGTTGGGTGCTTGCATAAGCCCTGGGTTCAATCCCCAGAACCACCCCAAAACACACACACACACACACACACACACACACACAAATTAAATTAGTAAAATCCATGTGGAACTCCTAGTTTCTAAAAAAAGTTAACCTTTTTAAATTACTTGTATTTATTTTTTTTAAAAATATTTATTTTTTAGTTTTCGGTGGACACAACATCTTTTGTATCTTTTGTTTGTATGTGGTGCTGAGGATCGAACCCGGGCCGCACACATGCCAGGCGAGCGCGCTACCGCTTGAGCCACATCCCCAGCCCCTTTAAATTACTTTTAAAGTAACTGCATTATATGCTTTAAAAACGACATATAGTCATTTTCCTATATAGCTGTCTTTAAGAATGAATGTTAAATATGGCCCATCTAAGTCTGTGACTTATCTTTACCAGTAATCAGCATTCATACAGAATCTAATTGGTAAACCTTTTACAATAAGAAGGCATCCAAATGAGAAACAGAGTTAACTGCAGAACAGGGTTTCCCAACCTTGGCACTACTGACAGTTTGGATGAGATAATTCTTTGGGGTACTGTCCTATATACATTGCTCATAACTGACCTCTTCTCACTACCAGTAGTATCCTTCCCTTTCTCCCTCCCCTTCCCCTAATGGAAACAATCAGAAACATCTCTAAACATTGCCAAGATAGGTATAGATTATTATGTGCCAGGCACCATTCTGTGCTTCTCATTTTTTATTTCATTTAAACTTAACATAATATACATGAGGTAGATATTATTTATTTTGCTCATCTTAGAGATAAACTGAGGCACAGAAAACAGCTTGCCAAAGATCATACAAGTAAACTGTGGTAACCTGTATTTTAATTCACATAATGGTGGTCTGGGTTCCTGGTCCTAATCATTGTTCTGCCAATTCTCACTAACGTCTCAGCATTTTTCATGTAATACTCCAAAAGTAATATTCAAATCTTATCTGAAAGTAAAAACTAAACTATTCAGAGTGGAAGTGAAATTAAAAAACTCAACTCAGGATAAATTAACAAGCATTCTCTAAGCACTGATCGCACAGCACTAAAGTGGTTCAAAGAAAAGAAAACTACCATCTGTTAAGGATCTGGCTGCAGAACCTTTTTCATGCATTATCTCTTTGAAATCTCACAACATTCCTGGGAGACAGGTATTATCTTTTTTTTATTTTCTTCAAGTGAGAAAATTCAGCCTCAAAAGAGCAAAATGATCCCCAATCTAAACAGGTTCCCAATTTAAATTAAATGCATTTTAAGGAGATTAAGAAGGGTAAATATCTGTTAATAATACTCAGAGGGAAGGAAACACAAAATGGGAAAAGTATACAACTAGATTCGTCAGGGAATACACCTTTCAAGAGTTTTTAGAATCTCCCCTCTTTAAATCAAATACACACTTAAAAAAAAAAAAAAAAAAGATGAGCCGAAGGTGAGGAGCTGGGGAACCTTTCTAGGAACAATGAACACAAGTTTTGTGGACTAAAAGGAAAGTTTTGAGATAGTCAATGTAAGTAGTAAGTCAAGGAAGTGGGGACCATAAGGCTGCCTTAAAATTAGAATGGAATTGCAATTTAGACAATGAGGCCTATCTATGCACTATGCATTCAGAGTACTCCCCACACCAACCACACTAAAGCACAGCAACAGAAACAAAGGAAAGAGAGTTAAAGATACAGACTAGTAGAGTTGATTAAAGGCAACTTTGACATACAAAATCCAACAACCAAATTTCATAAACTAAAGCAGATCATCTATTTTGACTTTGTTTTGTTTCCTCTAACCAGAGAGTAAGTTTCAAGCAAGCAGGTATTTTTATGTTCTGTTCACTCAGATCAATGCTTGGTAGAGTAAGTGTTCAGTAAATATGTTCTACTGAATTAAGGCAGCATTCAAAATAGGGACACATTCAGGAGCAAAGATCACAAAAACAAAAAAAGAAAAAAGAAGAGAAAAGAAAACAATACCAACAATCTTGCAGAAATAACAGTAACTTAATACTACAATATTTCCTTATTATTACTGCAGCTACCATTTAAAAAGCGCTAAGCCAGTCATTGTGTTTTTCATTTAATCTTTTCATTTAAGACTTACTGCATTATCTCACTCAATCCTCTTAATTACTCTATGAGGGAGGTAGGTACTATTATTATCCTCCCAGTTTTATAGGAAACACACATAGAATAAATAACTTGTCCAAGGTCACAAAGCAGTGGAGGTAGAACCTGAATCCATCAACTCCAAAGCTTGCCATGTCCCATAATAGAATTAGAAGCATCCCTTTTAGGCAGAGAAGGGAAATAAGGCCAAAAAGAAATAAAGAAAACAAAACAGAAACTCCACTGTAAATCAAAAACCCTTTGTTCACCCCTTCTCAGATCAGTACAATGGAAATTTTCCCACCCTAGAATACAGCGATTATCCCATACAGATTAAAAGTTCAATGTTTCAAAGAATCCAGATGTTGAAAAGCTAAGAACAAGAATCAATCATATAATCAACATTTCAAAGGGTAGTAGATAACAAGTAGTAACACCCCATGTCCACAACCCAAAGAAATAACAGGGTGTGACCTCTAACTAAGAGTGACCTCAAAACTTCCAGAGCCATTCTCCCTGGTTATCAGCCTCTTCATCCCTCCCTCCTTTCCTGAGTCTCTCCCGTCCCTTGCACCATTCCATCGCTCCTCTTCTATTGGATGGCCTTTATAAAATATTTGAAATTTTATATTTCCTACTCAAAATTTCTATATATAGTATAATTTTATATTTCTCTAATGAAAAAATTCTACCCAGGTAATACATGATAAAAAAAAAGGCCCCCCACTTATTATCTCAGCATTCTAAAGTTTGTATTACCAAATTCACAAGTGTAGTCAGTTAAGAGACCACCAAACATGCAAAAGAAAACTGATGACCCATATATTTAGCTATATAACTTTCTGATATTACATACATAATAAATAAACAAGAAATCAAGCATATGCTCTTCCATCTAGTCAATAATCTGTTCATGATTAATATAAAAAAAATCTCTGAAATGGAAAGATCCCTAGACACCTCACTGTAATTGTGACAAATGAAAAAATACATAAAATATGAAAATTTTTAAAAAACTAGAATATTCACTACCAGATAAACCAACCTAGTTTCTACTTTACACCAACCTGCTTTAAAAGAAGTTAAAGAAGAAAGATAATCAATGCTAAAAACTAGATTTGAATCGTTTCTTTATTTTTAAATACTTATCTTAACATATACAGTTCTATTAAATAAAACAGACTATGAAGGCATAGCCACACTGTTCTCAAAACAGAAATACCTTCCAAATACAGAAACCATCAAGAAGCATTTATTCCTATATCTTGGCCTATAAAATATTGATTGTACCAGGTTTGAAGGAAAAAACTCAGCAAAGACAGGGAATGTTTAAAAACACAAAATACTAATCATTTTATGAAAAACGAAAACTAAAATTAAATAAACAATGATCACCTAAATAAAACTGTCAATCCTAATTTGAAAAACAAATGATACAGATAAAAATCCTATTCTATTTCACGATTTTTTTAAAGCTTTTTATTTTCAAAGGTTAAAGAGATGGACAATTAAAAGAGCTGAAAGACAAATATAGGGATATTTCCAAATGGACAACTGAAATCAGAGTCACTACCAAAAATAATCACTAATTATTAAAAATTACTCCTTCCTGGCCCCTGCACAACTGAGGTCTTTGGAAATGAACTCAAAGTTCCGTTTTGTTCAAATCAGTGTTTCTTTTCTATGAAGACACAACCATTCTGTCATTTCTCTAGTTTTTAAGACTTTTAACGAAAATATTAATTATATACTTGTTCTAGATACTTTTGAAAATACTACAGAATTACTTCAATATCATTGTCAAATTCAAGTGCTAAATTTAAATGTTGAGCAATATAAAGTATGACTTTATCCTTCAATTCACATCAGACTTTAATATATTAACATTTATGACTCTTACACTTTATGCCAAGAATTGGACTTCGCATATTGTTTTTATACTATCTGATTTAATCCTAGCAACAATTTTGTGAAGGACTTGCTTTCCCCCATCAACAAGTGCTGAAACCAGTATCAGAAAGATCAGTAGCTTGTCTTCTGCCTCGAAAATATGAATGTATTTTATAAAGGTAAATGAGACATGAACTAGCAACCTGTTGGTGGCTCCAGGTATGCATGTAGTTATAAGCACTAATTTTTATGAAGCCTCTCCTAGAGAATGCCATGTGTTAAAGTTTGGATATGAGGCGTTGTCCAAAAGCTCCTGTGTTAACACAGGAATGTGCAGAGGTAAAATCACCAGATTATGAGAGTTGTAACCTAATGAGTCCATCCTAGTTTGAATGAGCTGAGTGGTAACTGTGGACATGCAGGGCATAGCTGAAGGAGGTGGGTCACAGGGAGTGTGCTCTAGAAGGATGCATCTTCCCTGCAGCCACTTCCCTCTATTTCTGCTTCCTGGTGGCCTAAGGTGAGCAGCTTTTCTCCACAGTGTCCTTCGACCCCTGCCTCCCCCTCAGGCCCAAAGTAATGAAGTCAGCTGGCCACAGACTAAACCTCCCAGACAATGAGACAAAATAAACTTTTCTTCCTCTAATTTGTTCTTCTCAGGTATTTTGGTCACAGCAACACAAAGCTGTGATTAATACATCATGCAAAGGTAATCCCTTACACTGCCCTAAAAACATACCATCTTAAAAGACTGATAAACTCCAAGCATTCTTCCAAAAATAAGCCCATAATTTGCCTTGAGACTTCATGTATGAAACTGTCATTATATATTAATGGACTCATTCAAGACACTGTGTAATAAAAGAGTCAGAAGAAAACACCGTCTTGTATTCTATGGTGCTCTTCTCTGAGGAAAGGCAAAGTAACATTAAAAATATTTTGTACAGTTTTAATATTCATAAATTCCAGAGCAGTCATACAGAGAGAAGCATCTAGCACACACACTAGATACAGACACATACATACACACACACAATAAAGAGGAAAAAAATGCTACCACCTTTAGAGAGCCTCCCAGATTTCCAATAGCTGTATTTCAGTTAGAAAGAAAGGGCAGAGGCAACACAGCAAAGTAACAGAAACTGAACAATATCTGACTGATCCTCACTAGCTGTCCTTCAGGTCTGATGGGGAAAGAGCAAAAGATAAGATACTCAAGCAATAAAGTCTCCTGTACATTTTTGTTTTTCAACTACCTGCATGGGTTTTCATATATTCTTGTATTAACTTACTGTTTTAGAGAAATCATATGTTACTCAAAATTTTTAAGGAAACATTTTAGAAAAATCTGTTATACCATTAGGTTGTCATTTCAAGATTCAGGTTAAGTGCCAGTGAAAACCATAGATGTTCCTTCAAATACTTCACAATTCTGAAGGTGTAACAGGATGAAATTTTAAATATATTTGTGTGTAAAAATGTAATATATATATACCCAATAGAATTCAGGAAATGTCATATATGTTTAGGAAATAACACTCCATTTAAACAAGATGTGAAAGATATCAAAGTATCAATGAGTATCATCAAAAAGTAATAAAAACCTAAAAGTTCATTAAGGCATAAGACAGACTAGTTTTTACTTAATGGGAAAAAAAAGACTCACAATAGGATTTAATATCTAGAGTTCATTATTTGAAAGCAACTTTACTCATCTATTATATAATAACAATTCTGCTGCCAGGAAAAAAAAATTAATACACCATCCATTTTCCCCTGGTCTACTAAAAGTATCACCAAAATAAAGTATTTCAATTGGGAATATGTGCAGATAAGAGATGAACATTTTGTGTCTTTTAAGTTGCCAGCAATCCATAGCTTGAGAAAATAATAAAAATCACTTGAAAAAAAAACAAAACTTTAAAAATTTTTAAAAGAACAAGATAATAATTTTCACCAAAAGAACAGGAAGCCAACTTCACAGTGACTCTTTTGCGTTTTAAAGGAAAGAAAGGAAATTGAAGTACCAAGTAGACCTTGGCCCTCCCTATCTGTGAGTTCCACATCTGCTGATATGACTACATGCAGATGAAAAATATCTGAAGGAAAAAACGGCGTGTGTACTGAAGGTGTACAGATCTTCTTTTTCTTCTTATTCCCTACATAATACAGTAAAACAATTATTTACACAGCATTTGTACTGTAATGAGTATTATGAGTAATCCAGAAACTGAAATTTCAAGTATACAGAAGAATGCAGCTCGGGAGGTTGAGGCAGGAGGACTGCAAATTCAAAGTCAACCTTAGCAAATTAGTGAGGCTCTAAGCAATTTTTTTGAGACCCTGTCTCAAAAATAAAAAGGGCAGAGGATGTGGCTCAGTGGGTAAGTGTCCCTGGGTTCAATCCTTGGTACCAAAAAATAAAATAAACAGAAGGACGTTTACAGTTATATACAAATACTAATTCTTTATATAAGGGAACTTGAATATCCTCAGATTTTGGTATCCATGGGCGTCTTGGAATTAATTCCCCACAGATACAGATGGATGACTACACTACTATAAAATAAAAGATTTTAAACTAACTAAAAAGAAATCTCTATTGCAATAGTAGTCTCCTTCCTTGCAATAAATAGAGGAATCCTAAGAGTTATGAAACCAGAGTAAATATACCATGTATTTGTTGATAAATGAAACAGATGTTTTTACATTAGCTATAATGTAAAAATTAAAGTGAATTGTCCTTTCTATACAATACATTTAAGATACCTTCATCCTTAAGAATATAAGCAAAGCTGTTTAAAGTACACGTTTAAATGATTCAAGTGACTTGTGAAGACATAATAATACTTGAAATTAACAAAGCAAAAATAACTGTGGAGCCAATAATTTCACACAGTGAATTAGTCATGCCAAGAGATTAAGACTCTAAGAGATAGAAGTTTTAAACGTTAATGTTCTTATAATTTGACTAATATTTTTGTCTGATTCAACCCAATCATAAATGCTTTTAACTTTAAATTCAAAGTAAATGCTTTATAATTTATTTTCAGAACCTTTCAAGATATGCCCATAAGCTTCTTCACAGATAACCTTCGGCCATGATACAAAACCAGTATGTCATTATAGGCCAATTATAGCATCTTTGAATACAATGCAGAAGGACCCTATTTTTTTAGCTGAATCCCTTTATAGATGGCATCACCCCTGTTCCTCAGTTCGTAGTTTTCATCATTAGGAAGACAACCATACTTTGAACAGTAGACTCTATGCTTTACGCAGAATAAGACAACCAGGAAGATATCTAATCTAGAAAATAGAGATCTCCTAAAATAGCCAGTTCCAGCTCTGTAGTGTAAAGCTCATAGCTCATACGTTATGTTGGTAGATTTGGAAGTCATCTATACCAAGGTCTGTAAAGTAAGACCCACAGGCCAAATCCAATCTACTTCTTGTTTTTATGTATGAGATTTCATCGGAGCATAGTCACACATTCACTTCCATATTGTCTATGGCTACTTTCTCGCTACAGAGCTGAAAATTATGACAGAGTGACCCATAAAACCTAAAATATTAACTGGTCCTTTGCAAAGAAAAAGTCTGCCAACCCTTCTTCTACACAATGTCAGAAGAATCACAAGACTTCTCTAAGAACCATCTCTAAAAGTACAATGAGACAGGCTGATTCTCTCCTACACATAGACTTTGGGGTCATCTGGTGCTAAGACAAAGCCTTTGAGGTTCTCTAAATCATCTCTTTTAATCCCAAAGTTGCCAAGGCAAAGTATATGGAAACTGTTACTCTACTATCAGAGTCCTACCTTTCCCAATGTGTTTATTAGTAAATCAGCTTCACCATGAAAGGCTATCTTTTGCAGCGTTCAGGGCCCACACCTATAACCCAAGTATATGGGGAGGCTAAAGCAGGATGATCTCAGGTTTGAAGACTGATTGCCTGGGCAACTAAAAAAGACCCAGTCTCCAAATAAAATTTTTTAAAAGGGCTGGGAGGTAATTCAGTGGCACAGCACTTGCCTCGCATGTGGCAAGGTCCTGGGTTTAACACACACACACACACACACACACACACACACATACACACACACACTCTCTCTCTCTCTCTCTCTCTCCCCAGAACACCAAAAAGGAACGGAGGGAAGGAGGGAGGAAAGGAAGGACTGAAGGAAAGAAAAGGGTGGGGAAAAGAGGACAGCCTTTTAAAATCCACCTCAGCACAGCTTCATCTGCATATGTAACGCTATGAAAAGTAGAGAATGGAGAGAGGAACAGGTAGCATATATTCCAACCCCTACACCCTTACCCTAGAATCATTTTAGCCATAGGTCCCTGCATAAATATCTCTTCTCAAGAGGGTTCTGCCAATTGATACTCTCCAAAGAAGCCAAAGAGGCTCCAGGAAGGTGCTGAATTCAAAACTAAGGAACACAAGAAAGTTTGAGTATATATTTCTATTCACAATCTTTAATCTTTGGTAAAGTCAACACCAAATGTTAACCACAAAGAAGTCTGAATATTTTTAAGTGCCAAGTTGTTTGTTTTTTTATAAAAAGGTTATATAAAATTTTCAGCAATGCTGTGCCAACACAGGGATATCCCCTCCATTGTATGGGACACAAAGACGCACACCAACTCCTAGCAAGGGAAGCAGCCTTCCCTGTCAGCTATTTTTAGCCCCACTTCATAGTAGTCAGAGCAAAGTTAAGATTAATAATAATGCAGGGGAAACTTTCAAAACACAAATATGAAGAAACAAATCAGTCCTTTTTTTCTAAGTTCCTTAACTATAAAATCCTATATATTCTTCTGAACTTAATCTCAAGGGACCTACATAATCTACTAAAAACTTGTAGCTGCTTCAAAAATACAGAATCATATACCTTGGGACTAAACTGATAGCTGTGTATTTAAAGACTGGTCCTCTTTTCAAGTACAACTTATCTACCTTTAAAACATCTCTTTTAGAGACAGACTCATCCATTCTCAGTTCTCATTGTCTTTGCTTACTCTGACACAGATCCCCACCACCACCCCACAAATTAAAACACCCATTTTTCAGCTCTTTACTTTCCATTAGCACTCTCAGAAACCTAAATGCTTTGAAAATTACTCCCATCTCCACACTATCAGCATTATCACCTGTTAAATTATTTCGCTGTCTTGAAATTATATCAGTATCTAACTCTTAACCCAAAATTTAACATCCAAAACAAAGTCAACTGCCCTGTTTCCAAATTCTTTTCTTATAACAAACCACTAGCACCATACTGACACTGGATACATCTTTTTCACTCCTTCTGCATAGCGCCATCATAACCATGGCGTAAAAATGTTCATTCCCTAGAAAAACAAAATCCTAATCCAGGCATGCTATGCTGCCTTTGGTCTAAAATGTAATTTCTCCTCAACCATCTGAAACTACCCTCTCAGGAACACCGCCCTCAACTGCTTCTCTGCATTGTAACCATGCACCTACACAAACATGAATTCACCTTAACCCTAATCAACAATCTCCCTCTGGAGGTATTACCAGCAAGTTAAGGTCTTTATATCTACATCTGTCCCTTATATCTTCCAAGTCCAAAAGCCTTATCTTGTCTCCACATGCACATTTCTTCCTAAAAGAGACCTTCCCAGATTTGACTCAGAAACTCCAATTAGTTTTGTGTAGTACAAAACTAACATTTTCTTCATGAAAACTGTACAAATACATTCACAGATATAAGATACTAAACATGGTATCTGGCATATAGTGGCCTTAATTATATTGTCCATTCTCATATTTCTAAGTTTTGTGCATTTGTATTTGATTACCTCTGTCACTCATAAGTAAAAGCACCTCAAAGACGAACACTGTAATACTTTATCAGTTTTACACAAATATGCAATAAAACCTCATCTTAATTTTTAATCAATTTATAAAAGTAGGTCCTACTGTTAGTAAGCAGTTTGGGGTTCATTTTCCACTCCTTCCCAAAAAGCAGCCTATGCAAGACTAGATGGCTCTTCATCATCATTATGGAAAATGGATACATAACTTTCTCAAGGTCACAAAATAAAGTAACAGACCCAAAAATATTTGTTTGATTCTAAATCTAACCTTACATCCACTGTTCAATTTTTTCAGGTCAGTTCCCATTTAACATAAAAGAATTTAAAGTTCCTTGTAAAAAGCATAAGAACAAGGCATCTTAAGGAAAAACTGGTAAAGTTCCAGAGGAGGACAAAGTGGTCAAAGAAATGGAAGAAATGAGCCTAGAACAGAAAGAGTTGGGCAAGATGATAGTAAAGAGAAATAATTAAAATCTATAATACCAGGAAAAGATAGACTTGTTCTAGCATTTCTCAAAACACAAACTCTGAATGTGTCTTGGAATTTTATAGAGGACTGATTTGAGATAAGTATATGAATAATTCCAAAATACGGAAGCTAATAAACTCGCAGAACTCTTTACTTCAAAAGAGGAAAAATATAGGATCAAATATTAAGTTTGAGAAAGTTTTAAATCAATTTAATCACAATCCTGAATGAAGAAATTAGTATAGATAGGTAACCCCTATCTATTTACATTCATTCATTCCTACACAGAAAGCATCTCTTCAGAGAGCGAGCCCACAGTTTGTTGAGCAGATGGACCAGAATTCTTAGTTTAGTACTGTTTATGCCATGTAAGATAAAATTCCACTACAAGTTTAATTTTTAAGGTCCACATTTATTAAATGTTAATTATTTTATGCACCTTTTGACATTCTGAAAATATACCTGAAATACAAGTCACTGGTTCTAGAACTTCAACTTAAAATAATACAAGGAAAAAGTCATTCTTGATAGAATGAAGTGTCCATAGCTTCTCCTAAAATGATGGAGACTAAAGATAAAGCCATTCTCCAAAGTTTTTTTTTTTTTAAAGCATTTGAGTAAAGGGGAAAATGTCACAACTTTTATGAAAAAGATTAATGCAATAGGTGTCCCTCCCAAGTAAGGTGATTCATAAGAACTCCGAATTTTCTTAGCAAGAGAAATTTGTTAGTGTCCTCTTTGCACACAGGAATTGAACTCAGGAAATGAGAAGGAAACAACCTCCTGTACCAACAGGTACTAAAATGATAATCAGTCTTCCTTTCGCGAAGACTCAAAGAAAGGCAAGAAATTTTCCTTTCAGGATTTCACTGAGTAAGTGGTTCCCACTGGGAAATCCATGAGAGTTTCCCAGAAACAAAAACTGCGGCGCTGCCCTAGCTGCTGTATCACAGCCATCGTACCAGGAAAAGGTATATTACAGAGATGTCCTTTGTGTGCACATAGGCTCGGGCTTCCTCTATTTCCTTTTGCCAATTACTGGCTAGAAAGGTGCAAGTATCCACTCTGGAGATAAGAACTTCTCTAAGAGCAACCTGTATACTTGCACAACTCCTGCAAGTTAAAAGGTTACAAAACCCAGAACCACATACACCTTCTCTCTGCTGAGAAATAAAGGGCTATAAACCTTGCCATCTATACACTCCCAGCCCTCCTGCAAAACATCAGCGAAACTCCAGAACCAAGCGCCGGCAGGCTCCCACTTTCTAGCCCTCATTTCCCTCTCCCCGGCCACTCACGCTTTAGAGAGGAGCCCTGGCGCTGAGAAAGTGGGTTGGTTCCCTTCCTCCTTCGGACCGAGGCAGCAGCTGCGGAAGGCTCCGTCGCGCAACTGAGGAAGAAGCGGTGCTAGTGTCGCTCAACCAGGCGGCCACCCGGGTCTCTTCCGCGCTACCGGGGAAGAGCAGGAGGCGGCGGCCCCGCTCACCTCCTCTTTTCCTCTTCCTGGGTCTCTTCAGGCTGTGGCTTCAGCCCGTCCAGGGCCACTTGTCCCGGGACAGTCACAATTTTGTTTTTGTAAAGTTTCCTCTGGGCGGAGGCTGCGGCCGGCCCCCCGGGTCCCCCCCGGCCCCGCCGCCCTCGGGGCTGGGGCGGGGGAGGGGGCTCTTAGAACTCCCGGAGTCCTGCCGAGGAGCCGGGGGGCCGGCGACTGGCCAAGGGAGAAGACCCCCGAGGGGGCTGAGGGAGGGGGACGGTAAGGAAGGGACGGCGGCGCTGGTCCTGCTCTCCCCGCCACCCCAGCCGCCGCTTCACATTGGGGTCCCCGCCCCCCCGGGCGGGGGGTGGCTGCTGAGCTTGGGGCCCCGGCTCATACACACCCGGGCGAGATGCTACGGCCCCGGGAGGGTGGCCGAGGCGGCGGCGAGGCAGGGGACCCGGCCGGCTCCGCTCGGCACCGCCCCCGCTCCCGGCTCCCGCATGTGTCGCTGCGGATGGGACCCCCCTCCCTACACCTTGGGGGTCCTTCTCCCCACGCCCCGGGACGAGGCAGAAATTCCAGCCCCTCCTCAGCGTCCTCTCACCGCGGAGCAGCTACTCAGTCAGTCCCGGCCCGCGGTAGCCGCCTCCCTGCCCCCTAGCCGCCGGCTCCGGCTCCGGCTCCGGCTCCGGCTCTGGCTCCCGCTCCGGCGTGTGCAGCCGCTGCTGCCGGCCGGGAAGGTGAGGGGGGGAGAGAAGGGTGGCCGCGGCTCCCGCTGGCCCAGGTTGGGGCGGAGGTCTCGGCGGCGGCCAGTGTACGGGGGCTGGGTCTCTTGGATGCTCCCTCGCTCTCACTCTCTCGGCGGCGGTGGCGGTAGCGCCCGGAGCTCAGCTCGCTGTCTCTCTCGCTCTGTGCGGGGCTCTCGCCTCACTCCAGAGAGAGGGGCGGGAGGAGAGCGGCGCCTACTGATGACGCAAGTCACCTAGCAACAGCTCTCTTTCCCCCGCCCTTTTCTTTCCGCTCTGAGGCTTCCACCGCTGGCCTTTTTTTTCCTCTTCTCTTACTACCCCGCCCTGGGCGACTCTGGCGCGCTCTGATGACGCTTGGAGGGAAGAGGAAGTCAAGGATCCGCGAACGGGTGGGTGCGCCTCGGGCCGCGGGACTCGCTGCTGCCGCCGCCGCGGCCGCCACCGCCTCTACGACCGCGTCAGAACTGAGGAGAGGAAGGGGAGGAGCCCAGTCGAGCCTAAGCTGCTGCCTGATCTTACCCCTGACCCGAGGGCGGCGGGGAGAGCCTGCTCTGTAGCGGTTTCCTGCAGGGCAGGTGGGGACTGCTCCTTTGGGAGCAAAGAGGAGGCCCAGGCCGCGCGGCCAGACTCCGGCGCGCAGCATCCGAAGGTGAGGCATTTCCAGACGGTCCCTGAAAAAAACGAACTGGTCGAGAGAAGTTGTCCTGCAGCTCGATCCTAGCACCTGCTCCAGCGAGCGAGCGCCCCACCCTTTCCCGTAGCGTGGGGTGAGACCTAGTACCGGATAACGTGTGGTCAGGCCGAGCAGAAGTGGGATGAATGAATGAATGCCTCTCTCGAGTGGCACTCGCGGAGCTCAGAGGAAATGATGGAAGTGCAAGCGCTTTGTAAACTGCAGTGCCTTGTAGAGATGAGAAGTGTAACACATTCTTCCCCATCCCTTCCTTCCCCTCCCCTTCCCGCTCCAGCCAGGAAAGGAAACTGGGACGGCTTGAGTACAGTGTCGCCACTTGAGTCTTCAGTGAAAAAGGAAGCAAATTGCCCGGGCGGGGGAGAGGAGAATTGAAAGGTCCAGGAGACTGTTGAGGGATTTTGTACTTTTGCAAGGGGAGAATTTAATAGTGTCTCACTTTTAAGAATCATTCTTGCTCCGGGTTAGGAACTTTTGGAGAGCTGGTCTTGGTTGTTCATCAGTGTCCTTACTGTCATTGAGAAATTTTGCCCTGCGTTTCAGATTGGAGTCAAACGGTGTTTCCTTTGTGAAACAAATATTACTACTATAATGCAACTTATCCTGCAGATATTATGCTGATCAGTAAACTTGGTTAAAAACTTGGGAAATTTAAAGTGTAGTTCCCAAGGAAAAGAAAATTTAAGATAAAAGAACCAGAATCCTCAGAACTCTATCTCGAACCTGTCCTGCTGAGTAGTAAGAAGGAGTTAAAGCATCAACAATGATGAAAGGAAAGATTCCACAGCTCTGGCTAAACCCTGGCACACCTCACCTCCACTAGAAGCAGCGGTGATATATATTACAAGTCTTTCTACCTGGCTAGGAGCAAGTGTATTATAGATAAATTTGGGAAGCCCAGAGTTTCTGCCACTACTGCCATCATCCTATACGAACAGTAGACCAAGGAAACTTCTAAATGGGTAAATCTAAGATCTTTGTGGGGTTTTTTTGGTGTTGTTTTGTTTTGTTTTGTTTTGATTTTTGGTACTGGGGATTGAACCCAGAGCCTCTTAACCACTGAGCCATATCCCCAGGAGATAGAGTCTTGCTAAGTTGCTTATAGCCTCACTAGATTGCTGAGGCTGACTTTGAACTTGTGATTCTCCTGCCTCAGCCTTCCTAGCAGCAGGGATTACAGGGGTGCACCACCTTGCAGGTCCCAAGGGCTAATTTTTTATTAAAATTCTGCCAGAAAAGGTGAAAAGGAGGGGAGGAAGAAGTTGCCACAAACGCAGGGAAAGACTCAAAGTTGCACCTGACCCTACTGCTCAAGAGTTAGATTAAATATGTCGCCTTAATTACCCTGCATTTGACTGTCTTTGCACAACCCAGTCCCCCTGCTATGCTTTTCCAAATAAGACTCTCAGGGAATCAGATAAGTAAATGATGGCCTCATAGGGTTGCAAAATAAATATTCTTTTTTTTTTTTTTTTTAAGAGAGAGAGAGGTAGAGAGAGAGAATTTTAATTTTTTTTTTTTTTAAGCTATCGGTGGGCACAACATCTTTGTATGTGGTGCTGAGGATCGAACCCGGGCCTCACGCATGTCAGGCGAGTGCGCTACCGCTTGAGCCACATCCCCAGCCCCAAAATATTCTTGGTTTTGCCCCTCTTCCTCTCTTGCAGCAGTGGAATGGTAGAAATTAAAGGAGTAAAACACACAGATTTAAGAGAATTTTGTAAAGCTGAATATCTCATAGTTTAAGCTTTGTGGGCTTTGAATGGAAAGCGTATAAACATTAGAGCTTTGCAACCCAATAGATGACACTTCCAGAAAAATGTGCACCACGTGGGTTTTTCAAAGGCCTTGTCTATTTGCACTGTCAGGGGTTCTACCTTCTAACCTTAGTATTGAGGTAGAGAATTTGGCACTGAGGAGAACCCTAAGCTTTCTACTTATAAAGTAGCAGCTGCAGTAATCTTACTGGACAAGAACCACCCACCCCACCACCAGCCTGAAAAGAGAAGGAAACAGCTGGAACTGGTCAATGGAGAGGAGGAAGTTCATCCATTTCCAACTTGCTCTGCATCTCTTTAGTTCCTTATATTGCCTGTTAAGCCAGAGGAGAAAACAGATAGCTAATTCAAAAAAAAAAAAAAAATACAAAGTTTCAGGTAACAGAGTTCTTTCCCTGGTTCCTCAATTTATGATAAAGATCTGCATACTATGTTAAAGTATAACAAAAGGATATTTGTATAGAGTTCACACCTCCTACTCTTGAAAGTGAGCTCTTATGAAAAACTAATCAGTGTTTTATTATCCCACATCATTGATTTCTACTGTTAAAGTCTGCATAAGCTAAATCATCTATTTCTTTTTCTTTCTAGAAATGCCATTTATAATATATGAAATACTTTCAGCATTTTATTTTGAAATATACTTTAAATGTATAAGGCAATTGTATAATATAATGAGTAATTATAAAGAAGTCACAGGGTAAGCGATCAACTGGGTCAAGAAATGGAGTATTGCCAGCACCCCAGTACCCCATGACCCTTTGAACACAAGTCTTCCTCCTAGAGGTAGCCATTATTCTAACTTTTGTGATAATCATTTCCTTGCTTTTCTTTATTGTTTTATCACAGGCATACATCTCTAAACAATATATTGTTTATTTTTGTCCTTTCTTTTGAACTTTATGTAAATAGAACAATATAATATGTAATCTGTTGTGCTCGACATATTTGTTCAACATTGTTCTAATCCATATGCTGTTCATACAACTGTAATTTGGTTATTTTAATTGCTACATATCACAGTGTTATGTTATAGCAGAATGTGAGAGTTTGTTTAGCCATTCTATTATTGATGGACATCTGAGTTGTTCAATTTAGGGTTGTTAGAAATGCTGTACTAAACTTTGCTCAGATATATATATGTATTCTGTCAAATCTGTATCAGTGTCTGTTTGGCCTATAATTGGGAGTGTGTATCATAAACTTGAATGAATAATGGCACATTGTGATGAATAATGGCACACTTCCAAAGTGATACACTCACACTAGCCATGTATGAGTCCCATTGCTTCACACCTTGTAACACTTGGTATTGTCAGGCCTTTTCAGTTTTGTCAGCCTCGTGGGTGTGGAGTAGTATCTCATTATGGTTTTAACTTGAATTTCCCCAATTACTGATGCTGTTGAGGACATTTTCATAAATCACTAGCCATTTGAACTCCTCTTTTGTGAAATTTGTTATTATTTTTTAGTGCCCAGTCTTCAAAATACCCAAGTTTCCATTATCCTTTTGTAGTCCATAATGAAATAATAAAATTCAGGTAAAGTAATACCACCAAATGAGTTTGGGACAAGTTCTTTCCAAAATAAGAGTAATATAGTTTGCCTAATTATTTTTTATGAGTGTGATTATAAACTTCTTAGAAGTAGGTCTTTAGGACTATTTTTTTTTTTTATTCTTTACCTTTCAAAATAATGCTATCTCCCAACTATTAAACTATTACTGGACTCCCTCAGGATAATTTTCATTTTTGTTGTATTTTAGTTGCCTTCAAATATATAAAAACAATTTTTATTCTCTTGAAGCTGAGTAACTGAACTTTGTTGTCTTTGTTGCTTTGTATTTTTCTCACAGTCAACCAAGTAAGAAGTTGTTTCCCCACCATAGATTTTTTTTTCATTTCCCGGGTACAGATTTCATAAAAGTCACAATGGCTTTTTCTTTCTTCCTAAAGTTCCTGCTACAATACATGGATTTATTTTTAAATTTCACTCATTAATATCACAT
This sequence comes from Callospermophilus lateralis, assembly GCF_048772815.1. Classification (NCBI taxonomy): domain Eukaryota; kingdom Metazoa; phylum Chordata; class Mammalia; order Rodentia; family Sciuridae; genus Callospermophilus; species Callospermophilus lateralis. Next base: position 113,392,774 of record NC_135312.1, on the reverse strand, counting down.
ATATACCATTTATGTCACTGTCTGGCAACATTTCCAAACATAGGCTATATTTGGTTATCATTTTCTTACCAGTTCTTTGTTTAGAGTCAATGATATTCTAAAACTAGAGAAGCTGAGAACCAGAGAAATTATGTGACTTACCCAGAGTCAGGAAAGCAAGTAAAAAGGAAGCCTGGACTCCACCCTAAGTCTTCAAGTACAGCACATTTGCCATTATATCACTGACTCAGTCCTCTGGAGCAGTAAGGTAAATGAATTCCCAAGGTCTGTAGAATATTGTGCATGTTCACATAACACACCTCTTTTTTCTTTTTAATATTTTTTAGTTGTAGATGGTCACAATACCTTTATTTTATTTATTTATTTTTATGTGGTGCTGAGGATCAAATCCAGTGCCTCACTCACGCTAGGCAAGCTCTCTACCACTGAGCTACAACTCCAGCCCCACACCTCTTATTCTCAGTTGAACTTTATTTTAAGCCTAACAGCTTTAGGATCAGATTGAGATTGGCATAAAAAATAAAACATTTAAGATTAATATAAATAATAGTGCTAAAAAGGGATTAGATGGAGGAAAATTTTGAAAAAATAAAAGTTTTTCTACCTTCTTTTTCCCTTCTAGCCATTCTGTCATTAGGCCTCATTACCTCTTCAAAGAATCACTATACTTCCCAGAAGAAGATAGCAAATGCTGCAGGAAAAGCCCTTGAATGTGATGATCAGGTGCCTAATAATTTCATAATGCTGTCAAAAATGTTAGTGGATATTAGGATTTTTCTTTTTTGTTTGTTTGTTAAGAAATGGAATCTTGCTATGTTGCCCAGGCTGGCCTCAAACTCCAAGGCTTAAGCAATCCTCTTGCCTCAGTCTCCCAAATAGCTGAAACTATAGAAGTGCACCACCATGGCCAAGATGTCAGCGTTTAATGACATTTTGAGATAAAAGAACAAATCAATATAGACAACTACAGCCTGATGGGACTGCCCTGTGTTGCCTTTCTCATCATCTGGGTTCACACACACACACACACACACACAAAAAAAAAGATTCTGAAAATGAATGATAGATGACTACTGATTTTGATAGAAAATTAAAATCATAACTTTGACTCACTTGTAATTGTTGTAATTGTTAATTTAACCCTAAAGCTTCAAAGAAATCTCCTAAAGGATACAAGCCACTTGTTTTTTGTCACAAATAGACATTAAATAATATACATAATAAAATCCAGCTATTTTTAAAATAAAATATTTACTAAAATAGGCTTAAAATGACTTTTTTGGTTTGGTTTTCATTTCGGGTGTGGGGGCTCAGTGTTTGTTTTTGTTTTTAGGTACAGGGGAATGGAAGCCAAAAGGCCTCTGCCCCAATGCTACATCCCTAACCCTTTTTATTTTTGAGACAGGGTCTTGCCAAGTTGCTGAGACTGGTCTTATACCTGCCGTCTTCCTGCCTTAGCCTCCTGAGTGGTTGGACTTACTGGCATGTGCACCACCACACTGAGTACTTTATAAAAATATTAAAGTAGGCTTAGATGTAACTTTGTGGAGCAAAGGCTTTAAAATGTCTGGCTTGAAAGTCAAGACTAAGTCATTGAATTAACAGTAAGGAATTGTCAAAGGTACCAGTTATGTAAATACTTTTATTATAACTTCCAAAAGACGGTGATATATAGAAAACATAAAGTTAGAACATCATAAGCATAGAACATTTACATTTACCTCACCCTTCAATCAACAAAATGACACGTATTAGCTACTTCTTAGAGCACTTAGCTGGATATACTGTAGTGAAAGGAAATCACACAGACCTGTCACTTGCTTCTCTGAGCTCACAGTCTAATTTTAATATGCGCCTGGCCCAGCCATCATCATGTGAAATTATTTGATTTACGTTATCTGATAATGTGTTCTTTAGATAAATGGGTTACTGCTTTTATTCTCTTGATATGCAAATACTATACTAGAAACCCTTAGTCCTATTTATTTTTCATATTTTTACTAGAGCAATTTTTAAAATATATATATATATATTATTTTTTAGTTGTTAATGGATCTTTTATTTGTTTATATGCAGTGCTAAGGATTGAACCCAGGGCTTCACACATGCCAGGCAAGCATTGTACCACTGAGCCACTACCGCAGCCCAACTAGGACAATTTTTTTTTAAATACAAAAATTGAAAGGACTGTGCAATGTGTGTTCATACACATACCATCTAGATTCAATCACTGTTAATATTTTGCTGTATTTGTTTTTTATACTTTTCTAGACTATTTGAAACAAACTAAGTTACAGACATCCCAATACTTCAAGTCTCCAGGTACTTCATCAGGAAGTACTAAGAAAAATGATATATCTGTATCTAACCCTAACCTTTATTCATTTCTAAGAAAAGCAACAAAAATCTATATCTAAATTAGGTTCATATTTAAATTCCCATACCAAAATATTTTTAATGAGTTGTGCCCACCCCAAACCTGGATCCAATTAAAGGTCACTTAGCATTCTTCAATTATATTTAAATTAAATATTTTTGGAGAAACTAAAACTGGACTCTCCGATAATATTTAGTAGTTGTCTTATATTATCATTTCTTTTTTAACATATTTTATGTCTACCAAGAATTTTATACCGTTAGTGAAAGGTTATCTACTTCAGTAGTTATTTAAGTCACTTTTTTTTTTTTTTTTTTTTGGTACCAGGGATTGAATTGAGGGGCCCTTAATCAGTGAGCCATATCCCCATCCCTTTTTTTTACTGAGGCTGGCCTTGAACATGCAATCCTACTGCCTCAGCATCCCAAGCAGTTTTTTTAACTCCCCTTTGATATAACTTAAATGTACTCTAGTAGTTGAGATGAGGCACTAATGTACTGAACAGCCCCCTATTTTCTGAAGCCTGTATTTTTTTAAAACACTGCTTCCTCCTTCATCTGCCCAACATGCCCTTGCTGGAAGATCTTGCTCTTTCTTCCAGCCAAAACCCTTCTTACCTCTTTCTTTTCAATTTTTCTTAACTTTCTAGGCATCCTTTCAAGAGCATTGCATATCTTCTTAGTTCTCTTATTCCCTTCCTACCTTTTGGGCCACTAGAACCTCTATTTAGCTATACAAGAATCTGCACACAATTTCCTTTACCTAAGACCTTTTACAAGGAGCCATTTGCCACCATAACCTACCACTACTACCTGCCACCATTAAACCAATCTTACGTTTAGCTCATTTGAAAGGAAGGAAAGGACATGACATTTATCAATGTTATTTTATTTAATCTTTAAAAAAAATTCAAAATAGGTAGAAGAAGACATTGCTTCTTCTACTTTGAGGCCACTAAGGAAGACCACATTTCCCAGCATCCCTTGCTGTTAGAGTGGGCCCTTGCTATTAGTTCTAAGTCTAGCCAATAGAACGTGGGCAGAAGTAATGTATGTCACTTGCAGGCTTAATCTTTAGTCTTCCCAGGAAATAATCAGTTTGTGATTTCTCTCCTGCCTACAATGCTAGAAGCAAAAGATGTTAAGATAGTGAATCACATGATAAAAGGAATCCAGATTCCTTTGTTGCTGACTTCAGTCAATGATATGAGCAAATTATAAAGTTTTGTTATAGACTTCTCCTAAAACTTGACAAGTTACAACCTTGGAATTTCTCACTGATTATGTCTGTCATTACACCTTCTGATCACTCTGCATTTGCTACTCTAAACCCCACATCCTCCTCACATGGCTTCAAGCAGTCTTCAAGAATCTTAAACATAAGATTCCTTTCACTTTATTGAACAAGCAATTCAACTCTCCTGGGCCTCCCACATTTTGCAAAATGAGTCCATCAAACTTGTTAATAATGTATAGAATTGCAAATAACAGAAAACCCAACTAGTCACTCTAATAAAAAATCAGCTGGGGATAAGGGCTGTAGCTCAGTGGCAGAGTGCTTGCCTTACACATATGAGACACTGGGTTTGATCCTCAGCCCCACACAAAAATAAACAAATAAAATAAAGGCATGCCGTCCATCTACAACTCCAAAAAAACAGTGAGCTGGGAGGGAGTCCAAAGTTGGTGTGCCATCAGGTCCCCAGGCAATTGCTTTTCCTTTGCCACCCTTACTGCCATCTGTATCATGTTGACTTTTATTATTAGACCTGTACAAGTCACAAATAGGCTGCTGATCTTCTGGAGTCACAGCCACATTGATTCTTTCCCACCACTTCCAGAATACTTCTGTTGAGGTGAGGTCTTAGAGATAGAGTGGTGTGTTGAGGCCAGGCCCAGCCCTAAGTGAAACTAAGAACTATTTTAGCTGGACATTGTTGCCCAAAGTGAGGTTAAAATTTTTGCTAATGTGGAAAACCGGAAAAATAGATGTGGGATAGAAAATTACCAGTTTCTGACATATGCTTAACAATGTTTTCTTTAAACAAAAGGCCCATCTCCCCCAGAAATGAAACTCGATTGTTTAAATCCCAGAAATAGCTACTGTTGGTTTTTGTTTCAAATAACAGTTTTCTTCCAATACTTTGCACATAAATATCAGAAATATGTAAAATCCTCTCTTTTTCTTGTAGTTCTTATAATTTAAAAACTTGAGCAATTTAATTTCAGGAGCAATTTTTCATAAATGAATATGTGCTCTCCAGATGATTGGCTTTTAATCTTTTTTATCAACATCATCATAAAACACATTTCATTGGTAACATTTGAAGCTCTTTTTTTAGACCTGTGTATAAGAGTAATTGAAAATTCCTTTTCTTTTAAAAGTAAAAATAATTATTATTTTTATTCATTTTTAAATAATCTGAAACTTACAACAAAGTCACAAATCCACCGTTTGAGAGTAGGTTGCCAATCTAATATCACCCCCATCATCCCCAAGAACCCAAGGGGTTAGGTAAGTAGGAAATTGCCCTATGTAATCACAATACAACTATCAAAGTCAAGAGATTAACATTAGTAATTAATACCATCTAGTCCTGAAACCCCATCAAATTTCATCAGTTGATCCAGTATTATCATTTATAGCAAAAAATGAAGGATCCACTTCAGAATAGTTACAACTCTTGAACATCCTTCTATCTGAAACTTATCCCTAGTCTCTGGCTCTCATGACCTTGATACTTTGGAGGACTACAACTAGTTATCTTGTGCATCATCCTTCAGTTTCATTGTGTTTATCTTTAGCAGGAACATACCAAAGTGACACTGTGTCACATCAGGTGACTCCTATTGCTGATGGTGTTCACTTGAACCCCTCCATTAAAATGGTGTCTGTCGGGCTTCTCCATAATAAAGTAACTCCAAAGTCCTGTGACTGTTTTTTCTGTTTGGAATTAATAAGTATTTAGTGAGGAGATACTTCAGATGTAGATAAATATCTTATCCCTGGGGCTGGGGATGTGGCTCAAGCGGTAGCGCTCTCGCTTAGCATGCGTGTGGCCCGGGTTCGATCCTCAGCACCACATACAGACAAAGATGTTGTGTCCACCAAATACTAAAAAAATAAATATTAAAATTCTCTCTCTCCCTCTTTCTCACTCTCTCTCACTCTTTCTTTAAAAAAAAAATATATCTTACCCCTCACAAAACTTTCATTTTCATATTTTTATCTGTATGAGCTCATGGTTTCTTATTTTGTTCAATGGGTTATAATCTATTACTGTTATTATTTGTTTTGACGTTTAATTTGGCCCCTATTTGGCTAGAGCAAGCTCCCTTAAATTGGCTTCTGTATAATTTTGTCCAAATATTTGAATATTTACTTTCCTTCTAGCACAGCAAAATGTTTCAGGCTCATCTTATACTTGCCCTAGTGTTGGAATCAGTCTTTTCTCAAAGGAATAGTTGTCAAATAAAACAAGGATAATCATTCAAATTTGAATTGCAGATGAATAATGAATAAATGTTTGGTATAGATGTATCCCACGCAATAATTTCTTACTTACTGGTTTTTTGTTTTGTTTTGGTTTGGTTTTTGCTAAATCTGACACCTGACCAAGAAGCCCTGGTTCCTTTAAGTAGCTAATGGTATTTAGAAGCCATGATCTGAGTAGATCTCCTGATTGTATTTTGATTTTACAGCTCACAGGTTCTCAACAGAGCTAGGGTATACACACACACACACACACACACACACACACACACACTTAATATGGATATTGACATCATACAGATACTGACACATTGCAACCTATGAATTCACACTGATAACTTCTAACTCCAGTCCAATACTGCAGGGTTTATTTTAGTTTTTTCTCTTTCCATATCTATGACTCCTGGTTCCATAGTTATGAAACCTGGTTCCCATTATCTGTAATATATTTATTTATTTATTTGATCAGTCCCTTAGTATGTGACCAAACTTGCATTGCTTCCACTGCCCTCCTCAAGCCTGCATGTTCTCTGCCCTTGCACCAGGCCATCCTCACCTGCACATACCCCTTTTGCCCAACCTGGGCTCTGAAGGCCCACTCCAAGGGACGCCCCCCGCCCCAGTGCGGATGCCCTCTTCACCTTGGTTGGGGTCTGCCATGCCGTGTCAGGCTGCTCCTCTGCACAGACCCTCTCTTCTCCTTGCTCTGGCTCTGCCACCACTCACCAGGCCACGGTCCATGCAGAAATTCCCCTCATCCTGTGCAGGATCTGACTCCACACCTGTCCTTCCCCAATGGAACATCCTTGATTTCGGTATGTTTGTGTTTAAAAGGAATATCACCAAACTGATGCCATGAACATTCTTCTCATCTTTCTCTTAGCACAAAAGAGTTACATAAGTGATACTTGAGGTTGAACTGTTATATTACTCTAATGCTAATAGTACAAGCTGAGGTTTACAGAGTAAAAGAGACTTTGTCAGAAGCAATTGAAAATATAGTTACCTGGGGATATTTTTTATTCATTTGCATTGAACTGATAGTAACCATTATTTTTGAACTAATAACAAAAATTCAAGAGAAGTCAAAATTAGAATTGTAGATGCCTGATTAGAAACCTGTGTTTGTTTCCACTTCCTCCTAAAAACCCCTAAGACTACTGTAGAGGAATTTAAAAGGTACAAAGAGAACAAAAAAGACAAAGAGAGCAGAGCAAAGAGATCAGGAAATTCTAGGAGATAGAAAGTAGATGGAAAAAATAACTTAGAGCAAAGGAAGCCATGTCCTATGCTTCTGTATAATGCCCAGCAATAAGGAGCCAATTCCTGCTGTGGAACTCCAGAAAAGTCCAGAAAACTCCAGTTGGTGCAGGGTAAGGCAGAGAACAGGCCTCTCTTAAATACAAATGTACAGCCAAAGATCACCAGAATCACTTAAAGAAGATCTAATAAGAAAGTAAAAAGAAGGCATTTAACCTAGAGAAAACTAAGACAACATGAAAGAAAAAAGTGTGTGATATAAGTATATTAAAACAAAGAGAGGGGATATATGTCTTAAGATAATTAAAGGCTCATCTTTAATAGTGGGAAATTAATAGATGATGTCCTGATATGAAAAATTATGTACAGGCATGTACTCACAAAGGGGGAAAAACTATGAAGATTGAAAGTGGTTGTCTCTAAGGAAGCCATATCAGATGAGGGGTAAGGGCAGGTGGCTCTTGATTTTCTTTACCAGCCCTTATATTATGTTGATGAAAATAAGAATCTAATGTAAAAATTAAGTTTGTACAGATTGATATATCTTAAGGTAGCACAACTTAAAAAGAAGCAGACAGTAGTGGAAAGAACTAGAAATTTGGCACCTAGATTTGAGGGCCATTTCTGCCTATTTACTATTAATGTAACTGCGTAAGTCTTACCCCTGAGACTCAGTTTCCACATTTTAAAGCTGGCAATAATTACACTTGTCCTGTTGAATTAGTTTGCTAGGTTTGCCATGACAAATTCCACAGGTTGCATGGCTTCAATACAGAAATTTACTTTTTCATAGGTCTGGGGGCTGGCAAGTTAGCTTCTCCTGAGGTCTCTTTCCTTGCCCATCTTCTCTCTGTTTTCCTTTGCAGGTGTGTATCCCTGGTGTCACTTCCTCTTCTTACAAAGGTGTCAATCAGTCTTGTTGGGTTAGGGCTCCACTCTAACAGCCTCCTTTCAACCTGATCACCTCTTTTAAGACCTTATCTCCAAATACAGTTAGATTCTAATCTATTAGGAGTTAGGACTTCAACTTATTGAATTTTAGGGGAACACAATTCAACCCATAAACACTTACCTATTATTCATTTGCTAAGATTGATTGGTCTCCATCCATATTCCAACCTGTGCCAGGAAGGATTGACACTGAGGATCAAATGTGATAATGGCATTTTGAAAACACACTTAAATTATTTTTTTTAATTAAGACATAGCCCACCCACATAATACTTTGCCCGTAGGAAGTAATTTAATTGAAAGTCTAATAAGGAAAAATGGAAAATTTCTAAAAAGGGAAAAAAAGGAGAAGCATGTACAACGTTATAGAAAAGCAACTTTTATTTCATAAACACCTGATATGTGGCCGGCACCGACTAGAAGTTTCAGATAAATCATCTCATTTAATCCATACTACTACTCTACTGGATATATGTCACCAAAACCATTTTATTGGTGAGAAATTTCAGAGACTCAGTGATATCCCTAAACTTAGTACAACAAATAAGTGGCTTGAATTTGGATCTGCCTGATGCAAAGCCCAATACCCTTGTTCCTTCTGCTACTCTGCTGAGTCACAACCAGTGAGGAGTTATGGGTAGGTTCTATTTCTTTAAATTATTTGTTAACTATTAAGTGCATTCAAAAAACTGTAATTTATGTCCCCAAAGAATAATAATTTCATTTTGCATGTTTCACAAGCCTAAATGATTCATGAGTTCTCCTGGGACTCACCTTTTCCCTCCCCAATATTAGGCCCCTAAGATTTATTCAGGCTGAAACCTGTAACCATAATTGCCCCCTTTGGTGGTCTAGTGGCACCAACCTGGCCTCCAGAGTGCAGTTATTCCGTTGACTCTGGGACGTCTTTCATCATTAATCTTGATCTAGAGGACAAGCGATTATGAACTTCTCAGAATGTCCTAGCACATTCCTATGACTTTAATAAAGGGAGTGTCCTCTGGGCCCTACAAGGGAACATTGTTAACTGGTGGGTTCTCTTATATAATAAATGTCCTCCTACATCTAGCATCTTTGTATTTTTTGACCCCTTCTTCATCTCTCTTCCAAGATCTAGCACCTCCATCTCATTATATTCAGATTTCAAGGAGCCCTTCCTATCATACATCAAGTACAGTTCTAGAATTCTACCAGGATATTAAGTCCTGAGTTACTGAGTAATACACCTGTATAAATATACTGTCCCCTATTGAACCTTATATTCTGCCCTCCCTGATCCAGCACCTTTAAGATCTGCCTCCAGGCACGTTTCCCAGTTCCTGTTGGAACATACTTGCCAGGTTCTGCAGTGTTCTTTTAGTGAATAATTTCTTTCTTCATGTAACAGTGTTTCCCTGCTTGGCGCATAATAAGACTTGTAATTATTGGTCTAGAAGCAGTGGAGATAGGCAGGGAAACACAGACAAGCATCATCTTGCAAGGCATCTGCCCTAGGTGAGGCCTTTGCAATCTCTAAGCAATAGGAATCTGGTTCCCCTAACAAGGGGGAAGATTCCAGAATATTCTAACTCAGTATTATGAGGATTTAACGTTTTCAAGCCCATCTGTCCAAAGATTCCTGTCAGAGGCCTCAGGGCTACTCTCTTCCTAACCAGGTCCCTGACTTCAGCATCAAAAACCCACTGAGCTGTGAATTCAAGCTTGCTTTTAGTTCTGTTGTGCTTACATCATATTTAGTCTTATTTTGCAGCTGAGTCTACTCTGTGTAAAGGAGATGAGACTCCTTCTAAATGATGTCATGGGAGATTTCTGGCCATTGACCCAGCCTCTATGTTAGTGGTTTCCTGCCCTGAGCCTGTTATTTTCTTTTTTCATGGCTTCTCTAACAGTTAATAATAACGAACCAGCTCCACAAGTCTCATAATGCCCATTGTTTCCCATAGCTTTCAGTTCAAGATCTACTCTTGGCCAATGTCTTTGTTTCTACCTGAACACTATTCTAATTCATCAGAGGTGAGACTTGTTTTTTTAATTTTTTAATTTATTCTAATTATTTACACATGACAGTAGAATGCATTTTGACACATTGTACACAAATGGAGCACAATTTCTCATTCCACTGGCTGTACATGGTGCAGAGTCATACCAGTATTGTGATCTCATATGTATATAGGGTAATAATGTCTGTCTCATCATTCTACCATCCTTCCCATCCCCACAGCCCCACCCCTCCCTTCACTCTTAGTATTAGTGATGTTCCAGCAAGCCTGAGACGCACTGCCCCACCTACCAACAGTAACTGAATTTTGTAGACATCCCATCTTTGCTGATCAGCAGATGATCCAATTCTAGAATCTCATTCTGAAGGTCTCCTTTGGACCTACTAACTTAGACTGTATTCCTGTAAAATTAAGGTTTTGAGTCCAAGTGGTATATTTGCACATTATAAAAGTGATGCCAGGAAGAATGGGCAGAAGAGTAGAGAGGTAAGACAAGAAAGGGAAGGACCCAATACAGACTTCTTTCATGACCTGGTTACCATTGAAAACATCAGGGGCTCAATCTCACAGGGAACCTCAGGGAGACTTATGAAACACACATGAAAGTTGTCCCAACCAGGAAGGCAGGGAAGCTGGGATAGTTGTTCTTCAACTTCCATTTGACCTTGGCTGAGGGATGCTTCCCCAGTGTGGGACTGTTCCATGAATAGACAGAAAGGAGCCCTGAGGCCACAGACAAACAGTGCTCCCGGTAAGGCTGGCTTGTGCAGAACCATCCCAGAGTACCTGGGGATGTGTACAGGGTACTGATGGCTGTCAGCTACACATGTTCCTGGATTCCTTTTCTAAAATAGCACATACCCTTCATCACCATTTCCTCCTAAGCTGCTTTCTTTTTCTTCACAGTATATTTCTACTTGAAACGCTATTCTATTTATATTGATTTACTTATAGTACCCCCCAAAAACCACTATATAGGCCAGTGACTTCATCTAATTTATTTGCCACCATATCCCCACGCCTTGAACAGTGCCTAAAACATAGTATGGAGACAATAAATATTTTTTGAATGAATGTATGAATAAAAAAATAGGATGTTTGCAATATGATTCAAAACAAATCTGTGATTACAAAGTAGAAGGAAATAGAGTTTAAGAAGAGAGGTTCATTGAGTAGAGTCAAGAAGGATGAATATGAATTTGTCAAGGGAATCAAATGTGTCCCATTCAAAAAATTTTCAGAAAAAAAAAAAAAAGAAAACTGTTTGGACTCAATTGACTAAGAAGAAAACAGCTAATTCATTGAGGAAAAAAATGATATAATTGAAAAAACAGATGCTTTCACTGGACATGGTAGCATCTGTCTATAATCCCAGTGGCATGGGAGGCTGAGGTAGGAGGATTGCAAGTCCAAAGCCAGCTCAGCAACTTATTGAGGCCCTAAGCAATTCAGTAAGATCCTGTCCCTAAATGAATGCAAAAAAAGGACTGAGGATGTGGCTCAGTGGTTAAGCGCCCCTGGGTTCAATCCCTGGTACCCCCCATCCAAAAAAAAAAAAAAATGCTTCAAAAAAAACTCACAAAATAATAAATTAGATAGGAATTATCGATGGATGGTAGCCAGCTAAAACCATGAAGATCAAGATGGGAATGAGATACTCACTCGTGGCTGATATGTAACCCACAGATTCCTTGCTAAATGTAAAAGAAAAAATAGGTATATTCAAAGAGGAGAGATCTGGCAATTGCTACCTAAACCAAATGATCAAATTTAGCATCACACAGAGAACAGTCTATTTACTTCTTTATGTGATGCAATATGAAGTACAAAGCATGATTTATGAAGAATTTATTTTCTTGCCAATAGTAAATCAACTCTTAGAACTAACCTCCAAAGCATAGAGATATAAGTAAAACACTTCCTTAAGGGAAAAAAAAAATCAGACAAATCTTGGTCTGGCTTCTTTCTCATAGCATATTATTTTGAAGGTTTTTCCCCCTCCTATGTCAATAATTTGTTCTTTTTTCATTGCTGAGTTCTATTGTGTGGACATACCACAATGTGTGTATCTATTCATCTGTTGACAGATATTTGAGTTGTTTCCAGTTTGGGACTATTAAAATAAAGCTACTGTGAACATTGGTGGATAAGTTTTTGTTTGGACATTTACTTTCATTTCTCTTGGGTAAATACCTAAGAGCTGAATGGCTGGGTGTTAGAGTCTGTAAACAAGTCTGGATGGTGCCTGGCAAAATGCCAGAGGGAGTGGTTTGTAAAGTAACAAAAGCGAGCCATTAAGTGTGGAGATTCCTGATTGGTTGACTGCTGTATCTAGTTTATGCTAATTAAGATAAGCTGTGCAAAATGTATAAATACCTCTGTTATCCTACAATAAACGGCTCCTATTCCTGCTGCATCAACGTACACAAGTCATTCGTCACCCCCCCGGCAGATGGTGGCCCGTTACGGGGAGCCCCGGGACACTCGGGGGTAAGTGACGAAAAAGCTGCCCGTCCATAGATAGGACGGAAGCAATCTGCTCGTCCCTAGGCAGATAGGGCGAGAGGAAAATGGCCATTTCGAGAAAATGGAGAAGATTGATGCAGTATGTTTGTGTCTTGTTTTGTCTTGAAATGTTGTATTGTCTTTGTGATGAAAATATGGAAGGGGTGAGAAGAAAATTGAAAAGGGAAAAAGGCACCCCAGTGGAACCAAGAATAGTTAGGGCATGTGTTGATAAAAGCCCAGAAACTCGAGTCAGAAATCAAAAGAAAGTTCAGAAGAAGAAGGATTATCAGGAAAAAAGTTGCAGCAAAAGGCTATTACTGAATACTTTTCGTTACCGGAGGGTGTGTGAATCGACAAGGTGGCTGCCACCTGCCCAAGCCGATCATGGCGCAGAAGTTGCGGGCTCTTCCCCGCCCCCCTGCCTGGAGGAGCGGATCGCCACTGTGAGCCCAAATCTAGACCTGACCTGGAGGCACAGTCTCGAAGGTTTTGCTCCCTGTGCCCGGAAGCAGTTTGAGTCTGGGACTCTCCCCAGGGCCATCTGGGGCTGCCCGGGATGCTACAGCTGGCAGAAGATGCTACTGGCATCCCTGAAGTTTGATCATTTCCAATGCCAGTAACTACAATGGTTCTCCCACACCTGGAAGCTAATGAGTAAGGAGCACTATTAAGGCTTATTTCAAATGTAAAAAAACCTCGAAATAATGTACTAAATTGTTCAGAAGGTTGTTTTCTTAGTGAAATGCTACAGGATTTTCTTTAGCCATCCGGAGTTCCTGCCTGTGTTCCAGTGCCGGTGAAAACAAAGGTGAAAGAATTTACAGTGTTGCTGAGAACTGGAGGAAACTTCTTCGGCTGAGACCCCGACGAGACTTCGGAGCTGTTGCTGTTTCTGCTACTACAACTTAAGCTAGCTGCCTGCAGAACTTACCTGGACTGTGATTTACCTGGACTGTGAGTTAATCTATTGAGACACTGCTTTACCTGGACTGATAACAAACTGTAATCTACAACAAATTGTAACTCGGTGTCTTTGCTAACGGCGTCATTGCTGGTATAATTTTTCCAAAGGCTTCTTGCATGGAGCCATCAATTAGCTTGGAATTGTAACATTTTGTATCCTCCCTTTCTGTTTCTAGCAGATTATTTATGGTGTTTGTGCAAAAAAACCACTATGGTCGTTATTTAAATTAAACAAAAGGGGGATATGTTAGAGTCTGTAAACAAGTCTGGATGGTGCCTGGCAAAATGCCAGAGGGAGTGGTTTGTAAAGTAACAAAAGCGAGCCATTAAGTGTGGAGATTCCTGATTGGTTGACTGCTGTATCTAGTTTATGCTAATTAAGATAAGCTGTGCAAAATGTATAAATACCTCTGTTATCCTACAATAAACGGCTCCTATTCCTGCTGCATCAACGTACACAAGTCATTCGTCACCCCCCCGGCAGCTGGGTTATCTGGTAAGTTATAATTTTTTAAGAAACTGGTTCAACGTTTTTCAAAGTATGATGTTACATTCTCAATAGCAGTACAAGAGAGTTCCAGTTGCTCCACATCCTCACCAATGCTTGCTATGGATGCCTTTTTAACAGTATTCATTCTGTCAGATGCATAGTGATATCTCATTATAGTTTTAATTTGAATTTTAATTTTATGAAGTTGAATGTATTGACTTTCTTTCTTGTTATAATCCATGTTTTCTGGAGGGGTATTTGATAAACCTTAGCCAAAACCAGTCTCTAAGATATTCTCCTCTAAAAATTTTATACTTTCAGAGCTGGAGATGTTGCTCCATGGTAGAGCACTTGCTTAGCAGATGCAAGTCACTGGGTTTGATCCTGTGTGTATGTGTGTGTGTGTGTGTGTGTGTGTGTGCGCACACACACACACACACACACTACTTTTGGCTTTTATGCATAGACCTATGATCAAATTTTAATTAATTTTTTATGATATGAGGTGAAGATTCAGATTAATTTTTACATTTAAGATGTATGCTTGTTCTAAATCAGTTGCAAAGTAATAAGATTGTCTATAAAGAGAATTTCAATGGGAAGGTAAAAAGCAAATAGGAAAAAGACTTGGTGATTGATTATAACCCAGATTTTCCAAGACAGTCCCAATTTTAATTTCCTGTCCTATTTTCCTTCCATTTTATACTATAAAAGCTCAAACATATAAAGAGTTGAAAATAACTTTTATAAACATTCATATACCTTCCCTCATATAGATTCAACTATTGTTAAAGTGTTTCCACATTGCTTTATTTACTTATTTGAACTATACCTATACCATTTGAAAATAAATTACAGAAACCATAATACTTTACCCCTAAATGCTTCAAACTATGATGTTAGAATATTTCTCCACCATTCACATCTGCACACTAGATTTAGAAGAAGCCTATATCTTAAACACTAAAAACAATACCTTTTAAGTTTTTTTCTTTTTTCTTTTTTTGATATTAGAGATTGAACCAGTGGTGCTGAAATATATAGCCACATCACCAGCCCTTTTCATTTTCCATTTTGAGACACAGTCTCACTAAGTAACCAGTAGTGACCTCGAATTTGCAGTCCTCCTGCCTCAGCCTCTCCAGTTGCTGGAATTCAACCATGCCCAGAAACTTTCAAGTTTTATACTACTTTCTAAGAAAATACTTGAAAAGAATTTAAGAAAGCATTATAAAATGCACTTTAATTTAAAAATAAAAGGAAAAAATTAAAAGATTTTCAGTGGTCCCCACCATCTTGCCTCCTGAATTAACCACAAAGGGTCTACATCTCTTCTCAGTGTTTCTCCCAGGACCACCTTGTGCACAATCCATTTCTCGGCTGATGAGCCTTCACTGTTTGCAGACTTCAATCCTGCACTGCCAATGCCCTTCCAGAGCTGTGCTGTCTGCTTGATGTGTTAAGATGCCTCCTTTGCACATGGGCTCCCTTCACCTATCTCAGACAGAGATCCTATTTACTCTTTAAGGCTTCTTCTGGAAGCTTTATTCATTACTTTCCCCCAGTTAGATGCATGGTCCCCCCTCCTCTTTACCCCACAGAACCTTGGCCTGAGGTTTATACTATTCCTGTTTTTTCTAGGACCGGGACCAGAGGAAGATACAAACTTTAAGGGGGTATCTTGGTGTGGTGACAGTAAACTTGTACCTGTAGTCTGAGCTACTCTGGCGGTTGAAGCAGAAAGATTGCTTAAGCCCAGGAGTTCGGAGTAGCATGGGCAACATAGTGAGACCCTGTCACAAAAGAAAGTGGGAGTGGGGGCAGTACCTGACCCTCACCCATTAAATGTTGTTATGTCTCTAGTTGCTTTTCATCTAGATATTACCTCACCTTCTAAAAATGTATCATGCAGAATGTACCTTTTGAATAACTCCATTTTATAATTTTTATAACATTATTTGAATCAGTGTTTTTTAAAATCAAAATTAATGAAAACACATTGATGATCAAAACACCAAAATTTTGAATAAAGACAGAATTTGTCCCCCTTCTTTTTTCCTGAGCCTAGGCTCCAATGTGGCTCCAGGAACTGCCTGAATACAAGAACTCACTCATCCTATGTTCCTGCAGCACCTTCACTAGGCAAGTCAGTTCATTTGACCACGTTTTTCTGCTCCTTCTACATATTACTTCTCTCACTAAAAGCTGCAAGGAAAACAGCAGCTGTGATTAATAAGACATCTAAGGATAGAGGACTTTGGAGAAAAAAAAATATTTAATAGGTTTGTATTTAAAGAGAATAAGAATTGTCTTCAAGACAAAGAATTTCAGCTGCATCCTACATGTGAAGACAGACCACAAAGCGGGGGACTAGTATCTTAAATATTTCTCATGCTAAAATTGTGCTTTTTTATATCAATAATAATCATCCTGAATAATTGAAATCATCATGCCCCTTTTTATCCTTGGTGTAGAATTCTTTTGTCATAAACAGACGCATATTCTTGATACAAAATTTAATATATACAGTCCTTTTTCCACATTTTCTTATCTTTCAGTTATAGATTTCTTTCTGGTAGCTTGGATGAAAAGAATTGTCTGTTTGTGGGCGTTCACATTCTTTGTGATTTAATAACCATTTTGACAGTCCTCTTTAGTAGGCCTAAGACTTTAAAATATAATCTATGAAAGTATTCAGCAATGCGTAGGGACCTCAGTATTTCCATTGTGTTTGTGTATTAATCAGAGAATTAATTATTCATTTTATTTCTTCGGGCATCATGATATCATCATATGCAGTCTATGTTCTAAGCCAGTTTTGTTCTTATGACTGTAAATACATGTATAGTACAGAAGGCCTCAGTTCTTTAAGGGGAAAAAAACAACCAAACCTGGAACAGCTTACATTTACATGTTTTAGTAGTATTGTTTATAACTGTAAATATATTTATGTACTGCTTTATTTGTATAATTAAATGAAATATATTCTATTTTTAATATTATTAAGTCTTATCAGACGATAAACACAAGCAGAGTTCAGATGGTTTAAGTACTCCCTGTATAAAAGCTTAAATTCTTGCTCTTTATATGGGTAAATTATGCCCCACATTCACTGGAAACTTAAAATTGCCATTAACTGTGGTGAAGAATCATCTCTTTAGCTCTATCTTAAGAGTGAACAATAATGGACAAGAAAAAGAAAGCATAAAACAAGAAACATTTTTAGATGAAATAAGAAGTCTTTAGAGCCTACAGACGACTACATTTCTGGCTGTGTGAATCCTGTGAAATCAGGTGCACATGAGATATGTCATGCTTCTCTTAGGGGAAGAAGCCATCCAGCATCTTGAAGGATGTCTTTTATATTTATATGCATTAACATCACTGGTGATTCATAAATTGCCTTCTGAAAATTTAACTATAACTTTAGGTGTTTATTGTTGAAGATAGGCAAAAATGAATTGATGTGTTAGTTATTTAGTAGGAAGCAAGATCTAGATATGCTCTTGGCTCAAAAAAAATTTAAAAAGTGTACCAGAGACCACATTTGGGTCAGTTGCCTTCCTCATTTGTGTGTGTGTGCACACGCACACGCGCGCGCAGGTGCATGTGTGCTGGGGATGGAACCAAGGGCCTTGGGCGTGGTAAACATACATCCATAGCCAGTTGCCTTTCTCTTTCTTCTTCAAGTCTTATAGTCAAGAATTAGAACAGGATGTGCATTGTACACCAGGAGGCCTCGTTCCTGTCACACTGAGGGAACAGGTTAGTCTAGAAAGGGACAACTCAGTGGTGGATACCATTGGCCTCCTCACAGTTGATTTTGTAAGGAGGTGATTTCCTCAGGGAAAGGGAAGACCTTTGACTTAAGAGGTACAGTGTTTATTGTCTTGGGAAACCCATTGTTGCTGGATACTGAATATTGAAGCTTAGATCTTGGGGCTGGGGTTGTGGCTCAGTGATAGAGCACTTGCCTAGCCTGTGTGAGGCGGGTTCAATCCTCAGCACCACATTAAAAAAATAAATAAAGATATTGTGTCCATCTACAACTTAAAAAAAGTAAAGATTCACCTTTAAAAAATTAGCAATCTTGCTTGTATTATCTACCCAGCACCTATCACTATGCCTGCTACATAGTAGTGTTTAATATGTATTGTTGATGAATTTTATAAGTCTATAGTCACAAAAATACACGTAGAAAAATCATGTCATTAAGTGAAAGAAGCCAATTTAAAAAGAGTATATACGAGCCTAACTACACGACATCCTGGAAAGACAAAACTACAGACAGGAAAAGATCAATGGTTGCCATGCATTCAGCGGGAGAGAGGGAGGGTTCCTGCAGAATTTTTAAGGTAGTGAAATTATTCTGTACGATACTGTAGTAGTGGATATATGTCATAATATACTGTCAAAATCCATGGAAAGTACAACACTAAGATTGAACCCTATCATAACTATGATGATTCATTAGTAATAATGGATCAATATTTATTCATCAGTGTCACCCATGTACCTTGTACCGCACTAAACTGGGAGGGGAAGGGGCATATATATGGAAACTCTATACTTTCTGGTCATCCTTCTATAAACCTAAACTGCTCTAAAAAATAAAATCCATTCATTAAAAAAAAAAAGGTCTTTATTATGCGTCTGCCTTCCATTCCAGGATAATATAAAAGGACCTATTAGAAACTAGGTGAATAAATGAATGTGATATCCAAGGAAATATTTTTTTCACATCAGTTTTATTTTTGGATTGAGGATGTAGCTCAACGGTGCAGTGCCTTCTTGGCAAGTGGGGTTCAATCCCCAGCACCACACCATCAAACAAACAAATAAAAGCTATTAAATGCCAACTAAAGGCCTAGTAGGCAACATATGGTAAAGAAAGAAAAGAAACTGCTCCTCATTCCAGAACTTCAAGCAGGAGGTACTTTATCTTTTGACCACAAAAGTCTTTAGGAAAGAAAATATCAGCCAAAGAAGAAAAAAGAATACATAGAGTGTGATAATTAAGTAGGGATTTAAATAACATTGATTGGGACAAAAACAAAGTCCAGTCTTAGCTAAATGTGTGAAGACTGGGAAAGCATCTCAATAAAAATGCAGGTGAAATAGTCCATGTTTAACATAAACGAATACAAGAATCGCCAACTCTTGAAGCAGTCAGAAAGCTATGCACGTCTGATTTTGTCGTACAAGACATGCTAACAGCCCCTGGAGTTGTACAACTCTGGGTCCCCTCCAAATCACTCACACACACACACACACACACACGCAAATGCAAACACTGTACTCTTTCTAAGGGCCTCTAGTTAAAGACAGTTGAAATGCAGCCATGGTAGGAAACTGGTAGGAAAGAAGGAGATGTCTCATCTGGTGCTTAAAGTAAAACAAAGCAAACACAGGTTTACACAACCAGGACATCTTTTTCATCACCCAAAAGGCAGAGAGGTAGTTCTGCCCTTTCCTGCTTCCACACCTACTCCTCTGGCTGACCTTTTGTGACTTCCTTTAGTCTTCTAATCTGGTGTATATTTTAAGCTGTTTTTATCTCTTCATCAATTGCAATGCATCAGGTGGTAAGGAAAGATGACAAAACAAAAGTAAATATGATTTTCCTTAAATCCCACCTCAAACAAGAAGAGTCAAAACTTGACTTAAGGGATTGGGAGCTATTCCTACTGGAGATTGATAAACACACACATACACACACACACACACACACATGCATGCGCACGCACACTTGCCCACCCACACACACCCACACACATACACACACGCTTTACAAGGTTCCAAGCATTGGGTAAAGCTTCTTAAAAAGTTGATCTACAACAGAAGAGGTAATGTGTCAGGTGCAGTAGTGCACACCTATAATAGGAACAGCTCAGGAAGATGAGGCAGGTGGATTGAGTTCAAAGCCAACCTCAGCAACTTCAGGAGACCCTGCCTCAAAATAAAAAACAAAAAGGCTGGAGGTATGGTTCAGTGGATAAGTGCCCTGGGTTCAATCCCTGAAATGGATGGTAGGAGGAGGTAATATGGAGGTTATGCTGTAGGATCCAAAGGCTCAATTCTAGTACTTACCAGCCAGTAAAATCACACAGTGTATTATTTACTTTCTCTAATACAATATAAAGGTTGTAATAATATCTGTCCTTCACAGCAGACAGGTATAGTGAATATTATTAGATGAAAGCAAAAGTAACGTAAAGTATCATCATTATTATCATCGTTGTTCCTTACCTCCCAGGAAAAGCACAGGCTGTCCAAGAGGTATCCAGGAAAGTGCCTAGATATTTTCAGGGTACAATCCAACCTTCGCTGTGACCTTGAAAGACTGGAAATATGTAGGTCTCTCTTCAATTTCAGCAGCCTGTCATTGCCAGGTGGTAACATATGGACATGCTGGTTACACACCACACAACTCCAGGGGTCACTGTACATGGAACTTGGGACCTACAGCCAAAAACTGAGGATTAGGAGGTAAAGATTTCAGATCCCACTTTTTATAATAATAAATAAATGGTTAAGAGAATCAGAGAGTTAACTAACAACTATGTGGCACATAGTCCTCATATTTTCAAATAGATTTCATAAACATCTCATAAACAAAAGAAATTCCATTCCAAAGTTTTGGCTTAAATCTTTCTTTTCCAAGTGATAAAACATAGATGCAGATACTGATGCTAAAAGTGAACAACAAAAAGTGTAGGAATTTCAGTGTCCCCACCGCCAAAAAAAAAAAATATTTATTTTGTAATATGACAATCATATTTTGCTACAAAGACAGTATTAAAAGTATATTAAGTTCTACCTTCATTTCTGAGATGAGCCACAACAGAAATGTCTCCTAAAATACAAATTCTAAATATTAGCTCTAAGAGAACAGAAAGTTTCTTCCTCATGCAAATGAATTATAAAAAGAGAAACAGTGAAATGGAATAGGAGAACATGATACCAGAGGCTGATCTACTTGATAGCAAGGACCTCTGATCCTAGCACTTGAATATTTTCCAGAAGTTTCCTCAAATTAAGTGTATACAGTTCCAATCCTCAGTTTAAAAGAATTTTTCAAAACCTGGAAGTTATCCCAATCTTCCTCTGGAAGAAGGAACAAATGAAAATAAGCATAGACATTCCAAAGAAAAATAAGGTAGGGAGTTAGCTCGATCAGATACTAAAACATATTCTAAACAATACTAATTAAAACATGTGGCACTGGTGTGTGAATCAAGTTGTCAGACTTTTCAATAGAACATAATAGCCTGTGAGTGGATTCTGGTATGTATACAATACATGAGAAAAGTCATAGCCCAGGGCTGGGTTGTAGAGCCGGATAGATTCTTAATATGCATAAAGCCCTGGGTTCCATCCCCAGCACTAAAAATAAATAAATAAATAAGTCATATCACAAATCAATTTGGAAGGAAAGGTCATTCCATAAATTACAGTGGAATGAATAGCCAGAAACTGTGGAGGGGGATCAACTCATATTGTCACTTCACAGTAAAAATTTAAAAATTAGAATATGAAGAAGAAGAAGAGGAAAAGGAGGAGGAGGAAAAAGAAGAAGAAAAGACAAAAATCCAGATTTACTTAGCTAAATGAAAACAGCATTAAATATTTTCAGAGCTTCTGGAAAAGTATGAATTTCTAAGGTTAGGAACAAGAGAAGAAATAAAAATTTGACAACAGAGGAACAATGTAATTCTGAAAATTGAAAAAGCAAAGAATAAACTAGGAAACAGTCACTTAAGAGAAGGGACTAATAACCATTCAAAGTTCAAATAAATAGAAAAACATAGTAAGACCTCAGAGAGGAACTAGCAAAGGTCCACACGGCATGCATACCAGAGCTACTACAATTAGTTTTAACCAAAAATTGTTTCCTGCAGTTGTGGTTTTAAAAAGCAAAAAATAAAACAAAGATACATAATCTTTACATAATAAAATGGCAAAATTAAGAAGCTATGATGAGATATGAAAAGTTGTGCTCAATTTTTGTATACTGAATTGAAATGCATTCTGCCATGTATAACTAATTAGAAATAATTTTTAAAAACTTCCTTTTTTATGATGATAACAAAGAGAGCCCAAAGAAATGGATACACTTATGCACTTCTAGTGGCATTTCACATGTAAACAGCCTTTTAGAAAGCAATAAATTTAACAAAATATATAAAGAAGAAAAACAGACATCTCATACCCTTTTAGCCAAGGGGTCACTTTTCTGGAGATGAAGAGAATAAAGGATATGGGGAAAAGTCATTTGCACCAGGGAAGTCATAGAAAATAATTTATGAGTGTAAAAGATTGGAAAGAACCAAATTATGTAGCAACTGGGAATTGGTTCAGTAAAGCATAAAACTCACTAAATGGTCATTTGGAACAACAACAACAACAAAACCCAAACAAACAAACATAAAAACTTTGAATCATGGAAACATACATACTATAGAATATTATATACCCCTCAAACCCTAAGCCAAATCAAATCCTAAAAAAGTACATAAATTGAATGTAATATAAAATATACACACACATATATGTGTACACACATATACATATACATATATCGTTGTTGTTTTGTTATGTTTTATGAGTAGTACTGGGGATTGAACCCAGGGGCCATCTACCACTGAGTTATATCCCAAGGCCTTTTTATTTTGAGACATCATCTTGCTAAATTGCCTAGGCAGGCCTTGAACTTGCAATCCTCCTACCTAGGCCTCCCAAGTAGCTGGATTACAGGTGTACACCAGCACACCCAGGCTAAATATTAAGTTCTACCTTCAATCTTTTATTTTAAGTGGTTTTCCTCCTCTGCACAGCATGCTTATATCTTGTTTTGGTGATAGTATCCCTTCCCTTTGAAGATTTTTTCCCAGTTTTGTGTGACCCTGATGATGGGACTTTAGGTCATGATAGCCCACAATCATCTCTACCAACAGGTGAGTAGATGGCTCAGGTTGGACTTGTGTCTGTAATATCACCTTGTGGATGTTAAATGGTCAAAGAAAGGATACATTTTCTATGTCTAACCCAGAGTTCTTTCCCAGAATTTTTGGAGATGGTCCTACTAAAAGTCCCACACACTTCTAGTTTACAAGAGCATTTCTAACACATGGTAAAGAATACTTAAATAGATTTCAGTGGCGATTAACTCCTTAGAATGTGTGTCTATCACATGCAGAAATAATTTCTGTCCTATGTTTTTGGTGACCAGGGTACTCTTAAAAATCTAAGTCAGACAATAGCTTCACGTTGCCTTGAGATCAAGAGGTAATTCCCACTCTCTTTCCCTCCCCTACCCCACCCTGGTTGGCTACTTGTCTGTTTCTCAAACAAAGCTCATTTCCATCCTGGGTCCTTGTACTTGTTGTCTGATGTGTGATAAATGCTCTAGCCCAGAGCGTCACCAGGGCTGCTGCTTCACATCTCAGACGAGCCCCCTATGAGACCTTCCCTGATATTCACTCTACATTACCCTGTTTTATAGACTTCCCATTATTTGTATCTATCATAAATTATTTTACCTGCTGTTTCTTATCTGCTGTCTGTTGTAGAATGAGAGAAAAACTGAACATAAAAACTTGTATGTGCACTGAGATTACAACCAGGAAACCAAAAGCATCTGAGAAAAGATGAAAAGAAAAATGCATAGGTTTATAACACTGGGGAGATGAAGATTCATTATGTCTGAATTTCCTATGCCTTTTTTTGGTTTTCCAAGTTTTCTATAATATGTTTATGCTGTTTGATTAATTAAGATACAGACAGGAAAAAAAAAATCATATGCTCTTCAGAATCCATTAAGCTTTCTGGCATCTTTGTGAATAATTTCCGTTAGCCTGATTTTCAGAAACTACAACTGCCACCCCCAGAAAATCTAAGAAGAAAAGGAGAATGAGGAAAGAAAGAAAAAGAGAAAAATGGAATACTTAATATCATGGGCCATTCTAGTGTCCTAGGATGAAGGAGGCAACATGCATCGGGTCATTTGTTAAACCTGCCAAAGCATAAAACATAACCAAGGTGAGCTTCTATACATAAACATAAGTTCACATCAAGACACATCCAACATCAGAGATAGTAATAAAAGTTAGGATTATTTGGCTCAATGCCATCGCTGAGCACATTATGAAAACTGTCTGATGTAATTATTGCCTCCTGTAGTAAAAAGGTCTACGGTCCAGAAATTCTACAAATTTCATTATTAAGTGGTATTTATAATTTTTTAAAAAAAATTTTGACCTTCTATGCTGTGGTTTGGATGTTTGTGTCCCTCCAAAATTCATGTTGAAATTTAATTACCAAGACAACGAGTTTGAAGGGTGAGACCTTCGGGAGATGGTTTGACCATAAGGGCTGCATCTTTCTGGATGGACTCAGTCCTTTATAAACACAGTTTTTATGCCTCCTGATGAAGCAGCAACAGGCACCATCTTAGAAGCAGAGAGCCCTCACGAGACACTGAATCTGACATCTTGATCTTAGACTCCTTGTCCTCCAGAACTATGAGAAAAACCTTTCTGTCATATATAAATTATCCAGCTTATGGTATTTTGTTATAGCAGCAAGGATGGACCAAGATGTTCCATGAGAATTTCCCAAAGCCTAAGGTGACCACACCTTCAATTCCACAGTGACCTTCTTCCTGGAAATCACATTTCTTTTCCTTTCGAGTTGTCTCCTGACCCCATCATACACACAGAACTTGGTACATCTGCCCTTTCAGAGGTCTCACCATCATCCTTGCTGGTTTGAGTTTCATCTCTTTTTCAATTCAACCTTCTAGTCTCTGCTTGATGGGTGACTTTTTCCACAGTTACTGAGTGCCTGTGAGTACTAGGTCCTCGGCATAAGCAAAGCAGTCTTTCCTCTTGGAACTTAGAGTGTACTGGAAGAAACAAGCAAAAATAAGTAAGCAAAATAAATACAATTTTGGCAAGTTTCAGAAGGAAACAAATAGGATTTCCTGTTAGAATGGTCAGAGAAGATCCCTTTGAAAAGTTAAGTAAAGATCTGAAGCATGAAGAGGGCCAGTTTGGAACAGGACAACTTATATGGCTGGGGCATCATACGCAGGGGGCTAAAATGGCATGAAATAAATAAATGTGGTTGCAAGATGCCAGGTGGAACATGGCCTTACAGGTCCTGGTGAGGGGTCTGACTTTTATTTAAAGTGTAATTTAAGTCAGAGTTTCTGGCACATGCCTGTAATCCCAGCCATGGGACGCTGAGTAGGAAGATTGCAAATTTGAGGGCAGCTTGGCCATTTAACCAGACCGTCAAGCAAATTTTAAATTTTTTTAAAACCTGGGGCTGTAGCTCAGAAGAACTGTGTCCCTAGGTTCAGTCTACAGTATTCACCCCAAAGTATAATTTGAAACCGTTGAAAAGTTTTTATCTGAAAATTGATATGTTTGATTTACTTTTATTTATGCTTTACTCTTTCCCTTTTACTTTCCAATTTTCAAAGGAATGAGTGGATTTCTTAGGATCCTTTGTATGTAAATTTTATGATCAGTTTGTTGATATCCACAAAATAACTAGGTGGGATTTTGATTAGAATTACGATGAAACTATAGATCAATTTAGGAAAAAATGACAGCTTGACAGTGAGTCTTCCTATCTATAAATATAGAATATCTCTCCACTTACGAATAATATCTTTGATTTCTTCTTTTCTTCTCCTTCTTCTTTTTTGAGAAGGGATCTTGCTCTGATGTCCAGGCTAGTCTTGGACTTGTGAGTTTAAGGGATCCTCTGACCTCCACCTCCTGAATAGATGGAACTACAGACCCTTTCCACCAGGCCTAAGTTATATCTTTGATTTCTTTCATCAGAGTTTTGTAGTTTTCTTCATATAGATCTTGAATATGTCTTGTCAAATATATGCCCGAGGGTTTTCGTCTACATGTTTTCATTTCTTGGTGCTAATATAGATGGCACCGCGTTTAAAGTTCAAGTTGATTGCAGACCAAACTTTGTACATTAGCCTTGTATCCTAAAACCTTGCTACCATCACTAATGAGGTTTTTTAAACATATGATTCTTTGGCATTAATACCCTTCAGAGAATAATGCCTTTCAAAGCTTTTTATTTTAAAGGACACCATTATTAATAAATGGATTTAAACACTTTGATCTGTTTCAATCTTATGCAATTTTAAAATAACACTTCAATGACCCTTTCTTGGGCCAACAGGAGTCTCTGTAAGTTGCCTCCTGAGTCTTTTTGAGATAACCTCAGTACTATTGAACTCCTTCGCTGTTATCTGATATGACAAGATGTTCCAGGCTACTCATAATCACTTTATTCTCCAAGAAGCTCAGATTCCTTTTGTTTAGAAGTCACAATTCTGGGCATTATTTTAAAACCATTCTTGTTGTTCTACAGAGAATGGAGTAAAAGAAAGCTGAGAGAAACTGGAGGAACTGGTTCAGAGACATGTGGCAGTCCAGGTGAGAGAAAATGGCATCTGGACTTAGTTATTGACAAAGATCTGATGAGCTGATTTGAAATAGATTCTCAGAATGCAGTCAAAGAACTTGCTGTTGGATTACACATGGAGAATGGAAGGACATTGAAAGAAGGATTCAGGGACAATGTCTATATTTTGTGGGAGGACTGGTAGGGAATATCATTATCAGAATAATGAACATTCTGGAAAAGATTTAAAGTGGTATATTAAATCCCTGCTTCAAAACCCCAGGGGCCTAAATTTCATTTTAAAGATACTGTTGGGGAGCAGGGGATGTAGTTCAGTGGTAGAGAAGATGTTTTGCATGAAGGAGGTCCCCAAAAAGTATAAACAATGTTTCCAAAAACTTCATAAACTTATAACTATGTATTCTATATATTCCTCCAGTCATTGTCGACTATATCTACAATTTAACAGTTGCAAGCAATATGTTCAAATAGCTTGATGTTCCGTATTTTTTCCATGCAAACAATTTGAAACTTTGCCTTTAAAATATTCAATCATTGCCAGGAGCAGTGGCATAAATTTGTAATCCCAATGTCTCCGGAGGCTGAAGCAGGAGAGTCACAAGGTCAAAGCCAGTCTCAACAACTTAGCTAGGTTCTAAGCAATTTATGGAGTTGCGGCTCAGGAGAAGAGCGCTTGCTTAGTATGTGTGAGGCACTGGGTTCAATTCTGAGCATGGCATATAAATAAATGAATAAAATAAAGCTCCATCAACAACTAAAAAATTTTTTTAAAAAAGGAAGAGGGAGGAGTGCTGGGGATGTAGCTCAGTGGTTGAGTGCTCCTGGGTTCAATCCCTGGTACCAAAAAAATAAAAAAATAAAAGAATAAATAAAAATAAACATTAATAAATCATGCTGACATATAATGATTTATTTAATCATTTTATTATTGGGGGTATTTGAATTGTTCCTAATTTTTGATTATTGTTTCTTAGTTAAGACTCAGTTGTAAGCAATGAAAAGTGTGATTGATTCTTTTTTTTTATATTTTATTTTTTTTTAGTTATAGTTGGACACAATACCTTCATTTTTATTTGGTTTTATTTTTATGTGGTGCTGAGGATCCAACCCAGTGCCTCTCACGTGCTAGGGGAGTGCTCTACCGCTGAGCCACAACCCCAGCCCCCAAAAGTGTGATGAATTCTAAAGATAGAGGGGTATCCCATGGAGTCAAAGGGCAGAAAAGCAGGTGAGAGTCTAGAAAGAACCAGAAAACTGTCAGCCCGTTCATTTTTTGTGTTTCTTTTGGTGAATCTCCCTCATTCTTTTTCTCTTACCCTCATTACCTCTCCCTGTAGGGAAAGGGGGCTTCACCGTCTCCATACTCCAGCTTTTGTCAGACGCAGTTATTCCTGGTTGCAAGTTTAGATCAGGAGGTGGGACTGTCCCACACAGGTGTGGCGGCCAGGGACCCGCCCCAATGGGTGGGCGGGGGAGGGGGCTGGAGGAGAGGGGCTGGCCCCTGCAACGTGTTATTACAATCTGGATAATGCTGCTGTGAGCCAGTGTGTAGAGGTGACCTTTTAAAATTTGCTCTTATAGTAGGTTCCTCAAGGTAGACTTAATGAGTCTCAGAGTTGGACCAGTGTCATGGTTTATTCCTCAGACAGTGTGGGCTGGGACCTGCTGAGGACACAAGAGGACACAGGGCGTTGGAAACACCGGTCTGGCAACTCTCAAGGAGCTCTTCCTTATCTCCACGATATGCTTTTTTACGTCATCGCCTCCTCTACCCTCAGTAAGTGCTAGAATGAATATGCTCTCTTTAATGTTTTTTGGACCTTCCCTAGTATTTATTGAACAGAAAAAATGCGAGAACAAGCCAACCCAGCGCTCATCACGTGGTATTTATCACGTTCTTCACGGAGGCTACGCAATTGCAAATTAATTTCTTGCCACAAATAAATACCCTACAGCCTCATCTTTCTTAGGGATCCCATTTTCCAACCCTTCTAAATGTTTTTACTGGCCTCTGCCACCCTCTCTGATTTCCCTCCTTAGACTGAGGTTCTAAATACTTCCTTTCCCTAATACAATACTAAGAAATACCCATTAGCATGAACTCTCCTCTAAGTAAAAGATTTCTTTCAAGGATATTGATTACCTAAATACTTTTTTTTTTTTTTCTTCACAGAATTACACTGTTCTTTCTCATTCAGATCCAGAATTTGAATCTACCTTTGAATTTCTTAATTCACGCATTTGGGAACTGGACAGGAGTCAGTACAAGATAGCAAAGAGTGGAGGGAAGGACTAAATTTCCCTGGTTGACGCAGGTTAGTAGCAGGTGAATAAGACCACACAAAAGGAAGAGGGAGAGGAAGGTATTAGCCAATAGAAAACTTGGAAATATCCACTTGGAAGAAATGACAGAGTATGGCCTCTGAGCAGGCAAACTGACTTCCGAAACTCCAGGTCCTGACTAGGCAAAGTAAGCATGAGGTCCAAGAGGGGCACAAGGAACAGAGAGAAGCAGCCCAGCCCAAGGGACAGAAGGAGAAGCAGAGAGGTTTGATCCCACGGATTGAGAGAAGTATTTGGTTCCAAGCATTGAAGGAAGTGTTTGGCGTGTGTTTTCAATACATTCTATTGCCAAAAAGTTTTCCCTTTTCTTTACTCCATTGCAGTGTCTTCGTGTTGCTTTATTTAAAATTGTGTAATTCACAAAGGCACTGTCAGAACACGACTCTTGGTTGTAAGTCAGAGGTCTCATCCTTCTGTCTAGTTTTTAAATGCAAGCTCTGAGGGCTGGCATGGCCTGGTAGGTGTGTCCTCATCCACAACAAAACTGCATTCTGCAGGTGCCATGGCTGGGGCTGCAGCGCAGGCAGAGACAGTGTTGCCTGGAGGGTCCCACAGTTCCTAAAACTGTTCTTCCAGACATGAAGGAGGAAAGAAGTTCTTTCCTGATATCATTCATTGTTTTACACACTTCAATCTAGTGTTAAGGATACAGAAGAAATGGTAGTTGCTTTCTGAGTTTGCAAGAGGAAATGCGAAAAGCAAATGAGTAGTTGGAGAATTGTCCTGACGTTTACAGAACGAACGGGCGTTGATGTGTAATAAAGGGACTTGCAACTGTTAGAGGAATGTTCTTTCAATGCCTTAGAGAGAGGGTTGGCCATTTGTTTTATTTTTTTTAATTTTTTTTTTATTTTTTCTAAATATTTATTTTTTAGTTATCGGCGGGCACAACATCTTTGTGTGTATGTGGTACTGAGGATCAAACCCGGGCTGCACGCATGCCAGGCGAGCGCGCTACCACTTGAGCCACATCCCAAGCCCTGGCCATTTGTTTTAAATAATTTAAAGAATAGCAAAAGCCACTCTAGCAGTTTTTGGGGAATCACCGTGGACAAACATTATAGAAGACAGAGAGAGGGCAGATGTATAAGAATCAATGAAAAAAAATGTGGCATATCTACATAATGGAATATTACTCAGCAATAAAAGAGAATGAAATCACGGCATTTGCAGGTAAATGGATGGAGTTAGAGAAGATAATGCTAAGTAAAGTTAGCCAATCCTAAAAAAACAAATGCCGAATGTTTTCTTTGATATAAGGAGGCTGATTCATAGTGGGATAGGAGCAGGTACATGGGAGGAATAGATGAACTCTAGATAGGGCAGAGGGGTGGGAGGGGAAGGAGGGGGCATGGGGTTATAAATGATGGTGGAATGTGATGGACATTATTATCCAAAGTACATGTATGAAGACATGAATTGGTGTGAATATACTGTGTATACAACCAGAGAGATGAAAAATTGTGCTCTATATGTGAAACAAGAAGTGTAATGCATTCCACTGTCATATATAAATAAAAAATAAATAAATAATTTTTAAAAAAAGAATCAATGAGCAGCTGGGCTCAGAGACACACACTTGGAATCCAGTGGCTGGGAGGCTGAGGCAGGAGGACCATGAGTTCAAAGCTAGCCTCAGCAATTTAGCGATGCCCTAAGCAACTCAGTGAGATTCTGAATCAAAATTAAAAATAAAAATGAACTGGGTATATAGCTTAGTTGTTAAGCACCCCTGGGTTCAATCCCTGGTGTGTGTATGTGTGTGTGTATATACAAAAACAGAATCAGAATGAATGAACAGCTGTGTTTAATGGGGCATTTAATTCAAAACAAGATAACCACCCATTGTGCTGTAAAACAGATGTCTTTAACAAGATTCCCTTCCCTACCTCCTCTTTACCTATGCATTTTCAGACTGTTAGAAAGTAGGATTAAAAAACAAGGCAAAACTCAGAATATGGTTTGATCCCATTTGTCAGTACCAAAGAAAGTACTGGCATGTGTTTTCAATACATTCTAATTACCCCAAAATGCCCTTTTTCCTTCAACCTATCATTCTTTCCTTTGTGTTGCTTATTTAAAAATTGTAAAATTCAAAAAGATTGGGGCTTGCTCCAACGTATATGGCCAAATTCCTCGTGTGGTTGGAGAACTGTATGTGCTCTGGTCTTTGTTAGTGACTATCCCCTGCCGAATACTTAATTCTTAGTAAATATGAAGTGAGGTATGTGCTTTTGTGTTCTTGGCTACAAATTACATGACCGGACATATTCTAAAATTTTGCACTTTTGGGCTAATGAGCTTTTTGTAATAATGAATTAAAACAGATTTATATTTGAATGCTTTCTTTGAAATACATGGAAAGGGATTCTAGGATTTTCTAAGCACTAAGGAAATGTGGTTCCACAATGAAATTGTGTCCAATGACAAACTGAAGAATGTTTTAACCATAAACTCCACAAGTGGAAAGAGAATTTTTTTCAATAGGAAAGTCTCAAAGGAGATATTTATTATTAACAATTTTAACAAAAATTATTCCAGGTTATGCAAAATAAACTGAATCCATCAAAATGAACACATTGAATGATAATGATAATTTAACTAGATGGGCTATAATTTTTCAAAACAGTGAACTTCAACTCATATTTAGTAGGGTTTTTTCTTTTTTCTTTTTCTTTTTTTTTTTTTACTATGTTACTGACCTAGTTTCAGACATGGAATTAACAAACCCCAGGTCCCTAGGAGAGTAAGAAGAAAAGTTACTTGCTTATATTCTGCAATTTATTACACTAATTTATGGTCCTTCAAGCCTGGGCAGGGGATGGGCCGTTCTTGTTTTATTGAAGAAACTTTTTGTCCTTTGTTGGGGTTGTTTCCAGCTATTTAACAATTGACTCTAATAGAATCTTATGAATAAAACTAATGAAAACATGAAGAAATGAACTCCAGAGACCAAACATACAGTAGCTTATTGTTCAGTCCCCAGAGAATAGAAATACCTTCTCTAACAAGGTACAATGGCGCAAACAGGAACTAACACTCGGGTTTCAATGCACAAGGCATTGGGGTCAGGAAGAGGCCAGTTTTGCTGACCTTAATCAGGTCAGTATGATCACGCTCCTAAAACACCTAAGCCACAAGGTAAATGCCTTTCAACTCTTGGATGAGCTCATGTGATTATTCAAGTTGTTTTATGAGATAAACAAATTGCCAAAGCTAGTTCTTTGTCCTTAGACCCATCTCAATATATTTTTGGAAGGGACTACATGCAAGTAGTTTTCTCTTTCACTAAGGCCAATTCTCGTTTGGCCTACTCTCTTGAATCTTGGGGAATATACCGGAAACTTGGAAACCTGAAAATAAAAAGTTGGTATACTTAAAATACCTAGTTTCTTTTCTTTTTATTTCTCTCCCTCTCCCTTACTCTCCCTCTTTCGTTACTATTTTTTTAAAAATTTTTTAGTGGTTGATGGATCTTTATTTTATTTATTTATATGTGGTGCTGAGAATTGAACCCAGTGCCTCACACTTGCCAGGCAAGTGCTCTACCACTGAGCCACACCCCCAGCTCCTCATTACTTTTTATTTTATTTTTTTTTTGCTGTTAGGGTTGGACCTAGGGTCTATGCATGCTAAGCACACATTGTATCACTGAACTATATCCCCAGCCCACATAGATGGTTTTAAATTACAAAACTCTTTAATATATCAAGTCTTTTGTTATTGTTTTTTTTTAATATTTATTTTTTTAGTTTTAGGTGGACACAATATCTTTATTTACATTTATGTGGTGCTGAGGATCAAACCCAGTGCCTCATGCATGGTAGGCGAGCACAATCCCAACCCCCATCAAGTCTTTTACTAGAGTTTCAATCATAGAGAGATTCAGGGCAAATGACTTCAATTTCCTGGGTTTTAGTGTCCTCACAAAACAAAATGAGGGTACATTGGAAGGCATGGAGCACACCTATAATCCCAACAGCTCGGGAGGCTGAGACAGGAGGATGGTGAGTTCAAAGCCAGCCTCAGCAATGGCGAGGTGCTAAGCAACTCAGTGAGACCCTTTCTCAAAAAAAAAAAAAAAAAAAAAAAAGTGGAGGTGGGGGTAGTTAGGGCTGTGGCTCAGTGGTTGAGTTCCTCTGAGTTCAATCCTCAATACAAAAAAAAAATTAAAAATGAGGGTACACATAATTAGTGTTTATCTAACTGTGTCACCCAGGCTATTGGTAGTATATGAAATGATTTTTGGTGGTTCATGGGTAGTTGTGCATGCTAAGCACACATTGTATCACTGAGCTATAGCCCCAGCCCACATAGATGGCTTTAAATTACAAAACTCTTTAATACATCAAGTCTTTTGTTATTGTTTTTTAATATCTATTTTTTTAGTTTTAGGTGGACACAATATCTTTATTTTACATGTATGTGATGATTAAGTTCTGTATTTACTGAGTCTATTAAAACCTGTGATGTTTCTGAATACTACAGACCATTACTGCTTAGAAAATTGGTATTTAGTGTGTTTTTTTTAAATCAGATCCGCTTTTTTTTTCTTAATCAAGTAAATGACAGAAGCATGTAACAAAACAGTGATGTTATTGTTTTAATGAACAACACTTAGGAAATATCAGACGAAGGCTAGAGATGCAGCTTAGGGGTAGAGCACTTGCCTAACAGGCCAAAGTCCTAGGTTCAATCCACAGCACTGGAAAAAAGGAAAAGAAAGAAAACATTAGACTGATAATCCCTAAGGAATGTTCTAGCTCTAAATCTAAAATGTTTATAATATTTTAAGCCTTTCTTCCAAACTTCGCTCACATTAACCTCAGTAGAGAAGCCAAAATTAAATAAAGCAGACGAGGGCTAAAAAGCAGAAGAGGAAAGGAGGAAAAGGAAAATGCTTCATAGGCCCTAGACTCGATAATCACTCAGGAATCAAAGCTGGGTTTGCAGTGTGTCCTTTGATTTTGACACAGAATTTTCACACACTTGTCTAAGCAACTAACTAACTTCATGCACCTTTTTATAAAAGATTTTAAAAACCTCATCTTGAATTATAAATTCTGTATGTTCCAAAATATTTTTATTATGACTAACACTGGTGGGATTTTTTTGGAGGGGGATACTGGGGATTGACCTCAGGAGCACTTGGCCACTGAGCCACATCCCCAGCCCTATTTTGTGCTTTATTTAGAAACAGGGTCTCACTGAGTTGCTTAGCGCCTTGCTTTTGCTGAGGCTGACTTTGAACTGGTGATCCTCCTGCCTCAGCCTCCCAAGTCACTGGGATCACAGGCATGCACCGCTGGGCCTGGCAATGCTGGTGTTCTAAAAAGTTGCAAATTCTGTTCTGGTTGTCCTGTAGCTGCTTGTTGGAATGGTGACACAAAAGTGACAACAGTATATGTATTAATTTATTAACTTGAGTGTCCAGCAATGGCTTTGCACTTTATAAATTTCGTACTATATAATCCTCACAACAATCCAACAAATGATATATCATTTCCTCTATTTCCAGGTTAAGAAACGGCAATCCTTGGAGGGTCCTAACTTATTCTCTAACCCAAGGTCTCACAGTCGTCAATGATGAGCAATTTTCTAGATATTTTTTTTAGTTGTCGATGGACTTTGTTCCGTGCGTTTATTCATATGCGGTGCCGAGAGTCGGACCCAGAGCTCACACCTGTGAAGCAAGTGTTCCACCAAGGGCCACAACCTCAGCCCCAATAATGAGCACTTAAAAAAAAATGGCTGCCCAGTTGAGTCTAATTTATAAGCACTGGCATTTTCTTTCTTTACTCCTTTCCTTTCTTTCTTTCTTTCATTTTTATTTTTATTCCTGGGGATTGAACTCAGGGGCACTCAACCACTGAGCCACATCACCAGCCCTATTTTGTGCTTTACTAGAAGCAGGGTCTCACTGAGTTGCTTAGCACCTCACCATTGCTGAGGCTGGCTTCGAACTCGCGATCCTCCTGTCTCAGCCTCCTGAGCCATTGGGATGACAGGTGTGCGCCACCTCGCCCAGCTACACTTGCGTTTTCCACAACACAAGTTTTATGTAGAGTTTTAAAGAAACATCCCCCCTCCCTCCCTCCTGTCTCTATAGGAAAAGAAGAGGCCATTGGGCTTGACCAAAAAAACTTTGGAAGAACTTTAATTCTTAAAGGGTAGGTCAGAGACTTAGGCTGAAATAGTGGGTCCGGGGTGGGTCAATTCAAAGAAATAAGCAGTTATTCTAGAATTCTGTATCTGTCTTCACAGTGGATGCCACATCCGAGCATCCCTGGATTGAGGATCTGTCTGCCTCTGCAGATAACCACTCCTGCCAGGGTGAGAGCCAGCACCATTCAGGATTGCGGTAGCTCTTCCTTCCCACAGCTTCTCTCTCTGCTTCCTCAGGAAGAGTCTCTTCTCACTGCCCTCTCCACCAACTGTTACCCTCAAAGGAAAGGGACCACACCATTTATCAATGTGCAAAGCACTTCTTGACTTTTCCTCCCTGTGGTAGTCAGTTTTCTGTCACCACGACAAAATACCTGAGACAATCAACTCAAAAATAGAGAAAATTTTATTTTTGTTCACAGTTTTGGAGTTTTTAGTCCATGGTTGCTTGGTGGTGTTGCTTTGGGCCTGTAGTGGGAGAGTACATCATGGAGGAAGCATGTAGTGGAGAAGGCCATTCACCTCGTGCATCCATTAAGTAGCGAAAGGGCACACCCCGGTGACCTAACTTCTGTCATCTAGTCCCCTCACCTAAATGTTCCCCCACCTCCCCATAGTGCCACAGGCTGGTGACCAAGCCTTTAACATATGAGCTTTGGGGAACATTTCAGATCCAAACTCCAGCCCTCCTCTTTAATCATCAAGGAGTCTTCTTTGGAATCCCAAAAAGACCAGTTATCCATTCCCCTTTCCTCGAGAATTCTACCATCCAGAAACAAGGTTGGAAGATCTGAAGCTAGAAATTACTTCTGCAAATATAATGATTAACCCTCTGAGAAAAGTTTTAGATAAATTGGCTTTTTTTCCAATCAGAGTAAAAGAAGCATTTATCAAGTGGGGATATAAAACTGTAGACATTTATGGTCTTTGGAAAGCAGTCCCAGTCCTGAGGATGCTAAGGTGAGAAGGAAGCTACCTCTACACATACCTTATTTATGACCTTGTGGCTTTATCTGTGCTGGTCAGCTTTCTGTTACTGTGACAAAATACCTGAGATGAAAAACTTAAAAGGAGGAAAGGTTTGTTTTGCTTCCTGGTTTCAGTCTATGGTCAGTTGGTTCTTGCTTTTGGGCCTGTGGTAAGGCAGAATATCATGGTGGAGAGCAGGTGGTGGAACAGAGCTGCTCATTTCATTGTGGTGGTCAGGATGCAAAGAGATATTCAAAGGAAGGGGCTAGGGTCCTGATATTCCTTCCAGTGGTATGCCCCCAACGACTTAACTTCCCCCCACTAGGCCTCACCTCTTAAAGATCCTACCACCTCCCCACAGTGCCTTGGATGGGGACTAGGCCTTTAACACATGAACTTTCGGGCGACATTCCAGATTGATCCTGGAGCTTCACCTTAGGTAGATGCTCTGCTTTTTGGCCCCGTCCTTGCACAGCCTGCTCGGGAGCAGGTCTTAGATTTAGAAGGACCATACTGAGAGGAAAGTAGGGGATCCGATGTCCCTGGGGGGATTCCTTCCACTGAACTGGTTCTGGGTCTCACAGGGCCACTTAGTGCCTCTACCCAAATGCAGACCACCTCACCCTTTCTCCAAACTTACATGTTCTACTTGAACCTTTTCTATTTCATTAAAAAAAAAAAAAATGCTGAAAGTACTCACACAATTTGTTTTATGACCCACAAATGGGTCATGGCCTACAGTTTGGAAATTACAGCCTTGTGGTGAGGATGCAGGACAAAGCCTTCTGGATACATTCTTTGGCTACAAATGACAACTTGTGGCTCCCTTGGAAAATTGCTTTCTGGGTGCCCTGACCTAGTCCTCTAGGCCCTCCTTTTGTCATGACTCTGACCTAGACCTCCCTGGCTAAGGACAGCTGCCTTTGTCCTTTGATGTTGTCATTAGGCCTCCAGCCCCAAACTCCACCCCAGGCTTCGCTTCCCCTGCAGGGATTCCAGCCCTTGAAATGAGTGCATGCCCTCACGGGAAGTGTAGCTTCAGAGCCTCATCAGATGGCTGTTTTAACGATTCCAAGTTTCAATCCAACTTTGAAAATTCAGGATGTCTTTGGTACAGTTTATCTTAACGCCATACACAAGTGACTCCAAGTTCTAACGTCAGGACGATCCATTACAAGATGGGTTGAGACTGAGAAATGACAAAATTACATTTCCTGAGTGTAATCTTTTTTGACATCTGTTTTATTCTCTAAGATAAAGAAAAAGTCAGAATTTTTCTTCAGAGCTTTTATTCCAGGTTGTATTATTTATCTGTGGCTATTTGATTAGTCATGATCTCCTCTGCTGGTTCTAAGTTCAAGGAGATCAACACTGTTTAACTCAACCCTAGTACGTAGGACAATACTTGGTACATACTAGGTTTCAATAAATATTTGCTGAATGACTAAGTGAGTGTTCTCTTAAAAAAAGACTTTCTGTAAGATTTATTTTTTTCCCACCAAACTTTGAACTTTCTTTCATGTCTTATAAGCTAGAACACTGAATGCGAATTTGACACTCAATCTCATGACCCTACAGGTTTGGATTATCTCTAGGGTCCCAGTTGGAATATTAACTCCCAAAACACATCAGCATCTAAGCTTCAAGTGTAGCACTCTCATAATAATATCTGCCATCAATTGACACTGCATAATAACTCCGGGAGGTGAGAACTCTTATTATCTTTCATTTTATGGAAGAGGAAATTGAGGATTGGAAAGACTTGATCTAGGTCTCACTAGACTATGCCGCCTTTACTTTATACCAGTAGCTCTTTCATGAACATCTTGTCTGAATCCAAAATGTGTTTCTTCTCTACATCCTTCTGAGACTCTTTTGTTCAAAAGCAGCATTGAGAAATGGCATGGAAAAGGAGAATGAGTTTTTAAATCGACTTATTTTAAAAGGAAATGCGGATGTCATAACGGACAGGTTCCTTAAAGATGTTTATGCCCATTTTGAACATGACATTTAAAGCCAAGTCTTGTTTTAATGCAAGTAAATGACCATCCTTTCAAATAACATCACTCCTGGCTGATCTTAGATTATATTCTTTCAAACATAAGTGGATGTCACGGTAACTAAGAAGTAGCTGGTTCCAAAATAAAACAAATGATGAGAAAGGATAAGAAATAATAATTTCACTATAGAAAAAAAAAATTTAAAAAGGATTTGCCCTAAACAGCTTTTTAAACTTGAAAAGAGGGAGATTTTGCTCATCTGCAATTCTAAGAATAGTTTTTATCTTGGAGCACGGAAAGGGATCTTGAAATTCGTTTGAATCTGAAAGCCCTGCGCCTCTTATCTTGTCAATATCCTCTAGTTGAGTGGGGAGAGTGTGCTGGAGGTGTTAGAGGGGCTCAGAGGAGGTGGTCTGAGTTTTCTAAATTCTGCAAGAGCCATGGCAATGTTTATTACTTTCTCTCAGAGTGATTTGCATTTCAAAAGGACATACGGCAGAGCAGTACAGACCCTGTAATTCAAATTAGAAGTCAAAATAGGGCTGGGCTGGGCATGGTGGCACATGCCTGTAATCCCAGCAACTGGGGAGCCTGAGGCAGGAGGATCACAAGTTCAAAGCCAGCCTCAGCAACTTAGCGAGGCTCTAAGCAACTCAGTGAGACTCTGTTTCTAAATAAAATATATATTTTAATATATATATTAAAACAGCAGAGGCTCAGTGGTAGATGACATAGCACACATGAGGCACTAGATTCAATCCTCAGCACCACATAAAAATAAAATAAAGATATTGTGTCCACCTATAACATAAAAATAAAATATTTTTAAAAAGGGGAGAACTGGTGGTGTGGCACAGTGGTTAAGTACCCTGGTTTCAATCCCTGGTACAAAAAAAAAAAAAAAGACACATCTCGATATTGTTCTCTCTCTCCCAATTGATTATTGTAGTAAGCTCATTTAAGATTGCCCAGCAATGAACAGTGGTCACCTAAAGCATTTATTAAGTGCTTATTAAGTAGAAACTGATCTTAAGAGAGCTCTTCCTCCACGAGCACCGGGCTAAGGCTGCTCTTGCCAACACCAAGAGGCCAGTGTGGGTCCACTGTGGCCTGTCCACTTTCCATTTACGCCTTCTCTTCCTTCATCCAGGCCACCTCTGGTCTCTAGAAGGATTTGGTGGGCGGGGCCAGGCGGAGGCATCAATACAGATGCTCTTCAACTGGCCAAGAGGCCATGTTCCTGTAAACCTATCGTTAACTTGGAAAAGGCTTATGTAAAAATTGTGCGTAATAACCTAGCCTGTCTGAGCCCCCAAGCTTCGCTGTTCAGTGACAGTGTGCTGTGGAACATGGGTGGCTTCCCCTGGCGATCACGTAGCTTTAGCTCTCTGCCTCTGCCCAGCACCTGCAGAGAGCATCAAAAAAGATCAAATTCAAAATTTCAAATATGATTTCTACTGAATGGGCATATGGCTGTCCCACCATCCTAAAGTTGAAAATCATAAATAAGGGACTGTCTGTAATTCAATGTCAAAGACTTAGCTGATAATATAAGGTCACTCGCTGTCCCCTTAATGTCCTTCCCCAGCTAGTTCAGATGGGGCTTAGGCAACTGCCTGGAGAAGCAAACCCACAGAATCAAGTTGCCTGTGAAGTCCAACAGGAAAATTAGTAGATAATGCTGTGGCGCTTGGATGGCCAGCTCTGACACTTCTGTGAGGAAGCCGTTAGGGAGTAAGGTAAGGAACAGATTTTAGAGTTACTAGGAATCCTTATTTTACAACACTAAGGAACAGTGGGAAAAGAATTATACAAGAGCCAGGTGAGGTGGTTCAAGCCTGTAATCCCAGCAATTTGGGAAGCTGAGGCAGGAGGATTGCAAGTTCAAGGCCAGCCTCAGTAATTTAGGGAGGCCCAAAGCAACTTAGCAAGACCTGTTTCCAAATAAAAAATTTTAAAAAGGGCTGGGGATGTGGTTCAGTAGTTAAGCACCCCTGGGTTCAATCCCCTGTACCTCACTACAAAAAAAAAAAAAAAAAAAAGAATTACACAAGATAATGTGGGACCTGTTATTGTTCTTCCCTTGCTGACTCATCAGGTGACCTGAGGATATTTATGGTCCATCTGCTCTGGGGATTTCTCATCTGCAAAAAAATGTACACCTGTTGAGCATAAACTACAGAAACTCGAGTTCCTTTCTTTCCATATCACGTGAAATAAAGTTTTTCCTGTCATTCAGTTTTCTATCACTATGACAAACTATCTGACAACTATAAGATTGACTTTGGCTCATGGTTTCAGAGGTTTTGGTCCATGGGTGATTGTCTCTGCTGCTTTTGGTCCTGTAGTGAGGAAGAACAACATGGCAAGGAACATAGATGGAACAAAGTTACCCACCTTATAGCAGCTAGGTAGTAAAGAGAGAAAGAAGATACTGGGGTCCCAGTATACATCAGTAACTTAATTTCCTTCAATTAGGCCCCATCTCTAAAAGTTCTATAACCTCTCAATAGTGCAATAGGCTGGCAAGCAAGCATGGCCATTTTAAGCATGGAGACGTTTAAGATCCAAAGCATAACAATTCATTTTAGAAAAAAATAATAGTGCCATAATAAAAATCACGATTTTTAAAAACCCATGCAAATATAATTCTAAAAAAAAAAAAAAACTCTTTCATTTTGCTTGCTACCTCCCACATGCACGGTTCAAATATAGTTGCACTTATAGTGTACATACATTTTATGCAGAAATATTTAACAGTAAATAAATCCACCCACTAGTACAAAAACCTGTTCTTTGATCTGTTTACTGAAATTTACTATATATGTTGCCAAATCCTTTATCTTACAAGTTCTGCATGACTAATTTTCTTTCTTCCAGAAATAAAGGATCTCACAGGATATTAGACATTTTGCTTAACTTTGGGACTTTGAGACTTTCATTTATTTATTTATTTTGTGGTGTTGAGGTTGAGCCCAGACAGTGCCTTTTTCAAGTGCTCTACCACCAAATGACAGCCAAAGCATCCCTCATGTTTTATTTTGAGACAGGGTCGTACTGAATTGCTCAGGCTTGCCTCATGAGTACCACCATGCCTGGCAGTCAGGGGGATTTTACTTGTAAACTAAACTTTATACACAGTTGGACCAAACAGAACTTTTTTTTTTCCCTCACTACTGGGGATTGAACCCAGAGGTGCTTAATCACAAGCCACATCCTCAGCCCATTTAAAAAATGTTTTATTTAGAAAGAGGGTCTCATTGAGTGGCTTACGGCCTCACTGCTGAGGCTGGCTTTGAACTCAAGATCCTCCTGCCTCAGCCTCTCAAACCGCTGGGATTACAGGCATGCCTCACTGTGCCTGGCCAAACAGAACTTTAAAACCAAGCTTCCATGTGGCCTTCATTTCTACTACTGCATTCAAGCTTCTCCTCTGGAAAGGAGGGAGCATCTCCACCTCCCGGGTACTGCTCAGCCGGCTCCTCCTGGCCCATATTCTCCTAGTTCCCTTCCTGTTCTCAGCTGTTTCCTGTCTGGCTTCTTTGCTGGCCTCTCCTGCGCAGCGCAGTTCTGACATGCTGGAGTTCTCCAGTGCTCTCATCTCTTCTTTCACAATGTCCTCTGCCTACGGCGCTTCACCTATTTTCGCGGGTTTGGATGCTTCTCCGACCTCTCCTTGAAGCTCATCCACCAGCTACTTGCCTACTTGTCAGATGGCCTCCCTGGCAATTTCCCCTGTTCAGAAATGAAGGTGCTGGTGGGAATCATCACAGAAGAGTCATTAGACCAAGAACATCCTTAAAGATTCAGAGGCGTGCTCCTCTGCTGCTGTTGATGGCAAAGGAAAATGTCAGTCATGGTGTTAGCCAAGGCTGTGCTTGGTCAATTAGCAGTAGCAATAAAGAAGTCATTTGATGTGATCCAGTAAGTGACAAACGGGTTTCATCATCATGCAACTGGTTCAGATAAGATGTTCAAACATCTGGGATTCTCAGGGTTTGGGATCATTCCTGGTTTATGAAGAGCACATTCAAAAAACACATCTAGCTTGAGGGCTGGGGGTGTAGCTCAGTGGTAGAGCACTCACCCAGCACATGCTAGGCCCTGGGCAGGTACCAGCAACAAAAAAAAAAAAAAAAAAAAAAGAAAGAAAGAAAGAAAAAGAATGAAAAGATGATATGGTTTGAATTCCTTCCGTTTTTCCATTTTGTCAATTTGCTAGTCAGTTTTAAAATCATATAGTGCAAATTAGTTATTAAATGCTTTAAATGTTTTGGAAGAAGAAGAGTGTTCAGCAAGTGACATTATAGAAGTAGAAGGTTAATTTTATAATATTCCTTTATTTTCTGTAAAAAAAAAAGTGTGCAACTTACCATGAGGGCAGAGATAGAGGGGAGTATTTATTGTTTGGATTATCATTCATACATAGTTTGCCTACAGCATTTAATTAGCATGTGTCAATTGGTCAAGGAAGGAAATGGCTCAAATACATAACCAGGGCAAAGGGCAGCTTGCCAGATCAGCAGGTCCTCCCAGAGCCTCTTGGATTTTCCTTCAAATGAAATAACTCTCATAGCAGAAGTAGAGTGAGTGTGTGTGTGTGTGTGTGTGTGTGTGTGTGTGTGTGTACGTGCGAGCCCACACACTAGAGAGCAGCTTTGGGTTTGGTAAATGGCAATGTTACCCACACACACGAGAGCACAAATGCCCAAAGTAAGACTTGAAGCTGAATAGGTCCTCCATAGAAAAGGATTAAACAGGACGGTTATGTGGCCTGTACTCCCAGCAGCTTGGGAGGCTGAGGCAGGAGGATCAGAGTTCAAAGCTAGCCTCAGCAGCGAAGCCCTAAGCAACTCATCAATACCCCATTTCTAAGTGAAATATTTTAAAAGTGCTGGGAATGTGGCTGGGTGGTTCAGTACCCTGGGTTCAATCCCCACCCCTGTACCAAAAAAAAAGGTAGAGCGCATTGACCATGTATGAAGTTCTGGATTCAATTCAATTCCAATTCAATTCCAAATTTAACCTTTATTTTAGTTGCTGGTTTTTTTTTTTTTTTTTTAATGTGGTGCTGAGGATCAAACACAGGGCCTCACCTATGCTAGGCAAGTGCTCTATCTCCAAGCCACAACCCCAGCCCAACACTGCAGATATTTTAAAAAAATTTTTGAATAAATAGCAAAACTAGAGTGATTATATCAACCATGACTTTGGGGAAGGATGGGAGGTGTTTTGTTTTTGTTTTGCAGGAGTACAAAAACCAGACATCATAAACATCCCCTTGCCCTGTCTGAGAGCTTGCCAGGATCGCTCAGCACAGAGCAGAGAATCAACTGAGAGAGAATTTCCTGGGTTCCAGGTGGCCACTGCAGGCACGGGCAGCATGGGTGTGGACAGAGGACCCGCTGGCCTCCTGAACCCACTCAGACGGATCTGGCCCACGACAGAAACGCAGTGGATGGAGCTTCTGTTCTTCAAGAGAGCACTTTGGACGACTGCAGATGGAGAAAGAAAATTAATGAAAAGCCTTCATGCAAGGAAATAACCATTCTGATGACAGCAAGCAGGGATGCAGAACAGCACGAGGCGTAGTGGGGGATTCTTAATGGAAACATCAAGGGAAAGCAAAGAAAATCCTGGGAGGCCCACACGAGCCCAGCGACCTCCGTGAAATTCAGTTAAGAATCACATTAAACCCTCAGCGAGGGGGATCAAAGGTTAATACCAGAGCTCCTCGTTTATTTTATAGGCGTAGTACATATAAATTTTGATTAAGTTGAC
The DNA here is from genome assembly GCF_048772815.1 of Callospermophilus lateralis. NCBI lineage: Eukaryota > Metazoa > Chordata > Mammalia > Rodentia > Sciuridae > Callospermophilus > Callospermophilus lateralis. Next base: position 113,349,013 of record NC_135312.1, on the reverse strand, counting down.
GGTTTGGTTCACTAGTTTGTTAGTTGCCAACCCAGCTCAGTCAGTCTCTACTAATTTGGGGGAAGGGGGCTCTTTATAAGAAGCTAAAATTGCCTGGCACAATGGCGCACGCTTGGGAGGCTGAGGCAGGAGGATTGCGTGTTCAAAGCCAGCCTCAGCAACTTAGTGAGACCCTGTCTCTAAATGAAATATTTAAAAGGGCTGGGAATGTTGCTCAGTGGTCAGCGCCCCTGGGTTCCATCCCCCATATTTAAAAAAAAAAAAAAGTGGGAAGGGACTAAGATTTAAAAAACCTAAAACTGCCCTTCATCAACTCAACTGCCATTTGCAATCAGGATTCCAGGCGAGCAGAGCCTGGTAAGCAGCGTTCCTTAGAGAACAGGGATGGGGGGGAGTGTTCCTGCCCTTGGTGGCCTTTCCTTTATACAGGTGGGAACTGAGGTTAATGAAACCTGAGAATATCTGATTCTAAGGTAAAAACAAGGAAAGGGCTGTTGGAAAGCTCCCTTGGCTGTCTCTTTGACTTTTGTCTCTCATTCTTTCTGGGTATGTGTTTTCCTTAGGATTCAGGCTGTGATCACCGGAGACCACTGGCAGCCAGGGCTGGGGACTGCATGGGAGGACTTGCCTCTTCATTCCAAGGGAGTGAGAACTGAGCCGGGAGTTAAGGGAACTAGATTTGAATTCATGATAACTGCTAGCAGCAGCTGGCTGAGTAACCCTGCTCAAGGGTCCTGTCCGTTCCCATCGCTTCCTAGCCTGGTTCTGCTGACAGTCGGCTGATTCTCACGCCTTCCCTGGCTTGATTCCACCTGCTCCCACTCTCTCTCTCTCCGGCTCATCCACTCTTACCCTCTGCCTGGAGCAGCTCTATGAGGCTAGACCCGTAAACTCACTTGAACTGGGACCTCTTTCCATGGAAGCCATTGTCAGCTTCAAACGATCTGAGACCTTGCTCTTCTTCTGTGTCTGCTCCCACCTCCCGTATCTATGAAGTCCGCCATTCCTTCAAGGCTGAGAACAAATCCTGAGTCCACCAAGAAGCATCATCAGAGCCTCTTAGAACATTTCCTCTGCCCTGAGAGTCCTCTGTGCATAAGTCTCTCTTCCCTGCTCCTCCTGGGTGGTAGGTCCCTCAAAGGAGGGATCAAATCTGTCACAACCGGGCTGGGGATGTGGCTCAAGCGGTATAGTGCTCGCCTGGCAGGTGTGCGGCCCGGGTTCGATCCTCAGCACCACATACAAACAAAGATGTTGTGTCCACTGAAAACTAAAAAATAAATAAATATTTTAAAAAAAATCTGTCACAGCCTCTAGCATTTTGCTTGTTGAATCTGTTGAGTCGCTTGAACAAAATAATTCTCACCAGGTTTCGATTAAACAAATATCACTGGGATAAGTGCCAAAGAATTTCTGTTTAGGTTGTTTAATATATAAATAACACATTCTAAGTATTTTTAAAGTCCCTTTTGAAATGTAATTCACATGCTATACAATTCACCATTGAAAGTCAACAATTCAGTGCTTTTAGTATATTCACAGAGTTGCACGACCATCGCCATAATCATATTTAGAATAATTTTGTCTTTTCAAGAGAAACCCTGTGCCCATTAACAATTGTCTACATTTCCACTTACCACCACCCCAAACCCAGCAGCCTCTGGCAACCACTAATTTACTTTCTGTCTTTACAGATTTGACTGTTCTGGACACTTCACAGAAATGGAATCACATGATATATGGTCTTTTGTGATCTAGGTTTTATGTGGTTGAAACATCCTGAGATTTTTCTTTTTAAAAGTTTGGCTCCTTTAAATAAATCTCTGGCAACATCTACTCTTGAAGAGAGAAGTCATCAATCAGGCAGGAGGAACACTGAGTGACCTTTTTAAGGGGATTTGTATTTTAAAGAGAAGAACACAACCACCACACAAATAAATAACTTGCATTTAAGAGGAAGAAGCTTGGGGAGAATATAAAACGCATCATGGGAACAGCTGTCCCCTCTACAGGCTGACTCTTGCCTCTGAACTCTTGATTTTGCTGCATGCACTGCTTGGAAGAATTATTGAGTTCTTGGAAAAGGCCAAAATTAACCGTGTACCGTGTCATTCATAGAATGAGGGAGAGTTTTTCAATAACTCTTACAACAGTTTCTGAGAATTCTTCAAGTAACAAGTAGAAACCTTGATTACATTTCAAAGGTGAGCATGATTTTGTGTGTAGTAGTGGAAACTGAACCCAACAACACTCGACCACTGAGCTATAACCCCAGCTCTCTTCCTTTTTTATTTTGAGACTAAGTTGCCCAGGCTGGCCTTGAACTTGCCATCTTCCTGCCTCACCTTCCAAGTCACTAGGATTAGAAGTGCAAGTTACTGCGCCTGCCTAAGATGAACATTGTTTGATACTTAAACCGTCCTCCAGTTGGGGTGGATCTTGCACTTGCTGGTGGCCTGCTGACAGTCACAAAGAAGTTGCCATTGTTGGCACAAGTCCAGACCCGTTGGGGCTATTTCACTGAGATGTGAGCCTGGTTGGCACCGATTATGTGAGTTCCCAGGTCATTTACAGTGTTTTCTGAAAGTGTACCTGTTTCTGGACCCAGGTCTGGCAACTTACCACTTAAAAGACAGTATACTTGGGAGAGAAGAATTGGAGGAGGGAGATCAGTTTTATTCAAGGGCCAGCAACCTGAGAAGATGAAGGGGCTATTGTTCTCGAAGCTTCATCTTCAGAAAGTCAGCCATGCAGCAGGCTCTTACAAGGAGGGAAGGAGGAGCAGGAAACCGTGGGTAAGAAGGCTCCATGCGGAGGGGGGTCTTTTTTCATCCAGAGCCTGTGTTTCCTTTTCTTCTTCTCTGGCTGAATCATCAAAATAGAACCAGTTCTGATAGTTTTGTTTTATTTTTATTTTTATTTTATTTATTTATTTTTTGTACCAGGGATTGAACCCAGGGGCACTTAACTTCTGAGCCACATCCCCAGCCCTTTTTATTTTTTTATTTTGAGATAGGGTCTCCCTAAATTGCTCAAGGCCTTGCTAAATTGCTGAAGCTGGCTTTGAACTTTTAATCCTCCTGCCTCAGCCTCCCAAGCCGCTGGGATCTCAGGCATGCACCACCACGCCCGGTCCTATAATTCTTTAAACAGACATATTTCTTAGTGTAAACTAAACCCTGCTATGATTTACATGCTTTGTGTTAGTATGCACAGAACTAAAGAATAAGGAGGGGCATTACATAATCTGAAGGTTACCAGATTACAGGGGTCCACAGTTAACATCTCAGTCATTTAGGTGCAGGCTTCTCTTTAGAATTTAGAATACCAGGCAAAGGAGGGAAAGTCAGAGCAACTCTGAGGAGTCACTCCCCAAAAGAGAGGCCACTGTTATTACCCTGACGTTGACATTGACATTCTACATACCCATTTCTCCTGAGGACACCAAAGATGACATCATATGAAAAGACACAGATATTATTTAGGTTCAAAAAAATGGATTGGGTTAAAAAGTGACTGAGAAGACATACTCATATTCAAAAGTTTTAGGAATACTCTACTCTTAGATTTTCCTTTTTATATATACATAAGCGTGATGTACAATTTTTAAAAATCTGTGTCTGGGTCTGAAGGAGCATTTTCAAACTGATTATAGAGAAAAAAGCTTGTGTTCTGGTTTAATTAGCAGGTATCTCTTTCGTTCTTTGCGATACATAAAATAATGATATCTTTTACAATCGTAAGTCCTGCCTCCTAAACTCAGCATATTCCCTGTGTGTTATCTCATTCTATATCCCTTGCAAGAAAAGGTGGAGAAATGGAGCTGAATTCTCAGAGATGCACACCAGGAGGGCTAGGAAAAAAAAAAAAAAACTAGCCTTGCTCAAGGAATCTGAAGGGTTATTTCTTATACACAGAACAACAAAAAGTTATGACAGAGACAAGTAAGCTGGAATATACAAGATTCTAGTGAGATTCAGCTTTGGGAGCGCTGGCAAGCAGCCTGGAGACGGCTCTGTAAGCTCCTGAGGACTGCAGAGCTCCATAAACTCTATGCTGACATCATCCCTGTCTGGACGAAGACAGGACCAGCAGCCACCCAAGAATGGTCTTTCAGAATCCCTGATGAATTCATCACCATCAACCAGGTGGGAGAGGGGAACAGGCTCCTGTCGTCAGGCTCCTTTGCCCGGGAGTCCCTCCTCCCAGTCACCAATTAACTTTACAGTTACATCTGCCTTGCCTGCCAAGCTCTCCCATAAAGGAATTTATCACCTTCTGTTCTGCTTTTCTTCCCAAATGTGAATCAGAAACTCACAGTTTAAAAAGGCACTTTCAGCAAATCCATTTATGCTTCCAAGCACCTTTATACAGAACCAGGGACTCTTCTGCGTCTCTTTTGGTGGTTTTATTGATGATGCTCAACCCCACAGCTCACTGCTAACTTGCATCAGTAGTGGTAAGAAACCCTTGGTTATATGCTGATGACACTCTAAGCATTTCCTATCTTTTAATTTGCCTAATCCCTGTGACAACCTTTGACATGGGTATGGTTACTCCTTACTTGTGTTACAGATGAGGGAATCGAGGCACCAAATTAAGAAATGGGCCCAAAGTCACATAGCTCAGGGCAGGAGAGATGACAGTCCACCCTTGGAACCTCTACCACCGTGCCTGACCCGGAGGGAGAAAAATGATCAGAGCTTCCCTTTGCCCTTTTCTGAGTAAAGAATGGGCAAGTTAGCTAGTCCTGTGCTTTTCACACCTTTAAAATCCGTCTTACTTAGGACTGGGTGTATATAAACCATCTAATCGGAGAAGCCTTGTTTGAAATGGGAACAAGGGCCTGTGGGCACTGACCCTATTTGGCCTTTCTCCTGACCCCTGAGGTAGCCTGGGGGCTTTTCCTGGAGTCCTAGGGGGCTTTTGGAAATCACAGCTGGAAAACCTCTACCTAAATGCCTCTTGTTATGGAAGAGTTACCCAGGATCACAGAGAGGCAGCTGGGTTCCCAAGACTGTGCGCCTGTCTGGGGGAAGATTCTGAATAGAGCCAGGCACTCTACCAGCTCCTGGCTCCCTGGCCTTGCCCCAGCACGCTGCCTCCGCATGTCAGTTAGCGCCTGCAACACTGAGCTTAATGAGGACAAACAAATGTGCTCATCGCATTGAGTTCAAGTGTGAATGATGTGATCATTCTGCCGCGCGCTGCAATCCTTCCTCTGGGAAGATCTGGGGCAGACGCTGCAGAGGGTTCTACAGGCTTCCAGGTGACAGTGGAAGGCTTTGGGGGGAGCCCTCAGAATCTGAGCCACAGGGCAGGCTGTGCATGAATTAATCTCACTGAACCTCATCTTCAAGAAAATGTCTTATCCACCTATTATTATTATCTCCCAGGATATTATTTGAAAACCTGTCCTTCTAACCCAGGCTGGTAAGATAGGGGATCGAAAATCCAAACCACCTGAGAAATGTTGAAGGGTTGGTAATCTCTCTCTCTCTCTCTCTCTCTCTCTCTCTCTCTCTCTGTCTCTCTCTCTCTCCTTCTCTTTCTGGGAATATAAATCCCTGACTTCTTCTGTATGGATCACTTTGTATTTGGAGAGTGCTCACAAAGCGTCATTGTTTTTTGAAAGCATTGCCGCTTGAAAACCAATCTGTGTCCCCTCCTTCGCAGTGGGCGCTATTAAGATCTTTTTTCAGGGCTCAAAACATCGGATGGAATAAGTGGTCATAAAGTATAGTAACATACAATTACTGCTCTGTATTTTTAAGTTCATAAAGAAATGATTCTTCAATTGCAACACTTTCCTTTGTGTGAACTGAAATTTTACTACCTGCCATGGTACCTTAACAATTTTTTTCTTAACTTTGGTCACATGCATTAAAAAAAAAAAATGGAGGCAGTCTTGCCAGTCTCTCTGGTCTTATCTGATGGTGTTTTGATAACTTTGATGGAGTGATACTTCTATGTAGGACTGAAGAAAAATGAAAGAATTAAGTTTTGGCTCAATACTGATTTGAAAAAAAATTCACCTCCCTCTGAATAGATGCATTATGTTTAGAGTCAAATGCAACCACAGTTTGGCCTCTCTGGGCATCTTCAGATATGTCTTGCCTTTGTCTTTTGTACACTTGGCCAAATTATCCAGGCTCACACTTAATTCCTCTCTAGAAATAATGCCTTGCCAGTCATTAAGAAATATGAATTCTCTCTTACTCTGGCTGGAGATCAGAAAGCTCTCAGTCACAACTTGGAAAATCCTGGGGGAAATGAGCTGCTTATCTATGAAAACACTATTAACAAAGGAGGAAAATCCTTCTGCTTTATGTTGAGGTGGTCATCTTCTTGGATCTCACCCAAATCATTTTTTTTCCCCTCAGTGCCAGGAATTGAACCCAGGGTCTCATACATGCATCCTAGGCCAGCACTCTTCCCCTAAGCTAGATTCGCAGCCCTCATCCAAATCATAGTGTCTGTAGTTTGGAGCAGAACTCTTTTTTATTTAAATTCTACTGTGTTAGTCATCTTTCTGTCACTGTGATGAGATACCTGAGACAATCAACTTAAAAGAGAAAAGGTTCATTTTGGCTTCCGGTTCCAGAGGTTTCAGTCCACAGTGCTCAGACCTGTGGTAGCATCACATCATGATAGGAACTGTATAGTGGAGGAGACCTCTTTTACCTCATGGTACCAGAGGCCCAAATATATACCCTTCGAGAGCATGTCTCCGGTGACCTAACTTCCTCCCAATAGGCCCCACCTCTTAAAAGTTCTACCAACTCCTCACAGCACCAAGCAAATAGCAAAGGATAGGGACCAAGACTTTACACATGGTCTTTGGGGAAGACTCAGGATCCAAACTATAGCAGTGACCAAGTATAAAACAAGAAAAATACGCCACCCTTTAGAAGGTATGCTACAGTGTTCTATAGTATTCTAACAATAAATGTGGTTAGAATTGCCCAGTTTCTTCTGGTAATTTTTCTAATGCAATTACTCTGCAGTGAGGCATTCTCAATGCACAGGTGTCGAGTTCCCACCCAAGACCCGTGAGGTTAGAAGCTTCAGGGATGTGGCCCAAGCAGCATCTTGAAAAGGATTCCAGGTTTTTTGTTTTGTTTTGTTTTTGCTGTACTTAGCCTAATCAGCTGAGAATGCCTCTTCTCAATGGTTCATTCTTTTACGTTATAATTTAAAAGAAACCTAAAAGCACTCTTGTGTCTTTTAGTCATGATATATTGACTTTTCTGATGCCAACATTAATTTCCCCAGTTAAAACATCACAACTGGAGAACTCGGTCTGAAAGGCGAAAAGGACAGCAAAGGATTCTTCAGGGAAAAGAGAAGGAAGTTTGGGGACTTCAAGAATTCTGTTTGAAGGATTTACAGTCAGTGTGACTTAAAATCTCTTCCTATCTGTAAATTGTGTCAAGCCAGCAGGAGACAAGTGCCTGCCTCTGTGCCACCAGATAGCGGCTTGGCCGTTGTCACTAACAGGCAGTCTTGGAGAGGTCCGGCACCTAGCAGACCTAGCCGGGCCTGTGGCCTGTGCAGGCAGTCTCTTTCCTGGAGAGGACCCCTGAAACCTTGGGGAAACTGGACTAAATACCTGCGGTGGGGTGGGAAGGAGAGCTTCCAAGCCAGGGCTCAGTTCCTTCTAGAAACACAGTCCCCCACACACCTGGCATTGCTGATGAGACAGGCCACTGCCCCAGAGTGTGAGGCATGCAGGATGAGAGGTGGTTAAAAACGAGGCAGAAAAGAGAATCAAGATTATACCAAAGTCAGGCTACCATCTTGTACTTTTATATGTCTATGAAACCGTTTTACACAAAGAGCGTTCTCCCTTGGGTAAAACGACACCCTTGCAAAATGGCACAACATGAAATGAGGAGGAATCACAATAGGTTAAATGCGCTCTGAGCTATGGCTCTCTATGTGCAGACGCCCGTCGTGAGTAGCTTGTAAAATCAGCCACTGTGACCGTTCATGCATAGGCTCTGCTGATTTTACAAATACTTAGTAATGCAGCCGCCTCTCCAAGGGCAGGCTCCAGCCTGACGTTTGCACAGCCAGCAGAAATAATTTCTTGTGGGAGATAGAATTTCGTCGTTTAGCAATATTCCATCAAAGGAAGCTGCACCCTCAGCCACACACGCCGTCTACTTCAGGGGAGGTGCTCTGCTTCCCTTCAAATTAATAGGCAGCCAGCAGGTAAATCAATGCCTTTGTGCAGAATGGAGAGCAGACTCTGTAGATTTCTACACGGGGGCTATTTATCACAGGAGGTAGCCTTGAAGTTTTTAAAAATAACATTTGTTGGTTTTTCTTGATCATCGAAGGAAATCATGTTCAATAAAGAAATGCTGAAAACTCAGAAGGAAAAAAATCTTATTCTAATCATTCATCATTCAAAGATAACAGCTCTATTAATTTGTACGCTTTTTGCCCTTCTTTTGCACAAATGACATTATACCATATATTCAGTTTGTACCCTGCTTTCTGAATATTGTATTGTATATGCTGGACATTTTGTTACTTCTTTTTTTGTGAATAGAAACGATGTTCCCATGAATATCCTTGTACGCAATTTTTAGACTACATCTCTGATTATTATCCTAAGGCAGATTCCTGGAAGTGAGATTTCTAGATGTAAAGATGTAAATAAATGAACATCATGGCACTTAAAAAAAAAAAAAAAAGACTTTCTGGGTTAATTGGGAAACACACTGCTATGGTTTTTGGTTGTGTGCTGTTGTTTCTTGGTAAGAAAAAAACACTTGCCATTAGCTTTTCTTTTACCAGCACTTTTTTTTTTTTTTGTACCAGACATTGAAGCCAAGGGCACTTATCCACTGAGCCACATGCCCAGCTTTTTTTGTATTTTATTTAGAGACAGAGTCTCACTGATTTGCTCACGATCTCTCTCTCACTAAGTTGCTGAGGCTGGCTTTGAACCTGCAATCCTCCTGCCTCAGCCTCCTGAGTCACTGGGATTATAGGAATGCGTCACTATGCCTGGCTATATACCAGCATTTTTGACAGGAAGATTGTAGGTTCAAGGCTTTCTCTAGAGAGCAGATGATGGAATCTAAGACTCACACCATCCAGGTTCCTTGCCTCTTTGAAATCTCTTCTTGTCTTCTCCACCATGATGGTTAATCTTGGTTGGCAACATGGTGAGATTTTAAAATGCCTGGAAAATTGATAAAGTACACTTCCAGGTGAGTCTGTGAGGGTGCTTCCAGAGACAATTAGCATGTGGGTCAACCAACTGGGTGGGGAAGACCTGCCCTAAATGTAGGCAGCACTATCCAATAGGCTGGAGGCCCAGATGGAGCCAAACAGTGGAAGTGGGAGGATAGTAGGTGGACATACTGGTCTCTTCTTGAGCAGCTGTGTTTTTGTTGGTGCTGTTACCTTCAGACACCAGACTCCGGATTCTTTAGACTTTGAATGAAGATTTGCACCAGCAATTATTCAGGGAGCTTCCAGGCCCTCAGCCTTGGACTCGAGTGCATCTTTGGTCCCTCCTGTTGTGAGGTGTCCAGCTACTTAGGTTGAGCAACTACTGGCTTCTCAGCTCTCTATCCTGCAGATGGCCATTGTGGGACTATTCAGCCTCTGTGTGAACCGGATCTAATAAATCCCCTTTTATGTAAATATCAAGAGAGCTATATCTTCATTTTTATATATCTTATTAGCTATCTGTCTATCTGATCTATGTATCTTCTATTTGTTCTGCTCCTCTGGAGAACCTTGACTAACAAGTCCACCCTGCGTTGCATCCTGGATGGCTGACCTTCTGAACTACATATAGAGACTCTCTTGCTTTCTAATTAGGTCATTCAATTAGAGACTCTGGTTGAGGAATAGACGTGAGGATGAAGGATCTGGGGTTGTAATCCTTCAGATTACTCCCTGAAGAATATGCTATAGGTTGGCTTCTTCCTTTGCCCCCCTTATCTGCATTTGGGGGGGTGGAGATGGTAAAATATACATACCATCTACCATCTTAACCACTTTCAGGTGCATACTACAGTGATAAGTACATTAACAATGTCATACAACCATCACTCCTATCACTTTCCAAAACTTTTGTCATAAACCATCAAGGCCCATTACCCCTCCCTCCGTCTCCTAGCAACCTTTATTCTACTTTCTCTGTCTCTGAATTTGCCCATTCTGTGTACCTCACAGGAAGAGAATCATACGGTAGTTCTTTTGTGCCTGTGGTATTTCACTTAGCATCGTGTTTTCAGGGTTCGTCCATGTTGTAGCATGTAGCAGAATTTCATTCATTTTAAGGCTGAATAATATTCTCTTGTGCACTACATTTTGTTAATCCCCTCATGTGCTGATGGACATTTGTATTGCCCCGACTCTTGGCTTTTGTGAATGATGCATTGGTACCCAATGGCTATCTCCTTTTCCAAGGTCCTACGTCTCTGGTCAATTTTCCCATACAGCTACCCCCATTCCTTCCAATGACCACTCCTTTTCCTGGACCCTACAGGCCTCAGTGGTAGTGGGTGTCTATTCTTGCTAACTTAGGGTACTGCACTCTCCCCTGTGGGTTTCCCTACACTCTACCCATGACTTTGTAACTTTTTGCTTTATTAATTTCTTCAGATTGCCCAATCTGACTTTCACCAAAAATTTTCTGCCAACTCTCCTCTGGAGGCTTGAAACACCTAAAGGCCTCTCAATGGTCAATGCATCTGACCAGTAGATATGGACAGACATCTGGAACTTCAAAACAATACAGATGCCGAGGCTCCCATTCCACTTTAATTTGACTCCAACTATTGAGTGCTAGGGACTGGAAAAACGTGGATTTGATCCAAAGTCTAACATGATTCCCTGGCATTAAGGGTTTCTTTTTCAACCCTGAACCAAGGTGTGATTCTATAGGTCTACTTTAAGAATTTAGGCCAATATTTTGGAACTGCAATTGAAGTGAAAGCATTTGAAAACTAATCACCGTTCATTCACGTGTGCTTTCTAAATTCATATTGTTTTAAATTAAGGTTCTGAGAAATCGCCAAGCTTTTAGGAAGAACAGAGAATGATCATCACACCCAGAGACTGCCATCTAAACTGCCGACATCTTGCCCATTTTTCTCCAGGCACCATTGTATTGTGCACTAATCTTCTTTAATGTTTAAGATTCTACTTCGGCAGTAAAAGGCTGAGGCTGAGAAGCTACCAGCATGCGACATCCAGACTTCTGAAAGTTGCTTAGCAAACACAACTTCTGGTGGTGTATTTCCTGAGGGATACAAATACAGCTGTCCTTAAGTATATTGTCAAAAGCCACGTTAGACATGCTATGATTGCATTTTCCAATCCCTAGCAAACAATAGCTGCAAATTTGAATGGTATTTAGAGATGAGTGGAAAGCTGAAAGGCAAGGTAAGAAAACAGGCTTTGTCGACCTGAATATTTTGCCAGAGGCAACTCTGAATTCAGAGTATTACATAAGTTGTTACAATATCCTTTACTTATAACTCCATTTGTATTATCAACCCTGGGCGGGGAAGGTTTGGGGCAATTCTTTTCGTTTCTCTGATCTTCAATTTTTTCATCTTCAGAAAAAGAGAGAAAGAGACAGCCAGACAATGTTTTTTTTTTTTTTTTCTGTACTGAAAAAGCATTCCTGATCTCATCAAATTTACAATTCCTTGTTTCATGAGATCTATATTGCAAAAGAGAAAATGAGGTGCAGAGGGGTTTAAATGACAACTCCAAGTTCACACTGCTCCATTATGACAGAATTAAGCTTCAAATCCAGGCCTCCTGGTTCTTAGCTTAGTAAAAAGTCCAAAATGAAGACAGACGGAAGGTTAAGAGGAATTTAATTAGCAATAAAACAAAACAGCAGCAAGAGAGAGCTGGTAAGCAAGTAAGAATCTAAATACTAGACCTCCTCCATCACGGCAGGAGCATGGTTACCACATCCAATGCCACCAGCCAGCTGAGATTTCTTTTATATAAATTCCTTAATTTTATTAAAATCATTGGTAATATTATAGGTATAAACAGGTTCGAGGTTGCAGAAAATTGTGATCAAGTAATTGTTTTGTAAAATAACATCCATGAGGAAAACAGATCCACCTCTACTGTTTCCCAAGATGTATTCCTTCATAGGGTCATGGTCTCATCAGCTTGGAAAGCACTAGATGCTCTCTTCCCAAAGAGTCCGATGCATATTGACAGGATCCTAACAGGACAAGGCTCTGCAGTACCCTGCAGTTGAAGCACACACACACCAAGCCAGGTGGTTTTATTTACTTGGAATCTCAAACTGATTTGTCCACACAACTTTTTTCTTTCTTTCTTTCTTTCCTTTTTTTTTTTTCTTTTTGTGGATCACCCATAACCGTTCTACACATACTGACATTCTTTAGATTACAAATCAGAAAATAGAGAAAAAAATAACCCACCGCTTGGAAATCCATTATATATGATACTTAAAAACCACTGTTTGTTGGAGGTTCAGATTTACCTGGGTATCCTGTTTCTGGTTGTTGTTTTGCTAAATCGACTGACTTACTAACAGGACCAATGCCCGTGAACCTCCATATTTCTGGAAATGGCATTAAGGCATCAGGACCTGTCATATCTCAGCAGTGGTGGCAACTTCCATGGCTGGTGCTGGTCCTCCAGGATCCAGAATCTGGTCATGAATTCCTAGGTGATAATCCCTTCTCCAAGAACCGGGTCCCTCTTTCTTCTAGGAGCTGGGAGTCAGTTGTGGGTTCAAATCCTGTCTCCAACCTTTTCCAGACCAAGTCAGTTATTCTCTCCACAGCTCTGTTGTGGTTTCAGAAGTCTCAGTCCACAGACTTGAGGTGAGGCTGAACATCATGGCGGGAGAGTGTGGCTGAGGGACGCAGCTCACATGGTGATCAGGAAGCAACACCAAGATTTTCCTAAAAATTACAAAAAAAAAAAAAAAATGTGAGAACTCTCCAACTCAACATGAGCTAGACAGGGATTAAGGAGATAGAAAAATGACCAAAAGGCCCCTGTATGGTTCACTGTTGCATACTGTTCCATCAACCGCCAGCAATAAGCCGTGGGGCTGTGTACAGCCTGGATTGCTTAAGGCCAGTTGTCAATTAGTCACAGGCCAAAAATTGTAACTTCTTGGAAGTTGATGAGTTTTTCCCCAACTTATCGATAAACCTCTTTTGTCCCCTCATCTATGAGATAAATTGGATCACTAAGTTTCCTTCCTGGAAACTCAAAAACTCAGTAGCCTTCATTTTTAAAATTTTATTTTTATTAGTGCATTTTAATTATACAGACTATGAGTTTCAATGCACCTTCATCTTCTACGTGTCTTCCTTGAATCTGCAGGAAGATGCCATATGATGACTAAACTACCTTCATAACAGCCTAACCTATGAGCTGTAGGCAAATTGAACTTTTAGTGTTTAATACTTCAATGTAATAACATTTCAGAATCTCTTATTTGCCTTTTGAAGAGTTTGACCCTAAAACACTATCATCGTCACAGTAGTAAGTTGCCATTTTAAACCAGCATTGGTAAGAAGATTAATTTATTTTCAGTACATACCACACAACTTGTGTTTACTGCACACTCAGAAGTAGGTTTCTACTCAGGGAAGAAAAAACCAAACCAAACCAAAACAAAACAAAACAAAATAGCCCTCTCCCGCCCATCGGTAGTGGTTTAAGAAAGCAAACTGCAGGTTTTCCCCAAAGCAAAGATCCTGCTTCCACTTCTGCAGGGCGTGCAGCCTTTGGCCAGGACTGATAGGTCCCTGAGTTTGAAAACATTTTTGGACACACACACTGTTCCGCTTTGGAACCGGTGGAAACTGGAAGTTAGTGCCTCCAAAAGCCCCAATGTTTTGGACAGCTTGGACCAGACCAAATACAGCCAGTGACTGCTTCCTGGAAGTCAGGTGTTTGCTCTCCCTGTCGCTGTCATTGTCAGGCTCACTCTCTAAGTGTTTTGTGCTAATTGGAAAACACCTTGAGTCCACTGAGGCCAAAATGCCTTCACATAGCAACGAATCCATGAAACAGGATCCCACGTTCCTTTGTAAATTCAGTTCCTTTATTTTTTTTCTTTTCACCTTTTCCAGGGACTGTTATTCTGACCATAGCAGTGAATAAAGGACTAACAGGTACAGGTGAGCTTCTGTTGATCTTGGGGTGTAGATCAGTGCTTGCCTGGTGTGGACAAGGACTTGGGTTCCATCACTGGCATGTTTTAAAAAAAAGCAAATTTTGACAAGTTATGTGGGGATGAGGCACCGATTCTCAGCACCACAGACTCTTGTTTGCTCCTGGACCTGCAGATCTTGGGGTGATGCCAGGTTTGTGGTGCGGTACTATCATGTGGGGCTTTGGGTGTGAGCCTGGGGTAAGACCAACTCCCTGCGGGTGAAAGGATGAATTTCCCCAGCATTCTGTGAGGGGAGAGGTTGGTCTTCAGGAGCAGCCAGAAGTGGGAGCTCAGCACAGGCAAACTCTTCTTCTCAGACCTCCCCAGCCCTCAATGTAGAGTTAAGACAATTTTTGTGCCCCTTTCCTCGGGGGGGGAGGGAATACAATGCCTCCATTGTGGCAGCAGCCCAGGAGCAAGGTGACAAGCACATCCCAAGAGCCAGAGGATGCTGCAGCCTGTTGTTCCTCCCTGAGTTTTGTCCAGGCTTGCTTTCACAGCCTCAGCCCAGGTGTGATGGTGCCGTGAGAAATTAAAGGTAGAGTCGTGTGGCCCTGCCTGGTTCAGGTGAATGACGGGGAGCTCCAACCTCAAGTGGGAGAGCTCCAAAGGGATGGTGGACATTGGGAAGCGCAGGACAGGATTCTGGCTGCTAGCCCAGGTGCCTGTCCCTCTGTTGCCCTCCTGGGAGGCAGTTTGCAGAGTAGGGATACAAGGGACTCTCACGTCAGACTTGATGGGGTTATGCCTCCATCTTTTCTCCTATTGCTTATTGACTTTGGGTCAGGTACACGGCCTCTCTAGGCCTCGATTTGATTGTGAAAGATGGATAGAAATAGTAACAGGGTAATTGAGAGGATTAAATGAGTATTATGGTTTGGATCGGATGCATCTCCTGAAAACTCAGGTATTGAAGCTCTGATCCCCAATGCAGTAATTTGGGGATGTAATTGGATCATGAGAACTTTGACCTCATTGGTGGATCAATGTGCTGAATTCATATTTGATGTCAGTATTGGGAGGTGTGGAAACAGTAGGAGGTGGGGCCTACCTGGAGGAAGTGGGTTCCTGGGGGCGTGACAGGAAGGACGGACATTCTTTATCCCCAGCCCCATCCTCCCTTCCTTTCTCTGCTTCCTGGCTGATGTGAGGAGCTGCTTTCCTTCATTAAGTCCTTCCACACCACGCTCTGTCTTGCCTCAGGCCCAAATTAATGGAGACAGCCAGCCATGAACTGAAACCTCTAAAAGGGTGAACCAAAATAAATCATTCCTCCTCTAAGTTGTTTTTCTCAGGTATTTTGTCCTAGTTATGAAAATCTGGCTAACACAATGAGTTTATTTGGTAGCATGCAGATTCTATGAAGGTATTATTAGCTTTTGTCTTAGAATCAAGGATGCTGGTAAATTTCCTCACAACAGGTTTTTTTTTTTTTTTTTTTTTTTTTTAGGAACACTGTCACCTTCCCCACGTAGCAGCTGCATTAGGCCAGGCCAAAGAAGAGGAACAGTGGTGTGTTAGTCAGTTTTCTACTACTGGAGCAAATAACTGAGATAATCGATTTATATGGGAAAAGGCTTATTTGGGCTCACAGTTTCAGAGGTTCAGTTCATGGTTGGGTGTTGCTTGGGGTCTGTGGTGGCACAGGGTATCACGGCAGGCACAGGTGGCCGTGGAGGGCCGTTCATCTCATGGCATCTGGGAATAAGAGAGACGGGAAGGGACTGGGGTTCCAATATCCCCCCAAGACTCTCAATGCCTTAGCTTTTTCTACCAAGCCCCACTTTCTAAGTGTTCCACCACCTCCCAAGAGTGCCCCAGGCTGGGGCCAAGCCTTTGACACATGGACCTTTGAGGGACAGTCAAGATCCAAACTCTAGCAGGTGGGAAGATCACAGAAAAGGAAGATGTAGCCACCACATGGCAATGGATATGAAATGGGTAAAAAGGACACCCTCAACTGCCACCACCAGGGGAAATGTCATGACGTTCTTGTTTTGCCCAGTGGGAAAAAGGACAGGGGTGGCCTTTCAGCTGGACCACAGTCTTCCCACTGATAGAGGAAAGACTGTGCCACAGAATGAAACCCAGAGGGTCAAGCACAAAGCCCCAAGGTTAGCAGGTCAAGCCTGTGGGCGCTGAGAATCTATCCCTACATTAACAACAATTAATAAGTAGCAGGAAATGTTGCGCAGGATATGAGGGACACACCTTGTTTTAGTAATATAAAGCATTTTAAGATCTAGGAGGCATCCCAGCAAAGTCTGGCTTGGGGAAAGTACCCAGAGAGTGGGTACAGCGGGGTGAATTACGGCTCTCCAAATATGTCCCGGACCTGCCTGAGGTACCTGTGGATGTGACCTTACTTAGAAAAATGATATAATTCAGTTAATGGTGCAGACATGAGATTATTCTGAATTGACCAACTGGGTGAGTCCTAAATCCAAAGATGAGTGTTCTTATAAGAAGAAAAGACACAGAGAGAAGGCCACGCGACGAAATTGGACAGACTGCTGTTATGAATCCACAGCCAAAAAATGCCAAAGATTGCCAGCGCCCATTAGAAGTGAACAGAAGCACAGAATAGATTTTCTCTTCTCAGGACTTCCAGAAGGAACCAATTCTGTGTACACATTGATTTAGGGCTTCCAGCCTCCAGAACTAGGAAAGAATCCATTTCTTCTGTTTTGTGCCCAGTGTATGGTAATTTGTCAGGGCACCTCCAGGAATCTAATACCAGAGGAAACCACAGGCCTTATATGTCATAAGAAGAGCCCAGCTGACAGCAAAATAGATGGCCCTTATGACTGAGGGTTTTCAGCAGTTCATTTGTGAGTCGTCACACCACATGTCCTTCAGAGTCTGTGCTGAAGGTCACTGGTCATTGCTATAAATATAGAACATTCCCAATCTATAGGGAGAGTTGGTCTATTTGAATCCATTCCTATGATACCATCAAGGCATCCTGAGTTAAAGAACCCTCTGGATACTGTTGCATGTAGCTGTATGGATGGCTGGATATACTATTAGGGTTTAGATCTGGAATGTTCCCCCCCAAAAGCTCATTTGTTGCAAGCACTATCCTCAGCGCATCATGGTCAGAGATGGGGCTTGTAGGAAATGATCAGGGCTCTAACCTCATTAGTGGGTTAATCCATTTGGTGGATTAATAATTTGAATGGACTACCAGTGGTAAAGGTAGGCAGGTGGGGTGTAGATGGAGGATATGTGTCACTGGGGATATCCCCTTCAGACCATATCTTGTCCCTGGCTCCACTCTGGCTCTTACCTTCTCTCTCTCTCAATTTTCCAGCAGCCATGAACTGAGCGGCTTTCCTCTGCATTCCCTTCCCTCACGGTGTTCTCAGGCCCAAAGCAACGGAGTTGGTCAACCATGGACTGAACCTATGAAATCATAAGCCCCAAATAAACTCTTCCTCCTCTAAATTATTCTTATCCCACATTTTAGTCACGGCGACAAAAAACTAACGTGCGTCTCTTACTGACCCTTGTGGGCAGTGTAGGCAGGCCAGGCAAGGGGCCTACAGGACAGGCTGCTGCCTAGTGAGTGGATTGTTCCTGGCTCACTCCCTCCTACTTCGGGAAGCCCCTATTAATGGAAAGTTCCTGTATAAATGGGTCTCCAGGCATGACTTGCAGATTCTGTGTTGTGAAAAGGGAGTGCCTTGTCCTTGGGGCCATATTGTCCTTCATTATCCTGCTCTAAGCAAACACCCATCCCTCCTACCTAGCCACCTCACACCTGTGGAACTGCTTACCTCCACATTTGGAGAAGGTTGGGAAGTCGGCTATCATTAGGAGAGGGCCCCTGCAGGGAGGTTGGGGGAACCCCTGGCTGGCAAGAATCCTGCTCTGTGCTTTGCTGTCCCCGGGGCTCACCAGATGCCCAGCCCTCAGTGAAGGTTCAGTACACAAGGACCTCTGTCCTTGTCTCCACCTGCTAATTTCTGCAGGGGCCAACTCTAACTAACAAGGGGGTAGGGTGTCCCTGCAGTGACATTAGAGCTTATACAGAACAGCTCTGGGACAAAGGCTAGAGAGAGGACCCTGGAGGCTTAAAACACTGGGTCCACATCTGTTGGAGCTGCCCTTTCCTCCCCAACCTGCTAAACCTCTGAAGGAGAATGACCCAATCTCTGCAGGGCACAGCTGGCCACAGAGAGGAAAGGCCCAACACCCAGCCCAGGTCCTCTGTCCATTCAGACGGCCCACACTGCTCCTGCAGGCTAGCCGGAGGTCCAGGCTCCCGCTGTGAAGGATGGCCTGTGGCAACCAAGGATGACATTCCAAGCCACTTCATTTTCAAAAGGGCAAAAACAAATCAACAGCCCTTCCTTTTATCTGGCAGGGCATTTTCTTCTCGCAGCGGCTCTTAGCAACGGCTCCATCCCTCCTGATTAGTGCTGCCATTAGAGAAATGATTCCTCAGCACAGTGAGTCATCTCAGCGCCTGACAACTGCAACCATTCCAGATGGCGAGAACATCAGTGACCATAATGGCCCTTCCTGTCAGGGCTCGCTGCAGATTGTTCTCGGAACCACAGGGGACAGACGCGGGCTTGTAGCCTGGAGAGATTTACAAAGTAATGCCACTCGCTCCGCAAGCCACACGTGGAAATCAGTC
This sequence comes from Callospermophilus lateralis, assembly GCF_048772815.1. Lineage (NCBI taxonomy): Eukaryota > Metazoa > Chordata > Mammalia > Rodentia > Sciuridae > Callospermophilus > Callospermophilus lateralis. The sequence continues at coordinate 113,330,162 of NC_135312.1, read as the reverse complement.
GCCCTTCTTTACAGTCACAACTGGCACAAGAAGCAGAGAAGGAAAAGACGGGTGCGACCCAGCGAATCGCCAAGTAAGAAATGAGAATCAGGTGCTCAGACTATCCCCAGGACCCAGCTGTCAGCGGGAAAGCCCTGAGTGGGCTTCTTACATGTTGTCACCTAGCGAGACTTGCAGGCCCCGGAGGAACAGAGAGGCGTCCAATGCATATGTCATTCAGTGCAAAAAAAAAGAAAAAAAAAAGGTGACTTCAGCTGCTCACGGAGATGCTGAAAAGGTCCGGTATCTTTGCATCTGGGATTTTCCAGGAAAGCTCTGCTAAGTCAAAGGAAAACAAAGCCAATTTGTAGGATTTGTGGAAATGACTTCAAGGAGCTGGTTAAATGAAGCCGTTTTCCCCCACCTGAGTATCTGGCTCCTTCAGAGGGCTGTACTAAGCACAGCTGAAATTTATTTTGCCAATTTTGAGGCTTACATTATAAAAAATAATCCTGGGCAAAATCTCATCATCATTATGGCAAAGTGAGGCGCTCATTTCACAACGGTTGTTTAAAGTTAATGGTAAATCAGCTGAGCAGCCACTAAAAAGATGATGTATTGGCTTAATTCCGTGTTGTTACAGAGAAACCATCTGAGTTAATACATACATGGAGATGTTGGCAGACGGCTCCTTTTGGTGATAATATTCATTTTTATGAATGGCTCATTTATTTTTTATATGTTTCTCTTTACCCCTGCCCTCATTTCTCGCCTCTGGGTCCCAGGACTCGGAAGGTGGAAAGGGAAGGATAGTTTTGCATTTTAATGGAAAGAAGGAGAAGCCTGCTGCTTTGGACCTCACCAAAGAGGTGAAAAATTGAGAAGAAGGGGCGGGAGAAAGATCAGAAAAAAAAAACTCAGGGGCAGAAATGAGTTTCAGAGGTGCCAGTCAGCTGGTTGTTTACTGAGTCTACACCTTGTGTGTTGTCCTCGGTGTCTTTGTTTCAAATCCAGGCAGTGAGTTATCTGCTCACCTCCTGCAGGAGGAAACTTTGTATGCATGGGACGTTTTATCCCTTTCATCTAATCAGCTGAAGAATAAGAGCATATTCACTTGAGGGAAAAAAAAAATTACATTTCAGGAAAATATGCCAGACTTTGTGTGTGTGTGTGTGTGTGTGTGTGTGTGTGTGTGTGTGTGTGTGATGGAATCCGGGGCTTTAAGTGTGCTGTGGCACTCTACCTCTGTGCTACACCCCGGCCCTGTAGAGCTTGTCAAAGGGTGGAGGGAAGCTGGCCACGGCTGGATTGCTCATTCCACTTGCCATCGTATGTTTACAGTCAGGTCCCAAAGGGTGTGACTGCCACTGCTTTGCAGTCCCTGTATTTGCTCTGCCCACCAGGCCACCTGGTTTCCCACGGTTTCTGGCTGTCTACTGAGCAGAATGGGTGGGAGCCCATTCTTGTTCATCCCCAGCGCCCTTATTTCCCCAGGGCTATCTCTCCCTCCACACAGCCTTCCTTGAGAAGAAGGTACAAATGGGATAACTGGGAAAAGGATCGTGAATATTTTGGGGGTCACAGGCCACAGCTGAGGGAGGTCTGAGGCCCCTCAAACATATGAGAGGCAGAGGAGCAAAGTGGAAGGGACTTCAGCTCCAGAGGTGAACTGCCCTGCCTGGGACCCTGGGTCTTCTGCCTGCTGGATGTGCGGCCCTCCGTGGGCTACTTAACTTCTTTATGCTTCAGTTTTGGGGAAATGAGTCCAATAAAAATACCCACCTCGTCGTCTGATCATGAGGTTGAAATGGGTGCGTGCAGGTGAATCACCCAGAGCATTGCCTGGGGCTATGTGGCCTGAATGTTTGTTTCTTCCTAAAGTTTATACTGAACCCTAATCACCAAGATGGTGGTATTAGACGATGGCGGGGCCTCAGGAGGGCCCCTCCCTTAGGAAAGGGATTCTGCTCATGCCAGTGGCAACCCCTGGTTTTGCCCGCGTGTTGCTGGTTTCGCGGGCACGCGGTGTGCCAGGGTTATGGAGTCTTGAAGGCTTGTGCTGAGATTCCAGAGGAGAGCCTGGGAGAGCAGGCAGCATGTGGCAGAGGTCGGAGTCACTGCAGGCAGCTCCTGACAGGGCCATGCGTGAAACTGAGAGCGAAGCCGACACTGGAGACTACAGGAAGTTGGAGATGCCAGGAATGGGGAGCGCTGGCCAAGGGGAGCTGCTGGAAGCGAGTAGAGCCAGCCCAAGAGAGTAGCCGCAGACTGCAGCCAGCAAGGCTGTAGCCCTGGGGCTCCCCAGCCCTTTGGAGCTCATCTCTAGCCACCGTGCGCCCCAGATGCTGGACGTGGAACTGCAGGATGGGGGGTTTGCTCTGCTGGGCTTCCATCTTACTCTGATCCGATTCTTCCTTATTGTTTTCCTATTCTAAGCTTTTGGAATGGGAATGTTTACCCTGGGCCATTGTCTCTTGGAAGTGTGTCACTTGTTCTATTCGTTTTTCCAGAGGCTTACAGCTGAGTTTCTCTTGAGTCTCAGAGGACACTTTGGACTTGGACGTTTGAACAACAGCTGGGACTGTTGAGACTTTGGGGACTTCTAGAGATGGGCTGAATGCATTTTGCCTTTTGAGATGAAAATGGGCCTTTGGGGCAGGAGCAGAATGCTGCAGTTTGGATCTGAAATGTCTCCCAGAGGCCCGCGTGTGAAAGGCTTGGTCCCCAACCTGCTGTGATACTGGGAGGTGATAAAACCTTAAAGAAGTGGGGCCTAGGAGCTGGGGATGTGGTTCAGTGGAAAAGTGCTTGCCTGGTATGTGTGAGGCCCTGGGGTGGATCCCTGGTACTATCAAAAAAAAAAGAGAGGTGGGGCCTACTGGGAGGAAGTTAGGTCACGGGTTTATAATCTTGAAAGGGACTATTGAACTCTGGTCCCTTCCTGTCTCTCTTTGCTTCCCAGCTAACATGAGACAAACAGGTCTCTTCTATAATGTATTCCTGCCATGATGTATTGTGCCCCTATAGGCCCAAACAATGGCCAAGTGACCATGAACTGAAACTGTGAGCCAAAATGAACCTTTCCTCCTTTTAAGTTGATTACCGCGGGTATTTTGTCACAGTGACAGAAAGCTTACTACTACAGTGCCCTTATAAAAGAGACCCCTGAGAACTAGTTGCCTCCTTCCACCCTACAAGGAGAAAGCAAGAAGGTACCATTTAAGACACAAATTAAGTTTTACCTACTGATATTATTTCAATGTCCTGTACTCAAGCAGTCCCCAGTTAAAACACTAAAAAAAAAAAAAAAAAGCACAACTGTACCCATCACCCTACACTGTGTTAGAAATAAGAAGACCTCATCAGGGGAAATTAAGCATGTCCACCTCTCCTCAGCTCCATAATGAAGGGGGAAATTGTCCCTAAATACTGAGGGAAAATGGTTGATGAAGGTTTTCCCACTGTTTGAAACTGAAAAGGGCTCCTCTTCCAGGGTTCAAGGTCAACCATGGCTCCACTGAGGGCGGTGTCACATCGAGTCTTTGGGGATTCCGTGGCATTGTGCAGGGGCTGCTCCAAGAGCCCAGTGGGTCACAGCAACTCCACCACTAGGAGACTCACACTTAATGGATGAGACACTCACTCATAGGGAGCAGTCAGATAACACACAAGGCAGCCTCTGATCAGGTTCCCAGCGTGGGGCCGAGAAGGGATTGCACAGAGCGCAAGGAGAGAGGCCATGCAAACAGTTCAGCTCTGCTAATCGCCGAGGTACTTGCCCTTGAACCTCTTTTCTTGAGGATAATAGGGTTCTTTCTTATTTCTTGACCTTCTCCTCCCTGTCTTCCTCATTCTTCTCCCTTTTCTAGAATGTACATGTTCTAGAAGAAGATACAGAATACTGGAGCTGGATAAAAGCTATGAGTGATTTTCTGAAGCTGGGATCCTCAGACTCCCCGGTTGAGAATTACCTGGGGGTTACCCATCAAAAGTGCTGATTCTTCAGCAGAAACCCAGGTGACTGAATCAGCCTCTGGGAAGGTGACCTGGACTTCTTAAGAAGTTGCTTTGTTTTTAAAAGTCATCTTTTTAAGAAGCTGCTCCAATACTTTCCATGTGTACTTTTTGCATGAGGATTATTGACTTGGGAAGAATTTAATCCAGTCTCCTTATTGTACAGAGGGGAAAGCTAAAGCCCCAGAGAAATGAAGCCGCCTTCCCCCAGTCACCCAGCTGGTTGGTGGCAGAAGCCTAACCCCGCAGCAGTGCTCTCACGGCCGAGGGCTTCGGGCTTTCTGGATGTGAAACCTTCACACAGGCCAATACTGAGTTCCGTTTCCTCTCCAGCTGGCGGACAGTCCAGGCTACATCAACTGGGGACTTATTGCCACATTTTACAACAGGCGTAAATCCCACATTTCCAAATAAAACCAGAATCCAGTTTATACCCAATGAAAATAAATTAATTTTAATGAGGATCTCACTTAGAGTGTTTACAGAGTTTTGCAGGTTTCATCTGGTAATTTAAGACTGTTTTACTTTGAATGTTGATATTGAAGGAATGAAGTATTTTTTAAGACAATACGGAAAAGACCATAAATATAACTATATCCTAGTTTTAAAAATTCCACCAAAAAGACTAATTACAACATGAAACCATTTACAGAGGCAAAGACTAAACAATAATAGATAAATGGGAACATGCCAGAGGTAGAGGAGGAAGGGGTGGGGGAGATGCAGATAGAGTACAGTTATCTGTGTTTTCCTTCAAATTTGGATGTCTTTTAAAGTGGCATCAGCATTAGTCATCAAGGTGCCTGTACTTGAAGGCCAGAGCCCATGGCTACTGTCTACTTTAGACTGTCCCTCAGTGGTAAGCTCCCTGCCAGGAATGGGAGAGGGATTTGATGCCCAGAAGGTAGAAGAGGGAGATAAGGGATGTATGAGGACACGTGAAGGTGAGAGGAGGAAAATGAAATCCAGGAGGAAGCCTGCGTCTAGCTATCCTTGATAGGACTGGTGCGCTTAGAAGAGGATCCAATGTCTGGAAGGAGCGTGGTGTGGTTTGGCAGGAAGGCCACAATGAGTCCAAGGAAGTACAGTTGCTTGGAGGGTAAATATGGAAAGCTAGAGTAATGGGTTATAAAGGGACACTAGTGCCTATCTATCCTGTTTTATAGCTGCTACCAAGTGCGTTTGGGTGTGGAATGTCTCCCAAAGGCTCATGGGTTGAAAGATTGGTTGCCAGATGGTGAGGCCTCTTGGAGGTAGAGGAACTTTAAGGAGGGAGGGCCTAGTTGAAAGAGGTGGGTCATTGGGAGTATGCCTTGAAGGGTATACTGTGTCCCTGATCCCTCCTCCCTCCCTTCCCCCCCTCCCAGCTGCCACAATGAGAAACATCATGCTATGCATGGTCTTCTGCCTCACCATAGGCCTGTCAGAACTGGGCAAAGTGACAGTGGATTGGCTGAAACCATGAGCCAAAATAAACCTTTCCTCCTTTACATTGATTTTTCTCAGGCATTTTATCACAGTGATGGTACGTCAACTAACAAGACAAGCAAACAGCAAAACCATCTAAGATGGTCAGTTGCCTGTTCTAATTTCATTCATTCATGTCTCGTATGTTCCCTGATTCAATTGTTTCAGAACTATCTGTTGCTTTCTAAAAATGATAATCGTATGACCACTATTTATGGCCTCTGAACATACTCCACCACTACTCTGTGCCATTCTCCATGACTCAGTGACTGAGGCACATAGAAGCTGTGTGTCCTTGCCCAAGGAGACATAGCTGGGACTCAAACCCTGCTCCATTCCAGACTGTCCTTTGAGTCACTGGAGTGCTCCATAGAGTCAGCCCGTGTTCAGGCATGTTCAGGGGGACAGGCTACAAATCCTCCCCACAGTCTTTTCCATCACTTCATCAAGGTGATGTGAGTCTGGCTTGGGAGGTGATGTCAGCCCAGTCTCTTTGTTTCTATGAGTCAAGTCTCTGTAACAGGAAAAAGGCAAGTGATTGCTGGGATTGCTGGCTGCTCTGAAATTCCTCCTGCCCTGGATCGGACCATTCTTTCTACCTGGGGGAAATCTTTATGTACTTATTTTTTTCATGGTAACATGCTGACTTTTTGTCTATTCCACAAGTTTCTTTGTCTTTTTAAAATGTGTTATTTTTAGATATACACTAGAGTAGAGTGTCTGTTGACGCGTAATACGTGCCTGGAGTAGAGCTTACTCTAATCAGGACCCTGTTCTTGTGGTTGTAATGGACTTTCACTGGTTGTGTATTCACACATGAGCTTGGGAAAGTGATGTCCAATCCATTCTCCTCTCTCTCCCATTCCCCTCCCTCTCTCTTCCCTTTCTCCTTTGTCTAATCCAGTGACCTTTTATTCTTCCCTCCCAGGGGGTACTAGAATAAGCCATTGCCCATGTGATAGCCATTATTTTTAAAAATTTTTTTTAGTTGTTGTGGACTTTATTTTTATGTGGTGCTGAGGATGGAACCCAGTGCCTCATGCATGCTAAGAGAGCGCTCTACCACTGAGCCACACCCCAGGGCCTGATAGCCATTATTTTTTACCAGCAGAATCTCTGAGTTTGTTCAGGGTAGCAATGGATCCTCCTAGAGGATGCATTTTTCAGTTTTCCTTGAAGCAAGATGCACCCCTTTTCTAAGTTTTGGCCAGTGCACTATCAGGCCTTTAGGCAAGTCTATTTCACATTTTCCGTCTCCCTTCCTGCTGCCAGCAATACAGATTTGGTGACGAGACCTCTGGCAGCCATCTTGGGCCAAATAAGACTTTGAGGATAGAATCCACATACTCAGGATGACAGTGTAGAGACAGGATGGTTCTCAGATCACCATAGAGCCACCCTACCAGCCCTTAACTTTCTTTTCCACAAGACAGAAATAAATCCTTTCATATTTAAGTCTATTCTTTGGGGCTTCTTTTTTTTTCTCTACATGCAGACAAACTAATTCTTACTGATGTACCTTCAAACTCTTTCCCTTTCTCTGGCTGTACCATTTCCCTTAAATTGTGGTATTAAATACACTGTGGTCTGCCTGACAAATTGATGACCTGCTGGCGCTTCCAAATCAAAATGTGCAATGCTGCGTTCATAAGCAGCCCTGGAAAATGGTGTGTCCTGTGTTTGCTGTTGCTGTAAATGGCGACACCACTTTTCTTGTCACTAGAGATCAGAAATCTCATATTATCTTTCGATCTCTTATTCAATCAGTTCCCAAACCCTAGGGGTTCTCCATTCATTGATCTAGCATTTGGAGAGTGTATTATCTCCAGAGAGGACTGCGGCCGGAGGTTCAAGGGTAAGCCAAGTAGATATTTATCTGTTCTCATGAAGCTTCCAATCAAGACAGGCGTTCATTAAGTAATCACACAAACCAACATAAAATTGCAACTGTGCCAAGCACTGCAAACAGAGCGCTGAGAACGTATAGGGGGGGTCAAGGAGGACCTCAACTGAGCTGTCACAGGGAGGATGGAGGAGACCCAACGTGACCAAGAGTCGAGGGTGTGGGATGGTGGCTGTCATTTCAGGGAACAGCATGTGAGAAGGAAAAAGAAGGACAGGCAGCATGTTTCCAGGAGTTAAGGAGGATCTTGGCCGAAGCACCAGGAGCCACAAGAGATCCGGGAGACAAAGGAAGGATCCAGATCATGGTAATGATTTTGAGTTTCATTTTAAGAGAAGTGGTGTCGCTTGAGCATCCATGGCTGTGTGTGTGAGCTGTGCGCATCTCAGCCGAGTGAGGGGACAGGTCTGGCACCGCGCTCTGACCGGGCTGTGGGACACGAGAGTGCTTTTCCTCTCGCTCTGCCTCTGATCCCACACAGCACCTGAGATGGGTGTGACTTGTCACGATGTCGATCAATCTGCTGACACAGGACATCACCAAGCAAGACTCCACCCTTGAAACCTTATCCCCTGCCTTATTTGGTGAAGAACATTCTATCAAAACTCCTTTGTTGTTCCCCCTATAAAAATAAAGAGATTCCGGGTGCGCGCTCTCTTTTCCAGCGTGGAAGCTGACCTTTAAGGTCACAGAGCAGTCCTGTCCTCGATGTGAAAATTACTTCTGTGGCCTGTGCTTTTTCCCTGTTTTCTTAGCCTAATGTTGCAGCCAGCTCTTCTGAACCCAGCTCATCTCATCAGCGTGGGTTGCTGGCGAGACAGTGGGAGGGTATTCCAAGGGGGTTCAGTGGTAAAGAGAGGAGGGCAGTGGCCGATCATCTCTGCGGTGCCCTTCTTATTTCTCCTCCCCTCTTCTCTTGGTTCCCTCTGCCGTGGCCTCTGTCCCTGGTAGGTGCCTTCTCTTTCTGAAACTCACTCTCCAAGCACTGAGGATCCTTCTTCCAAATCCCAGCGCTGATCAATTTGTTCCCATTCCCAAAGGCTTTCAAGAACCTCCATTTCCTCCTAAATGAAATCCACCTTCTTGAGCCAGAGTTCAAGGCCTCCACAGTGTGGCCCTGGAAGCCCATGGGACCCTCACCAGATCCCAGCCACCCTCCCTCGCCTGCATGCTTCAGCCAAACCGTGCCACCCTGTGCCGGCCTAGGTCTTTCCTTGTGCTCTTCCTAGGACTGGAATACCATTTTCTTAAATGACCATTTGTCCATGGAGACTCTCTCTGCAAACCAAATTGCCCTCCCCCACCCAGAGTCATTCTTCCTCCTGTGTGTCGCTGAACAGTCTCTGTGCTCCCCAGGGGGAAGCCTGTCTCTTCTTGAAGACTGATCTCCCCGGCTGGGGCTGCAGCTCAGTGGTGGAGCACTTGCCTATCATGCTTTGGGTTTGATTCTTAGCACCACATAAAAAATAAATAAAGGTATTGTGTCCGTCTATAACTAATAAAAATAGCTTCTTGACAAAAAGATCTTGGCTTCCTTTCAGCACCCAACTATTCCTCTCCTTAGAACCGGGGACTCAATCAATGTCAACCAAAGCAAATGAATGATACTCAGATAAGTTGGTGAGTAGCATCCCTGGTCACATTGTATAATTTTTGTTTTTTAAACTGAGGATTGAACCCAGGGATGCTTAACCACTGAGCCAGATCCCTAGCCCTTTTTATTTTTTATTTTGAGACAGGATCTCACTAAGTTGCTCAGGGCCTGGCTAAATTGCTGAGGCTGGCCTTGAACTTGCAATCCTCCTGTCCTCAGTCTCCTGAGCCACTTACATAATTCTTCCATAGTTGATGGATGTCAGTGGTACACTGAAGGTGACCTGGGTAACATGCAAGCTAATTTTGGACATAAACTACTTCAGTTCAAATCCCAGCTCTACCTCGTGCCGTGAACAAGTTACCTCATCTCTCTGTGCCTCAGTTTCTCTGTCTGCACAATGGAGATGACAAGGTGCGTGTAACTTGAGTTAATGCACAGAAAGCATGTTGAAAAGTGCCTGTCCTAGAGTGAGTACTGACTAAAGGTCTTCGTCATCGTCCAGGGTTCCCGTCACTGTGTAAGAATGCCACTGTGACTCAGTCTCTTACTAGGCGGTGCCTGGGGCTGGACTTCTGGGCAGCATGATCTCTGCACAGTGTTCAGTGGAGGAGCTTCCCATCAGCTCTAACAAATGAACTTGTGTCCTTCTTAGTCCACCAGCTTCCTGTGTGTGCTGTGTAAACCAGTGAACTGTGAACTCTGTAGGTGCAGAGACCATAATGATGACAACTGGCACTATGTAGTCCTTACACTTGGCATTTACTGTTCAGAGTATTCATAGAGATTGACTCATGAAGTTTTTTTAAAAAATGTTACAAGGGAACTAGAGCACAGAGAGGTTAGGCAACCTGCCCAGAGGTATACAGCAACCTTTGAACCAGCTCCAGCCCTTATGAACATTTTTTTCTTTTTCTATGCTATTTCTCCTCCTCTCCATATCTCTGACATCTGATACAGAACAGGCACTTGGTTAATGTTTGCTGAGTGATGAATCCCAGTGGCATCTTTAGGGTGGCCTACTAGTACTTTCTTTGTCCATCTTTAGGATGGCCTACTAGTACTTTTTTTTTTTTCCCACAATGTGTTTTTTGACACAATACCTTTATTTTATTTATTCATTTATTTTTATATGGTGCTGAGGATGGAACCCAGTGCCTCACACATGCTAGGCAAGCGCTCTACCCACTGAGCTGCAATCCCAGCCCTGTCCAGGACCTCTGATTGGCTTCCTTGCCCACTGATCCACCTCACCCTCCAATAGCAGCTGGTCAACTGTTTCCGATCCTTTCAGGAAATGCTGCGTGTGTGTGCCCCCACCCCCCTTCAGGAAACACCCCCCTAACACCCAGCTGTGCCCCCCCAGCCAGCCCTCTTCTTACTTTCCCTTCCTTAGAGAGAGAGAGTCAGAGACACTGGGGCACTCTTAAAAATGGAAATTTCTTTGCAGGCTGGTGAAATTAAAAATTGATTTTTAAAATTTTAACCGGACTTTATTTTCAAAAACTTTTTTACTCTGAAAGATGTACATGTTAATTGTAGAGATTTGGCAACTGTAGAAGTGCACTGGGAAAAGAACTGAGTGTAAAGCATATTTTTGCTTCCTATTCAAAATATTCTTTCGTGTTAAATGATCCTTACCAAAAAAAAAAAAAAAAAAAAAAGAAAGGAACTCAAGGGATCAGACCTTATATGTTATGGGGAGAGAAAATATCTCTAATTCTCCCTGCCTCCATCCACCTTCTCAGAGTGTTGACGATTGCCTTAACCTTCTTCTCTCCTGTTCAAAATGTGGAATTGAGCCTCAGTTAAATACAGAGGCACAGAAGCTTCCCCGATTCTCCCATAGTTCCTGAAAGAAAAAGGGCCTACTATATCCAACGCAGCCTGGGTTACAAGAATGCAGGAAGAAAAAAACACACATTCCATAATATGAAGCAAATCTTCAGAGGTTTCCTATATTCCCTTTCCGAATCATTTCTTTTTCCTACCAAAAAAAAAAGTCCTGGTCACATACATACAAATATATTTATTTGTTTTGCAAATAAATTTCAAAAGCATGTATGCCAGAAGAGAATTAGACCTAAAATCAGGATTTTTCTGTTTTGGTTCTTAATTTTCTGTCTGGGGCACTCTTAAAATTAATGTATTTAAATGTAATTAAAATGTATCTACTCTCTTCCTTAAAAAAAATTACAAAGGCAATAGGTGTATACTGTAGAACATTTGAAAAACATTAAAAATATACAGGTTAGAACCAGGTACTGCGGCACACACCTGTAGTCCCAGTGGCTCAGGAAGCTGAGGCAATAGGATCACAAATTCCTGTATCAAAAAAAAAAAAAAAAAATTACAGAAGGAAATGAAAAGCATCAGTAAATCTACCATGCAAAGTACCTGGCCCATTCTCAAATTCTCACTCTCTGGATGTGGATGAATGGGAAGGAAAGGAGGAACATTTGTAGAGATGGGGACCTCTGTGCTTGGCTGGTCCCCAATGCCAGACATCTGCTCATGACATTCTGATTCCCTTTAGAAACAATTCCCCCCACAACCAACCACCCAACCACCTAACCACCTAGCCTTCTAGCCACCCACTCAGCCACCCACTCTTCATGAGGAAAATGTCAGTCCTAGTCAGTTGAATATTCATTTCCCAGGGCTAGGCATTGTCTTAGTGCATTTTCTGTTGCTAAAACAAACTACCAGAAACTGGGTAATTTATAAAGAAAAAGGCTTTATTTTCTTCACAGTTCTGGAGGTCAGGTAGTCCAAAAACATGGTGCCAACATCTGCTTGGCTTCTGGTGATAGCCTCATGCTACTTGCAACATGGTAGAAATGTGAGCACATGCAAAAGAAGTGAAACATGAGTGACAGGCTTGCTTTCCAACACCTCACTCTCAGGTTAGGGTTACATCTAATCCTGCTTGAACAGAAACTCACTCATATAAGAAAAGCATTAATCCATTAATGAGGGCTCCACCCCCAAGACACACACACCTCCTAACATTGCTGCATTGAAGAATTAAGCCTCAATATGAGTTTTGGTGGGGACAAACCATAGGAGGCATAAAACCCAGGTAGTCTAATTGATTTCCTCCCAGGGAACTTTTATCCAATGGATCCAGGGAGAAGGCAGGTCCCTTCTACTCTGGTGGTAAAGATGGAAAGCTCCCTGCGTCTGCTAGATGCTGCCGTAGTTACAGTCATGCAGAGAAAGTCAGTCTCACATTATGAAGAAAAAACAAAACAAAACAAAAACCTAGAGAATCCCTTATTGTGTCTGAGTCTCTAGTCTGGTTGTTCCTTGTTGCAGGTGTGCTGGGTACTGGCTGGAACTTTTAGCCTTTCCCAATTTGGCTACATGAACACATAAGTTTATTAGTTTGAGTTGGACATTTTCTCACTGAAACCAAAACAAATCACCCAGCTGACACGGAAGGAAGAGAAAGTTAGGAAGTGTATTTTTTTAGGAAATACATTTTCTCAAAGGAAAGTGTTGGGCCTTTGGATATGGCCAAAGGTATAGGAGGCAACCCCCCTTACCTCGGGGGACCCCGTTATCTCCCATCCCTTGCAAAGCCCTGGTAGGAGTCAGGAGGGTGCCTTGCTGCTGTGGAAGCATTGGTCCCAGCAAAGGGTCTGTTATCTACGTGTCTTTCTGGAACTGGGTGGCCCAACAAACATGGAGGGTGGGCTACTTTGGCAAGGAGAAGATGCTAGATAAAGTGTCTTCCACCTTTCCACTCTTAGGCTGGGCTGACCACTGTTCCCAGTGCATCCAGCCACCAGCTAAGGCGACTCCAGGTAGCTCAGCTCCATGGAAACCACCCTTTCCAGTCTGCCTCTGTCTAACTCTTGCCTTTAATTTCTGTCCCACAGCTTAACCCCTCTCCTGCCCTCTTGGCTTTAACAACTAATCTTAGTTTTTCCTCTTTTGTCAGAGAACCTCCTAAGAACTCTCATCCTTCCACCCTGGCTCTCCCTGCTCCACTTAGAACATAAATCCTGACCCTTATTCATTTGGCTGCTTCTCCACAATACTCCATTCCAGCTACCTGAAGGCACTGGTTTGGACAGTGCCAGCAAAGACAAAGGACAGAGGTCCATTTGGAATGGAGCCATGGTGAATTATTGTGATAGACGTCTTCCCAATTTGAGCAAATTGTATCTTCCCGTCACCATAAAAACATACCTGAGGAATCAACTTAGAGAAAAGACTTATTTTGTCTCAGTCTCACTGTTTTGGAACTTTTAGGGACTGATTGGCCCCGCTGCTTTGGGCCTGTGGTGAGGCAGTAGGTCATGGCGGGAGCACTTGGCCGAGTGGAACTGCTCATCTCATGCCCAGGAGGCAAAAGCAAGTAAGGAGAGAGGCCAGGGTCCCATCATCCAGATCTTGTGCACATCCTCAATGTCCCAAGACCTTCCTGCCTGGCCCCGCCTCCTAGAGGTCCTGCCACCTCCCAATAGCATCTCCCAGGGGACCAGATCTTTAATACATGGGCCTTTGGGGGCAGTTAAGATCCAAGTTATGAGGGTAAAAAGCAGTCAGTTGTCACTTATAACACTCTGGAGGTATTTCTGTGTAGTTCCACGGAGGTAAGACGTGGGCTTCTGGTTACCACCCCACCCCACCAGCTGGCTTGGTGGCCTTCATGCTACATTCAGTGATGGCTGGGGAACATCTCAGGGACGATTTATGATGTTTTAAAAATTTTACTCATCTTTCTTCTTCCCCAGACAAGAAACAATCCTTGTCTTGTGCTTGTAATCATCACTTTAAATGGATTCTTTTCTCTTCTTTATACTGGGGATTGAACCCAGGGGCACTTAACCACTGAGCCACATCCCCAGCCTTTTTTTTCAGTGTTATGGTTTATATATGGTGTCCCCGAAAAGCTCATGAGTGAGACAATGCAAGAAGACTTGGGAGAGACATGATTGGGTTCTAGCACTAACCTAATCAGTGAATCAACCCTTGATGGGATTAACAGTGCTGACTGGAGGCAGATGGGGTGTGGCTGGAGGGGTGGTTCAGTGGGGAATAGCTATCAGGTATATACTCTGTATCGGAGGACAGTGGAGTTTCTCTCTGCTTACTGATCGCCATATGAGCTGCTTCCCTCTGCCACATTCTTACGCCATGATGTTCTGCCTCACCTCAAGCCGCAAGGAACAGAGCTTGCAGTCTACGGATTGAGACCTCTGAAACCATGAGCCCCTAATTAAACTTCTCCCCCTCTATAGTTGTGCTGGTCGGGTCTTTTAGTCAACAGCAATGAAAGAGCTGACTAAAACAGTATACATATTTAAATTAGAGACAGGGTCTCACTGAGTTGCTTAGGGCCTCGTGAAATTGCTGAGGCTAACTTTGAATTCGTGATCCTCCTGTCTCAGCCTCCCAGGCTGCTAAGATTCTCTTTTTTAAAAATACACCTGTATTTTTTTTTTTTCTCTGTGGACCCTTCATAGGGCAAAAAAAGAGGAGCCCAGACCTGAGATAGAAAGAGCTGCTTCCAGACTTTTAATGACCTTCGGGCTCCTTCCCTAACACTCCTTTACTTTCCAAAGCGGGGCTGCTTTATATCCACCTTCTCTTGCTTGTTAGTTCAATTACCATCATTCTCTGCCTCCTTCCAAATTGTATTTGAGGTGGCTAAAAATAAAACACACACACAATGAGATAAAGATCCATTAGATAGAAGATGAGGAAAATGCAATTAAACCAGGACACTTGGAAGAAAGTTGTGATAGAAAATGTTTGGTTTCTGCAGTCAACAACAGTAATAACTGATTAAGTATTTAGGTAACAGTGACTCTTTGCACTTTATTTATTTATTTTTAAATATTTATTTTTTAGTTTTCGGTAGACACAACATCTTTGTTTGTATGTGGTGCTGAGGATCGAACCTGGGCCGCACGCATGCCAGGCGAGCGTGCTACCACTTGAGCCACATCCCCAGCCCGACTCTTTGCACTTTAAATGGTCCATATCTCCACGGTGATCGCACCCACTAATGTGAAACACTTCAAGGAACAAAGAGGAGTGAAGACCCCACCCTTTTGGTGCTCACGAAAGTCCCCTGCTCCCATTTGAACCTCATGTGCAAAGAGTGCTCATAAATTCCTATGTGTTTGATCCACCTCATTCTGTGCCAAAGTTCATGGCTCATGTAGTTGGTAAACTAGTTATACTGCTTAGCATGTATTATTGGACCAGGGAAGTATGTCCAAGCCAAAGACAGCCACACGGGCATTGGACTCAGAAATCCAGTGGACATCTCAGGTTACTTGATAAGAGATTGCCTAATATGTTTCCTTCATCTTCATGAAGATACACCAATTTTGTCAGATCATACTTTCTAAAGTTGCCTGCAACAACTCCCTGTGGACCTTCACATTCCTCCCATTGACTGGAGGGCTGTATGCCCTCTCCCCTTTGAACCTGGGTAGGACTTGGAAACTCCCTCAAACAACACAGTATGGCAGAGCAATGTTATAGGACTTCTAAGTCTTCTTCCTTGTACTTGGAAGTACAAGCTCTTGGAAACGGGCTCCAATACTCTGAAGATGCCCCAGAGTCCGTGGGGAGAGGATCATATGGTAAGAACCAAAGCCTCTGGCCCACAGACCTGGCTGGGCTCCTATCTGACAACCAGCACATGACAGAGCCATCTGATAGTGCAACCCCAGCCCGAGTCGAGCTGCAGGCTGAAGGCATGTGGAGGAGAATGCCCCATTCCCACTCAACCCCACCCAAACCGCAGATTCATGAGCAAAATAACTGACTTTCGTGGTTTTCAGCTTCAAAGTTTTGAGGTGGTTTGTTAGACGGCAACAGATGGCTGACACGTCAATCCCTTGGCATCTTCCGTCTTGGGAAGTACAAATGCCAGTGCAAACTGGATGCTGTGGTGCACGCCTATAATCTCAGAGGCTAGGAAGGCTGAGGCAGGAGAATGGCAGGTTCAAAGCCAGCCTCAGCAATTTAGCGAGGCACTAAGAAACTTAGGTGCTGTCTCTCTCTAAAAAAAAAAAAAAAAAGGCAGGGAGTGGGGCTGGGGATGTGGCTGAGTGGTTAAGTGCCCCTGAGTTCAATCCTTGGTACCAAAAAAAAAAAAAAAAAAGGTTGGGTTCATCCAGAAATGGGCCACTTGAGCTCAGGCCAAAACAGCTTCTCCTTGTCTCCACAAGTCCTATGTTCATCCCAGGCTCAGGAATTCCGAGAGCCAAAATGACTGTGCTATGAAAGAGGTGCTATTTCATACTACTTTAAATGCTTGAAAATTCTAGCCCTGAACACCTGCTCCTGAGAGCATCTTGGCGTGCCTTGCTGTTGCACTCTTAAAGAGGACAACTCACATCCTCTTTTCTCTGCTCTAGAAATAGGGGATTTTATTTTATTCTTTAAGTATTTATTTTTAAGATGGACACCATATTTTTATTTATTTTATTTGTTTTTATGTGGTGCTGACGATCAAACCCAGTGCCTCACATGTGCAAGGCAAGCACTCTACCGCTGAGCTATAACCCCAGCCCCGCATTTTATTTTTTCCTCCAATCCCCAAAGCCCTCCCTGTACCTAGATCCATAAACTAAGGTGATTGCTTTTCCCCCCTTATTACTGTGACTCCAAATCCTGGTTTTTTTTTTTTTTTTTTTTTGGTCCGGGAAAGGAACGCAGGGGCCCTTGACCACTGAGCCACATCCCCAGCCCTTTTGTGTATTTTACTTAGAGACAGGGTCTCACTGAGTTGCTTAGGGCCTCCCTAAATTGCTAAGGCTGGCTTTGAACTCCTGATCCTCCTGCCTCAGCCTCCTGAGCTGCTGGGATTGCAGGCGTGCACGTGCATCTGGCAAGCCCTGGCTTTTTTCATAGTGTGATCTACCCTTTCTTCGGGCTTGGGGTTCTGCCCTCACTGCCATCTTGCAGCCTCTGTTACTTCTTATCTTAGGCTGTGCCAGCTCCCAGGCCTCCTTGACAAGACCAACACCTACTTAAATGTTTTCCTACAGCTGACTGTTGAGGAGGCAGTGCAGCCCAGTGGTAAGCAGCAGGCGCCTCCCAGTTGGAGAAGCAAGGAACAAGCTCATGCGTTCTCTAAACCTACCTTATAAATATAATGAGGCTTCAGATGAGATGAACTCCATTGGCCAGGATGGCTATCTCATCAGACACCTGCTTTGTGAAACAAGCAGAATCCCTATTGTTGGACATGATCATGCACCAACCTAGAGACCTCTGTTCCCTGCGGTCTTGCAGATCCGTTGGCCAATGACATGTGGGCAGAATTGTTTCACCGGGTTGGAAGAAAATCTCCCTAGAAGCAGCTGACCTAGTTGGGAGGCTCCTCCTTGGGCTCCTCCTTCCCCTTCCTGTGAAAATCATGCTGGAGTGGCAACTACCACCTGGATCATGCGGTGACCCTGAGGACAGAAGCCCTACGCTAATGCAAGTGGGGGATGGTTAGAAGGATCCTAGGTCCAAGGTGGCACGGAACTACCTTGGGATCAGCTCACCTTAGTACTTTTTCATGTGTGAGAAATGTTACTTCAAAAAACTTTATTTTTTGTCTCTAGGATTGGAGGCTGAATTTAATTCCTAATTGAGACATATGATAAATGCTAGTCAAGGGCCGGGGCCGAGGCTCAGTGGTAGAGCGCTCGCCTAGCATGCGTGAGCACTTGGATCCTCAGCACCACATACAAATAAAATTTAAAAATAAAGATATTGTGTCCACCTATAACTAAAAAATAAATAAAAATAAAAAATAAATGCTAGTCAGGATTATTGTTCTCTCTTGGCATCTTTTCTCTATGGGACTGTCCGCTCTTGGAGTCCAGCCATCTCCAGGCTGATGTGTCCCACCAGTTAGTTCTGGTTAAAATAAGAAGGAAACACGCTGCGTGGTAGATTCTAGGGGTATGCTGAAGCCATAACTGATGAGGCTTGTCTTTAGTTGGGACCTGTAGAAGGAATCTCCCTGCCCAATGTCATTGTCAGTGTGCTGGCTGGTCTCTGTGACCTGAGAGAACATGTCCTACTCAAGGACGTCTCCACCTTAACTACATGCCATGAATCTGCCACTCAGCCTTGCTCTGTTATGATGCTGAGTTGTAGAAGATGAAGTTAGAACGAAAAGCACAAAGAAAAGTTAGTGGTTAGGAAAAAGAGAAGCTTTCATCTCTAAGATTTGGTTGTTATTTTTATTTAATTTTATTTTTTGATATTGGAGATTGAACCCAGGGGTGCTTAACCACTGAGTCACATCCTCAGCCCTTTGTAATATTTTATTTAGGGATAGGGTCTCGCTGAGTTGCTTAGGGCCTCACTAAGTTGCTGAGGCTGGCTTTCAATTGGTAATCCTCCTTCCTTGGCCTCCAGAGCTGCTGGGATTATAGGTGTGCACCACCACGCCTGGCTGATTTTGTCATTCTTACTGAAAATATTTTTTAAAACCAAATATAAACAATTACAATTTCAGTCTTCCATTTAATAATGTTTTGTAAGGAAAATAAAGAGAAGAAGAAGAATATCTAGAAATGCAGGAAATTCACTTAATTTTTAGGCTAGAAAATTTTGTATGAAGCAAGTTCAATTCTATATAAATTTTTTGAATTGGTATTGTTTCGTTTACTTAAAAAGGGATATGGATCAAAACAGTGCAATTATGAATGTATCAATTCTTTTTATAATCACAGAAATTAAGTTACGAATTTTCCCTTTGGAAAGATGCATAATTCACCCCTTTTTCTTAGTAAACAAATAGTCAGCAAGTATCTTACCTTCAAATAAACTTTTGTTCTGAATATTGGTATTCATCAATTACAATGAAATGAATGTAGGAGGTATTCTTTCTTCCTATCTTATAGAGCTTTTTCAATTAAATTTAGAAATGGTTTTTAAATTACCATTGCTGAGTGAACAATTTAACATATTAATGTGTATATGATTATTTATTTTGATTTAATCAGTCTTGATATTTGTAAAAATCAGTTCCAATTGTAACCATGGGACAATTCTTGTATGTGGTTCACAGGCTAGAATTTATACATCGCTAGGATTAAGCTAAGGAGCTAATATTACATCTGTTGATCTAACTGACCCTCTGAAGAAATACTTTTTATTGCTTATAAGAGGAAAGAGAAAAACACAGTATTTTTAAACATTATTTTGTTAATCTTAAATGCAAGACATATGTGTATTTTTTTTCTCTACCAGGGATTCAACCCAGCAGTGGTCACCACTGAGCAACATCCCCAGCCCAGTTTTTATTTTTTATTTAGAGACAGGATCTCACTAAGTTGCTTACAGCCTCACTAAATTGAGGAGGCTGGCTTTGAATTTGCAACAGTCCTGACTCAGCCGCCAGAGATGCCAGGTGTGGGCCACCATGTGTATTAAATTCTTACTGATCTACAGGATCTTTCTCAACTTGTTGAATATTTATAAATCCTCTTCTTCTGACACCTGTCATTATTAAACATGTTCCTGCTACTAGTTATAATTTTAGGGGTTTCATCTAAGTCAGAGTAATACAGTGATTACTTTTTTTTTTTAAAGAGCGAGAGCGAGAGAGAGAGAGAGAGAGAATTTTTTTTTAATGTTTATTTTTTAGCCCTCGGCAGACACAACATCCTTGTTTGTATGTGGTGCTGAGGATCGAACCCGGGCCGCACGCATGCCAGGCGAGCGGGCTACCGCTTGAGCCACATCCCCAGCCCCAGTGATTACTTTTAACTGATTTTTACACTGGAAAAGATGTTGCTGACTGTTCATAATAGAAGCATATCATTCGTTCATTAAGTCTTTCAACACAGACAAAAGAAATTACCTCTGTGAAGAATATGCTTTTTGCGAAAGTCACTTATTGATAAGACCAAAAGACAATGATGATGATGCCATGTGAATTGAGAAATACAGTTATCCGAGCCCTCTGCACCAACTGAAGTCCATCCATAAATAAACAAAAAGCCTTTGATCATCTTAAACAGGTCAACACTGTACAACTCGGACATTAAAATCATGTTATCTTAAGCACTTTGGTTTAGGAATTTACCTTCTTAAAATATCATTTCAAAAAGAGCTCAAAGCATGTTTGGAGTTCATAAAAAGCCTAATTATATGAATTGCTATCTCAGGAGCACGACATTGCTATTTAGAAAAGATAATAAGACAAAAAAAAGCAAAACGAAATACCAGGTGCCTACAAACAACAATCCCCAAGAGGGCTAGAAGGAAAACCTAATTTTGATAGCAGACATGACGGTATCAAGGCAATGCCAAAGTGTACATCAAAATGCAAAAACAAAAACGAGGCAGGCAATTGGTGGTTTCGGTTATACAGTTACAAATAACCAACTAGATGGTCCTCACTAATACACAGGAACTCTTGTGGTCATTGTAGGTCACAGAAACGTGGCCATAAGAGAAGCTGCTTTGGACTATGTGTTGTAGCTGTTAAAAGGAAACCCCAGAATTCATGGTGAGTGACTTCTGATTATGATAAAGTCAAGTATTAACTGAATTCAGTATAAATTTTTTATTTGTTCTTTTTAATTCTACATGAGAATAGGGTAGATTTTGACATATCGTACACACATGGAGCATATCAGTAAAATATGCTTCATTTTTGTGGTTGTACATGATGTGGAATTCACTGGTCGTGTATCCTATACTAACTTAGGAAAATTATGTCCAGTTCACTCCACCGTCTTTGCCATTCCCATCCCCCTGAATCCAGTACAAAACTTTGATGTTTTCCCCACAATGAGAATTTCAGGGCTGAGGCTGCGGCTCAGTCGTAGAGCATCTGCCTATTATCAAGTGCAAGGCCCTGGGTTCAATCTCCAGCACTGGAGAGAAAAATTAGAGAATCTCAGCAGTGATTTTCCAGTGGGAAACCATGTCTTATCACTCCAGTAAATTCAGAATATGCACTAATATGCACAAAAGATGAAATTAACATCTATTCAACATAGACCTTTCTCAGAGCTGATCTAAATTGATGGTTCATACAATCAAAATAAAGGAATAAACAGACACAATTTTCTTAAGGCGCCCACTTATGTTGACATAATTTCTGTTGTTAGAGCTGTGGAAGTCGGAAGAGGCCTCTGCTACCTCTGCTATATCAAGGGTGCATTTGGGTACCAAAGTCCTTCCCAGGGGGGAGAATCAGAGTATTGGGACAGGAGTCATATATAGATTTTTTACATATTCATGAAAACAAGTTTCCTGAGGAGTTCAATTAGGCAATGTTGTTAGCATAGTTTGCACAAAATGACCCCAGAATGCTGGAAAACTTACATATCTTTAAAATATTTTAAAGTCAGACTTTGTTCTTATTGGCTATCCAATTAGAGCAAATGAATGACTTTTTTTTTTTTTTACAAGCAATAATCTGAAACATAAAATTAAGTTTGGGGTTAACAGCAATTCTTGGAATTGTTAAGGATACACATTGATTGAATAGTAATAAAGAGATGCAGGGTGCTAGGATTAATGGCTTGAATACTTTACCAGAAGAACCTCTTTTTTAAAAAGTGCCTCACACATTGTGCAATTATAGAGGTCAGTACATTTCTCAGATATACACTCAATTACATGTTGCTGAAGTGTGTATCTTCTGGAATCTGAAGTTATTTAAAATGCCAAATTTTGAGAAGTGTTTTTTATCATCTCATAAGATTTTGCTTCATCCAAGTGAGATTCCAGGATCTGTTATACTTCTCAGAACTTCTCAGTTCATTATTTGATAGGGTTCAATTAAGGTTAGAGGACTGAGGGCCCAGCAAAGATCTTAGATGCCTAAAGAGAGCAAAAAGCAAATTGAATCTCTTCTAAGATTCCAACTGTTCATGAGAAACAAACTTGAAGTAACAACGCTAAGCAGAAAATAGACAAGTTGTGTGATGATCTGGAAAACAGCAATGTTGGCATAAATATCTGAGAATCACCATGGACCATAAGTTGATTATGAGTATGCAAAACAGCAACGAAAACAAAAAGTCACATAGGATGTGCTAATGAGAGGATGACAGACAAATCTATTAAGTTATAACCCACAAAGACTGTCTTTTATCAAGGCACTGCATGGTCCCAGGACACATGACTTCAGTGCTCAAACAAACCAGACACTGGTGCCTCATTGTATAGAGACCTCGCTGGCTTGGAACCCTGCCTTTAAAATTATCTGCATAGGGTTGGGCGAGTTGGTGCACACCTGTATTCCCAGGGGTTCAGGAGGCTGAGGCAGGAGGATCATGAGTTCAAAGTCAGCCTCAGCAACTAAGCAAGACCCTGAGCAACTCAGCAAGACCCTGTCTCTAAATAAAATATAAAAAAGGGCTGGGGATGTGGCTCAGTGTTTAAGTGCCCTGGGTTCCATCCCTGGAACCAAAAGTAAAAATAAAAATCTGCATAGCTCTAAAGGCAAAAAATTTGTTAAAGGAACCCTAAAAGTCAGGTGTGGAGGAGTTTCACTTTGCATTAAGGCAGCCTTTCAGACACAGACCCCAAATTCAGCAGCAAAAGTTTGGTTACCCTCAAATCTCCTTTCAGTTTACATGCTGTTAGCAAAATAAGTAAAGTTTTCATTCTTGGTTTCTTTCCTGGAATAAAATATCAAATGTCCTAGGAGAGCTGAGGCCTCTCAATTTGCTAGATTGCTTTTCAGAGGTCAGAATGAGAACACTAAGGATTAGATGGAGATGATTTTATGTGATGAGGGAATGGCCAATGAGCCCTTCTCCATTTTCCACCATTGCTTTCAGCAACAGGTTGTCCATAAATACCGCCTAGAATGTCATCTCTGAGGGACTGATAGTGACCTCGTGGAGAACGGTGCTGGGGACAGGAGGTTGGTCCCGGCTCAGCAGGAAAGCAGGCTGTGCGCGATGAGTAACACCAGCCTCAGGTACAACTATTTCCTGTTCCTCATCTGTTTGTTTCAAATAACCTCAACGATCTCGGGGAAGAAGAAGGGTGACAGATGTCCCCACCTGCCCATAGATCACAGATAAGGGGGAGAGCTCTAGGGGAACGTTCCAAGTAGAGGTGATCTTAGCTGAGGAGCAAAGTGAGGGTTTGGTTCTTTCTCTGGAGATTCTGAGAAGTTCCCAAGGGTCATTTGGATGTGGCCAAGTCAAGTCTACAAGTCACCTGATGACCATGGACTCTCTCACTGCATCTTCTTGGCAGGTAGAAATGTGCTTTCCAACCCTTGGGACAGTGGAGACATTGAAGCGCTTGCCTGCTGTGTTTGATGTCTTTTCCACGACATAAGTGTCCCTGAGGACAGCTCCTGTTGAACGCCATTGACCTATCAGAGGACTTGAACAATGACAGGACACTATCCAAAGTGGTTAGGTAATAAGGTGACTCAGAAGGAAACCAGAGATAAAGCAGCTTCCTGATGAGAACCCTGAGGGATGAAGCAGACAGGCGAGGAGGACCTAGCAAGGGTGGCCAGAGCGAGGGCAGCTGCAAGCCGGCTGCCAGGAGGGGTGCCCACCCATCAGAAGCCAAGGTGTCACAGGACTCCTCCAGCCCGGGAGCAGGGCTGGACAGCAGCCAGGCCTTTCCCAGCGCCTCTCAATCGTTCTTTCTTCCGTGTCCAGGTGTTGCCATCGTCAGAGGAGTGGGTGGTAAAAGGAACAGCAGAAGGTTCTGCATCTACATCGATGTGAGATTTATTTAAGTTCATCTTCCTCCTTGGTGGGCAGGACGGATGGGCTTCCCCAGTGGCCACTCCTCTTGGACAACATCAGCACCTTTCAGGTTTAGGATTCATTGTCACTGTTAAAATGAAACAAAATAAAGCAGAACTGTAGTATATTTTTAAGAAGCAACGCAAAGGTGCAGAAGTAACTCAAGAGAGCATTAACACCAGGCATGGTGGTGCACACTTGTAATCCCAGCGGCATGGGAGGCAGAGGCAGGAGGATCGTGAGTTCAAAGCCAGCCTCAGCAACTCAGCAAGGCCCTAAGCAACTGAGTAAGACCCTATCAAAATAAAATACAAAAAAAGGTTGGGGACGTGGCTCAGTGGTTAAGCACCCTTGAGTTAAACACCCAGTACCAAAACAAAACAAAACAAAAAACACTCACATTCAGGTAGCCAACATTGTCCAGCTTACAATTTCTGAAACAAAGGTCAGTTTGAATTTTGTATTTGATCCCTGAGGAGGAAATCCATGAATGCCAAGAAATAATCCCCAGCTCTCATTCTAATATCCCTCCCCAGCACTTACGCAGAGAGAACCAGATGGAGTTGGGGTTCCCCCCTTTAATTAAATCTAATCCTATTCTCTATGAATAGATGCCAAAATATCTTTTTTTTTTTCTCTTTAAATTCCATGTGTTGTTTTCCCTCAAGAGTTTGTGGCCCTGGCAGGTTTTCAATAGCCCATTTTGTACACACCCACAGAGGATCTGGAGGTGCCCATTCAGCATCATTTAGAATTCAATCATCGGGTATTTTAGGGTGTGAGTAGATATAAATTATGGAGTTGGTATTTGAACCTGACGGTGTTATTGGCTAATCTGTGCTTTTGTTTCGAACTTGGCTATCTCTGCCAGATATCTGGCTTCTCAGCTTTTTCCCAGCGGGTTCCCAGGAGGACTGCACCTCCACACAAGTCTCCTGGAAAGCAGGCTGAAGTAGCTTCCTCCCCACTTCTTTTTTTTTTTAGTTTTGTACCCCTTCACTCAAATTCTAGCATGTCTCTATTTGAAGTCAACTCTGTCTCCAAGAAAGTACTTGAGCAATAATTATCAACAGAGCTGGTGTCTCCCGAGCTCACAGGTGTGTTTGGCCTGCCATGGATGAGATTGTTCCGACTCCCACTTCAGTGATCCCAGTAAAACACTGAGTGGTAGCCAGGCATGGTGACACAGCTGTGGTCTCAGGTACTCAGGATGCTCACTTGAGCCAAGGAGTTCAATGCCAGTCTAGGCAACATTATGAGACCCCATCACCAATTAAAAAAAAAACAAAATGTTTCCAAAAAGGACTTTAAAACACCAGATCAATTGATGAATTTGATCCTCAGCACCCTTCTCCACCCGAAAACAAATTGTTGTTTTTCTTTTTAATCTGAAGACCAACCCTTTCTTATTTTCTTTACTTCTTATTTTATTTACTGTGGTTTTCAAAGTCACTCTGAACAACTCTTCAATAGGGAAAGGAGGTTTCATTTCTTGGAAACTGGGTGGTAGCAGGATAGTATTTCTAAGATGCAGGAGTACCTCACTGCAGAACAGAAGTTCCTGAATTCTGGGGCCTTATCTTGACATTTCAGCCACTCTAAGCAGAGTTTAGTACAAAGCTGGAAAGCAACCGGTAAAGCCATCTTTTGTCCACATCTCTGATCTCTGTCCAGCTGTTACGATCAAAGTGATTTTTTAATTTAATTACTATAAAACCAGTCCATATTCATTGTTGAAAAATAGAAAATACAAGAAGCAAAATAAAAATACCAACCATGTCATGATAGCTAATACTTGGTATTTATTCTTCCAAACGGTGATAATATATGTAACAGATATATGTATATATGTATATACATAGTCCTTTCGGGTACAAAGTTAAGATCATGTTATTCATATTGTTCTGTAATCTGCTTTTCCTACTTTCATTCACATAAAAATATCTTTGCTTGCTAATCCAACACCTGGGGCTAGAAGTATATGGCTCAGTGGTAAAGTGCTTATCTAACGTGTGCAAAGCCCTGGTCTTGATCCCCAACATCACATTCCATAGTCCTACGACATCCACCCTCACCCCAATATTTTTTTTTGACATTTCCTTAGTGTTAAACTTTTAGGTTATTTTCAATTTTTATTGAAACTACACTCTCAAATACACCTTTTTTAATATTTATTTTTTAATTGTAGGTATAATAAAATTGTACAATACCCTTATTTTATTTTTATGTGGTGCTTAGGATCAAACCCAGTGCTTCGTGCATGCTAGGCAAGCGCTCTACCTCTGAGCCACAACTCTAGTCCCCCAAATACACTTCTAATTATTGCCTTTGCATAAATCTCTAGGAGAGGAACTGCAGGTCAAGGTATGTGCGGTATTTAAGATTTTTATGGCCTTTACTCCCTTCCCTAGAAATTGTGTAAAATTTATATTCTCCCAACACTTCTCTTTAGGGAAATGTCCTTTGCCCCCATCCTCTCCAACACTAGATATTATTATTTTCATTTTCTTAAGTCTAATAAGTGAAATTGGTACTATATCTTCCTTTTCATTACTTTCATTTACTATTTTATTACTAGGAACAATAAATATGTTTTCCATTAGTTGGTAATTTCAATTTCTTTTGCTCACTTGCTTATTAATAGTCTTTGCTCATATTTAAAATAGGACTATTATCTTTTTATTGGTTTGGGTATTAAGAATAATAATTTTCATTCATATAGACTGCAAAACGTTTATATTTTGTTCTTATTTTATTTACTGTGGTTTTCAAAGTACAGAAATTTTGAGTTTTTAATGCAGATAAATCTATTCTTTCCTAAGAAAGCTTTCGACTTACCTGTCATTCTTTCAAACTAATCCCATCCTTTAAGTTATATAAAATTGACCTACTTTTTTTCTGGATTTTTTTCCCTTTTTAACATTTACACTTATCTGTAATTTTAGCATAACATGTAAGGTAGAGTTCCAAATTTTCCCCCAATGTTAGCCATCTCCAGACTATTTAATGTATAACACCGTGAAATGTTATCTTTATGATATATTAAGTGTTTACATATACTTAAGGGGCTGCTTCTGAATTTTCTATTCTATTTCATTAATAATTCTGATTTAGTTCCAGGTAGACACTGTCTTAATTATTGCCATGTTCCTAATGAACCTCCCTGACACTTCCTACTCCATCTCACGATTGCTCTTTTTTTTCTTCTTTTTAGAATCATCTGGCTACTTGTGGGCAGGTATTCTTCTAGATAGGTCCACTGGGATTTTTAAGAGATGAGTTGAATTTAAAATGATAATTTTCACATTGTTATCTTTCATTCAGGGACACAGTATGCCTCTCCATTCATTCAAATTTCTTATGTCCCTCAGTAAAAATTTAAGGGTTGGGGGTGAAGCTCAGGGGCAGAACATGTGCTTAGCATGCACAAGGCCCAGGTTCCATCAGCAGCATAAATAAATAAATAAATACTTAATTTTTTTTTATATTACCCCATGCATTCTGTTACTGTTGTTGTTATCTCTGGGTGGTTCATAAAGTGTGTGGCTTTCGTGATAGTATTAACGTTGGAATGTTAAATAGGTGGCTTTTTTAAGCATGAGAGCACAGGGTCAGATGGCCATGAGATCAGTCACATCGTGCTGTGTGACTTACCCTTAGTTTTCTGGTTTCATCTCATCTGCAAAATAAAACAAGACAAAACAAAACCAAACCTAATAACACCATGCACCCCATAGTGTTGTTAGGATGAATAATGAGGGGTGGGGCGTGGCTTAGTGGTACAGCACTTGTTCAGCACAATCTAAGGCCCTGGGTTCAACCCTCGGCACCACACACACATGCGCAGAGAATAAATGAGGAAATGCCGACCTGACACCCAGCCACATGAACTTGTGCTGGTTATTCTTATTTTTCATGTCTTCCACTAGCAAATGTTTGTGGGTAAAGCATTAGCTTATCAAAGGCCTTAAGAAACCATCTTCCAAAACATGCTTTAAATTTCTAAGGAGAAGTACTTTCTGTGACACTGCTGTTTACTATGGTGCTTACTGATGCAGCTCTGTGGACCATGATCAGAGTGACATGGCCCCAAATGGGTACAGGTTGCTTCATCGTGGTACATCGAGTCACTCCCAGACTGTAGCAACTCTCTCTGGTGGTACGATGGCCATCGTCAGGATTGCTAGTGAGCAGCAGCCTGGAATCTGGCCCAGCACCTGAGTCTGGAGACATTCTCTGTCTCTCTCTCTCTCTCTCTCTCCCTCTCCTTTATTTAGTTAGAGGTGTTCCCCTGCTGTCTTTGTGGTTATTTATCGTCATTTTTAACGCCAGCAGATTCTAGAGTTCCCTGTTAAAAATATCTTGGCAAACCGCCACACAATTGCAACAAATAAAATAAGCCATCCTACTTAAAACCCATGGGACTTGGGTGCTAATGCAGTGCTAATGCAGAGTGGTTTTAGCAACTTATCTATGACAGTGACATTAATGAGTAATTTGTGTAAGAGTGTTATATAGATATTTTAGGAACATGGAACACCTTTTCCAAAAGCCTATACAGTAATAGGCTGACAAACCGTAATAACAAATTGAGTTGATTAGAAAGTATTGCCATGTTATCTTTAGGAAGACATTGAACTGGCAAGCTACCAGTTAAATGAGATCCAACTCAAATACCTTGAGTCATAACTGCTCCTTTGTGGCAGTCAGGATCAGATAAGTCATCTTTGTTCTCCTGACCAGTCTGTCTTGTAACAGTCCTTCTTTATGACCACAGCTAATGTACCCTATCTCCAAAGACGGCAATAAGCCTCCACTCAACCTTTCTCCTGCTGTGAGGCTAACTCCGATTTTGTAGAGTGCACGGTTCACTTTGGCACAAAGTCACATAACAATTAGATCAGGCTCCCTTTCTCATCATCACTATAATGTCCCTTCTCTTTCCCGCAAGAGGCTTGGCTACGGGCAATTAGAGATTGTGCTTCTGGCTACCCTTGGAGCCAGGCTTAGAATGAGTTTAGGACACAGAGATCATGCCCACAGTATAGACATAATCTGGGCTGCTATTCAAGCAATGCTGTGGTTTTCAAACTTTAGTACAACCTCCCTCGCGCCCCCACCTCCCCCACCCCACCCCACCCCACCCCACCCCACATATTTGTACATATGCCCCGCCCCTCAACCCACAGGATAATAAACTGTTACTTTGTATCTCTCACAACACCAAGCTCAGATTTGAGGGAAACTTGTTGGCACTTAATACTTGTTGAAATATACTTTTAAATAATTTTTGAGGGACTAGGGAAGGAAAGAGGAAAGAAACTCATTAAAAAAAACCAAAAAACAAAACCAAAAAACTGGAAGTGCCCTAAGAGATCTACTTGAACAGAGAGGCCAATTTTTTTTTTTTTTTTTTTTGCACAAAACTGCTGTTTTCTCACAATCAGTGGCTAAGTTTCGTTAATGACTATACCCCATGGTTGGACATGTCACTCACCAAATACGGTCATGTGTTCCCCTCAAGGTGGCTGGCTTTATTGCTGCTAAGTGTTCTTTTCTTTAAATCTAGAATTTATCTTTTGATTAATGTAATCCCTTTAATTTTAATTAAGAAAAGAATGAAAACTCAGTTTTAAGAGAAATTCTTCTTTAGATCCAGCTTTATGACAAACTTATATGTGAACATGAACAAGTCACTCAACCCCTTGGAGTTCCAGATTTACTCAGATGATTTTTGTTTTTTGGTAGGGGATTGAACTCAGGGGTGCTTAACCACTCAACCACATCCCCACCCCTTTTTTTGTATTTTATATAGAGACAGGGTCTCACTGAGTTGCTTAGTGCCTCACTAAGTTGCTGAGGTTGGCTTTGAACTTTTGATCCTCTTGTCTTAGTCTCCCAAGCCACCAGGATTATAGTTGTGCACCACCACACCTGGCTTCTGATGATTTCATTTTTAACTGGTTGTCTTGGCACAATGAAGACAGTGTCAGGCATGTATTACCCAGGCCAGCCTTGAACTTATGGGCTCAAATGATCCTCTTTTCTCAGCCTCCAAAGCAGCAGAGGTTAGAGACTTGCACTACCACACCTGGCTTGATCAACAAATATCTTTTGAAAAACTATACAATTGTACTGTTTCAAAAATACACAAAGAGAAGAAATTCACAAAGTCTCTGTTCAACTAACCTGGACTCTTTCTAAAAATGTGTGTGTGTGTGTGTGTGTGTGTGTGTGTGTGTGGCGCTGGGGATTGAACCCAGGGCCTTGTGCATGTGAGGCAAGCACTCTATCAACTGAGCTATATATAGCCCCCCAATTTTTTTTATTAATGAATATTTTATTGTTGAGAGCTTTGGCTTTGGGAATAGGGGGTTATAAACTTGTTTTCTTCTAGAAGTTTAAACAATGAAATATGTTCTTTTCTAAACACTTTAGGTGTCAAACTGTGACTATAGAATTTTAAGAGAACAAAAATTTTTGTTCTGGTTCAAACCTCAACATTGGATGCTTTTTAATTTTTTATTTGTTCTTTTTAGATATACATGAAGGTAGAGTGTATTTTGACATATTCTACATACATGAAATATAACATAGGGTCCCATTCTTGTGGTTGTACATGATGTGGCGTTTCACTGGTCGTGGATTCATATATGAACAGAGGAAAGTTATGTCTGATTCATTCTACTGTCTTTCCTATTTCCATTCCCTCTCCCTTCCCTTCATTCCCCTTTGTCCCTGAGAAATACTGAAGTTAGCTGGGCAAGGTGGTGCACGCCTATAATCCCAGCTGTGATCCCAGCTGAGGAAGGAGGATCATCACAAGTTCAAAGCCAACCTCAGCAACTTAGGCCTTAAGCAATATAGCAAGGCCCTGTCTCTAAATAAAATATAAAAAGGGATTGGGATGTGGCTCAGTGGTTAAATGCTCCTGGGTTCAATCCCAATACCAATAAATAAATAAGTAAATATTGAAGTGACCCATTTTTATAATGCCACTGAATTTAGAAACATGAATAACAGAACAAACAGAATTTTTATTATATAAGAACAGGAATACTGTTAGGTCCTTTCTCTGACTCAGTTCATTTCTTAGGTAACAAGATGTAGGCCTGGGTTATAGAAAATGCTATATAAGGGGCTGGGGTTGTGGCTCAGTGGTACAGTGCTTGCCTAGCATGAGGTTCCATCCTGGGTTCGATCCTCAGCACCACATTAAAAAATTTAAATAAACAAAATAAAGGTATGTGTCCACCTACAACTAAAAAAATTTATAAATGCTATGTAAATGTCTTACTGTTTTTGTTATTACTGTGCTTTCAAAATTATAAACCCACTTTAAAGCACCCAAATCTAATTCTTTCCCTAATCTTCATCAACATTGTTGCTCAAGTAAAAACCATCACTATGGTCAAGAGCTAGGCAAGGAAAGAAGATGGGCTCTTGGATAATATTTGTGATTTTTTTTTTTTTTTTTGGTCTGGTTTTTCATCTAAAGGTGCAGTGACAGAAAAAAAAAACGAAACTTTCAGAAAATTAACTAGAAATACCTCAGAGGAAAAAAAAAAAAAAAAAGAGGCTGGCTAGGCCATAAGGTCATGATAAAAGGTAGTCTACCTTTCCTGTTTGTACCACCATTTGGAAGCATTTGGGAAGGTGTTGTGAGGGTGGGGTAAGCCAATGAGGGAGTGTGTTTTCTATAACGAATTCTAGCAAGCAATCATAATATCAATGGAATAGTTCTGGTTTTTGTTATTGTTAGCAGTGCTTTAAAAAGTCAGCAATGAAATTATCTTCAATTGTAGGGCTGACCTCTGCCATTGACCACCTCTGACCTCTATGAACACCACAACACTAGTCCTTTGTACAATGTAAGGTACAGACCAGGGGAAATGCTAATGAGAATACAGAATTTCCCCCCTACCCTACAACTCCTTTATTGTGTTTTTCTTAAAACAAAACAAAACAAAACAAAACATGAAAACCTTGGTATAAATTTCCCATACTATTGTGTATATATCTGGTCTTTATTAAAACTCCTGTGCTAGGGCTGGGGGTGTCGCTGAGTGACAGCGCTCTTGCCTGGTGTGCATCAGGCCTTGGGTTCCATCCCTAGGACTGGAAGAAAAAAAATCCTATGTTAATTTGGGATTCCATAGCTTAATAAAAGGTTCATTCAATGACAACAAGGGCTGGCCAATGGATAATGGGGAAAGTTCTGAAAGATCTGAGATTATGAGTCCTAACAAAAAAGAAGGGTTAAAGTCTGTACGCAGTGTGGCATAGTAGGTACTGGATGCCCATCAGAGCCATTCCTTTTCCCAGAAGCACAGGGAAGTGCAAGTGTAACAGAGGTCCTAGGTCAGGGGTTCTTTGGAGCATCATGGAAGGCTGAACCCTGTAAATGGATTCCAGAGGTCTTCACTTGTCAGGTAAATTTCCACTACATACAATCTTTATTGACGGTTACCCACTTTCTGAAGCATTAAATTCACCTGTACACTGCTTAATGAAGAGGCAGGATGATTCAGAGAGGTAAATGCCAGCAGGGGACTTTGGGTGACAATGATGTGTCAGCGTAGGCTTATTGATTATAACAAATGCATCAGGCATCACGTTGGAGGGGGAATGTTGCTAACAGGGCGTTTGCATGTGGGAGGGCAAAGGATGGATGGGAATTCTCTGTACTTTCTGCTCCATTTTGCTATGAACCTAAAATAGCTCAAAAAATATTTAAATAAAAACAGCCAACAGGGGAGGAGAACGACTGCTATGGCAGAAAAAGAATTTGTTTCATTTGCATAGTTCTTTAAAACTTACATAGTTGGCCAAGTGAGGTGGCACATATCTGTGATCTCAGCGGCTGTGGAGGCAGAGACAGGA
This sequence comes from Callospermophilus lateralis, assembly GCF_048772815.1. Lineage (NCBI taxonomy): Eukaryota > Metazoa > Chordata > Mammalia > Rodentia > Sciuridae > Callospermophilus > Callospermophilus lateralis. Next base: position 113,297,605 of record NC_135312.1, on the reverse strand, counting down.
GGATGGCGAGTTCAAAGCCAGCTTCAGCAATCTAGTGAGGCCCTAAGCAACTCAGTGAGACCCTGTCTCTAAACAAGATGTTAAAAAGGGTTGGGGATGTTGCTCAGTAGTTAAGGCCCCTGAGTTCAACCCCAGGTACCAAAACCAAAAACAAACCACCTTACATAATTGTTTCAGTCTCTCACATGATGCTATGAAACTAGAAGAACAGGTGTCTATATTTCCATTTTTCAAGATGAGGAGATGGACGCTCAAGAGCTAATGAAACTTGTCTTGGTGTAAAGAACAAATGAACATAAAAGTCAGGTCTTAAAAACCAGGCCTCTCATTCAAAGTCCAGTGACCATGGTGCTTCTCACCCAGATCTCTGATGATCCACAAGCTCTAGAGGAAAAACTCAGATCTTATTCCTGTTTCATATTGGATAGTCAAAGTAAAGGTTTTATTGATTATCAATGTAAGCAAGACATTGGAAGAAAGAAATGTAAGTAAAACTATGACAGAAAAGAAAGATTATCCAAACTATATGGCACTAATACCCTTTCCAGAGCTCTAGACATGGATAGACTTTGCTTTACGGTATCATAGACCCCTTTCAGCAATCAGAAAGTGACTGCAGCCCAGAGCCCTGGGACTTGGCTGCTCCACGTTCTAGAAATGCTGGTACTGGTTTCACAGAGAGGGAAAGAGGGGACGGCCTGACAGCTGTCCTGTGTAGTCCATCCCATGAAAAATAATAATTTCATACACAGCAGTTCTCCAAACCAGTTAAGGCTTTTTGCCTTACAGGCAGAAATGAACAACGGTTCATTTCAGGGAACAAAATTCTCAGTATTCCAAAGAGCTGATTTTTAAGAAGCTTTCACCACCACAGAATTCGGTAAGGCTAAGCTGCTTCCATGTTGCCAATCATGTGAAAGAACAGGAGGCAGGTATGTAAAAACCACTGACATTTCACATCATTAGAGAGTACACATCAGTGATGCTATAATAAGGTATTTACAGAGTTTGGGTGTTGACCTGAGCCCTATACCAGGCATGTGTAGTGGCTCGTTTTTTAGATAAGCTAAAAATATCCCTTTGTAATGTCCTTGTCATACTCCCTGTGGCATTGTTTTTCCCCCTTTCTTTCATCTGTTAGTCCCTAGCCTGGAATCTCATTTAAATGAGATAGAATTTTTTTTTGAACCAGCAATGAATCTTAACACAGAAACACCCAGAGAGCTAACACTGACTTAAATCTACAATAAGAGGTAGACTTTGGTATCAAAGCTGAGGTTTACCAGAATAAGATTATGGTGGTGTGATGTGGAGAGAGAGAGAGGTGGGACAGTGAATTTTAGGTAACGTTCAGAAAAAAAGATCCAAAGGACAAACATCGGACTGCCCCATTAGACTGTCTAGTAAACAGCCTTTGTTCGCAAGGCTCTGCCTTCCAGGATGGCCCAGGGACCTGTGACCGTGCTCTGGAAGCATTTACAACGACCTGCACAAGGCCGCTTATGATGATGGATGGCAAGGAGGAGGGTGGTATTTATCCAGCATGAAAGCTTTATTCTGTTTCTTCCGACAGAAATGTAGCATTCCCACTGCAGGCTCAAGTTCTCTGCCTTCTGATCATCCACAGATCATCCCTGCCAACAACCTGGTGCCCCCGGAGAGCTCTGCAAAGCTCGCTCACCAAGCCCCCAACTTGTTAAATAATGAATCCTATTTCCTTTTGAGTCCTCCCCACTTCCTGACCAGACAATCCTCTAATCAAAAACACCCAAACAGGGTCATTTCTGGCCTCATAGAGGATAATATAATTTCAACAAGATCATGGAGTGCTAATAAATTACACCCAAACCCCAATGCACTAAAATTTTCTATCAAGCAGAGCCACCTAGTGGTAGAACGGAATGTATATTTAAAATTTTCCATTTAATTTCTCTCCTGTAATAAGCCAGTCCAGGTGGATTGGATTTTTTTTTAATTTTTTTTAAGTGCTCCTTTTATTCATTCTTATTTACAGTTACCTGCTTTGAGAATGCCATCTCCATCTGTTGTCCTTATCAAACAGTTATCTATGCAAGGTAAACAACCCTAGAGTTATAATCAGAAAGTTTTATGACTAAAACAGAAGCCTCTCTGGAAGAAAATATCAATATTAATTCATTTCTAAAGATAAAGAGCCATTAGGATGTTTATTTTGTATTTTTCCAAAACAAAATTCACTTCTTTTCTCCATATACATATAACTCCATGTAAATTGCCATAACAAAATTGAGAAGTACGGCTGGGGTTGTGGCTCAGCGGTAGAGCGCTTGCCTATCATGTGCAAGGCCCTGGGTTCAATCCTCAGCACCACATAAAAATAAATAAATGAAATAAAGGTGTTGTGTCCCACTACAACTAAAAAGCAAATATAAAAAAAAAAATTGATAAGTGCAGCCAAGGTGAAGAAAAAGTGCTCCTCTGTGGTTTCTAGTCCCCTTCCTGCCATAAACATATGACCTGTGGTAGAAATTAGAAGTACCTTGGGTTGTGGTTTGATTCCTTTTCTTCTTTTAAAGTAGGTAAACATTCATAGTCGGCTAGAATAGAACAAAAGCAAACTCATTGTTAGTCACTGAAATTCTATTTTCTATCCCCAAAACTGACACACTTGAGCATCGAAATTGCCTTGATCTGTGTGGTTACCTGTGCAAAAATGATCTCACTCTAGGGAGTTTAGAGGTTAAAAGATTAATGGTGGCAAGGCTCCTGAAATGAAAAAAGCACTAATAACGCAGATTCGAGACTTGAGCTTGCCTCTGCCCCTATTGGAAAGGGCGTAATTCATCACTGCTTGGTTTTCATTCCCCGTGGAACCTCTGTGTTGTTCTAAAAGCCAGAATCTGCATCCTTCAGGCCTGACACTGGGATACAATGGCTGCACCCAGGTCCTGATGAGCATGCAGAATGATTTCAGTCAGACCACTCAGCAGAGAAGAGCAGGAAGGAAGGTGAGGAATGGCCACCTTTTTAGAATCAGCCAAGTTCTCTTCTATTACACCACTCTTATTTTTAAGAAAAAAAAAAAAAAAGAGAGAGAGAGAGAATTTCTCTGGATATACCCCTTATGTCTCAAAATAACTCTCCGCTTTCATTGACAAATTGATATCTTTTGGCAGTTTTCTGGTTTTAGTAAATGTGAGAGAATTATTATTTGTATTTCACAAAGTCTCAGGTGCGAAAGGAAATACAACAAAACGTTGAGAGAGATTGTCATTGGTACTGGAATCCTTCTTTCTACTTCTTTTTTTTTTTTTTTTTTTTTTGAATTTTCCAAATTCTACTATGTGTGCATACTATAAACAGGAACAAAAAATGTAATCACTTTAAGGACAAGGTCCATGACCTATATCCATCTTCAAATGCTTTATGGGGCCCTTTGTCCCTCAGTATGAAAAATTGTTGGAAATTATACAAGTTATTGAGTGCTTCTAATCTTTTGGAAAGCTCAACTAATTTTAATAACAAATTTCTGAATTTGAGAAAATTCCATTGTAGGGTGTTAAATCTGACAGACCCAGGGCATTTTTCTTAAAGATAAGTTAAAAATACAAATTATATGATATCATAAATAGTGGATTTCATCTGAGCAATTACATCTGAGCATTAAAATAATTTATTGATTTTTAGAGAAAAAATATTGATCATCATTTTAAGACCAATTATTGACTTAATGGGAAGTAAGGACCATACAGTACTATTATTGCCAGATACCCATTTTGGAAGTTGTTATATTTTATATTACCATCTATGTAAAAAAAATTTTAATATTTTTTTTAGTTATAGTTTGGCACAATACCTTTGTTTTTATTTGTTTATTTTTATGTGATGCTGAGGGTCGAACCCAGCACCTCGCACGTGCTAGGCAAGCACTCTATGGCCAAGCTACAACCCCAGGCCTCTATGTAGACATTTTTGCAGTAATGGAAGAATTCTAGATTCAGCCTAATATGTAGCCCCCTGGTTACTGATCACTCAAAATGTGATTACTAAAACTAAATTTTATTTGATCAATTTGAATAGTCATACATGGCTACCATTTATTGTATTGGACAGCATAGATCTCTGTAAAGTACATTTGATAGAGTTACTCTCATATACAAATCAAAATTATAGATTTCTAAATTCTATTATCCATAAGAAAATGCCAGATGCTTTTCCCGGATAATTTGTTCTCAGATTTCCTTGCTTGGAAAAAAAGACATGGAGTCCTTGGGTATATCTCAGTGATAGAAGTTGTGTAGCATGTGCAAGGCCCTGGTTCCATTCTCAGCACCACAAAACAGAAAAGAAAAAAATAAATGGTTTTCTGATTGAAAGAGGTCATTTCAACAACTTGTACGCAAATAAAAACAAGTTGCAATAATCCATGTAATAATTACACTGGATATTTAAGGATCTAACAGGCCTAAGTTAATTATCTACATGCATTAGATAGATAGTAGTATTTGGGCTCTGTCACACTCCAGAATTGATTCAAGTATTTATTTAAAGTTATTGCAGCCTTCTATTACTAGAAAAGAAAGCAAAAGCTTTTGGTTTCCACCTACCATTTCTATTCATGCTGTTCATCCATTTATCCAGTTCTTCCATCTCTATTTCCATGACAGATGGTGTGTCTTCCTCGAAAATAGGGCTAGAGAGAGACAGCAAAAGGATTGTTGTGGGGTGGCGGGGAGGGTGGTGGGTTGCGCCTCATTCTGAGAGTCTAGAACGACAATCTGATGAAATTGGACTTGATTCAGTGTCTGCCACTCCAGGTTAGCCTGGGGTGACCCTGCTCAAGAGTATTGAGCTCTAACGGGAAGAAATGCGAAACAAACTCACTTCTATCCCTGATCCCAAACGGGAAGGCCCACAGGCCCAGGGAGTGGGCTAGAAAGGGAACCCGGGGGTCTGGAGGTCTGCAGGCCTCCTCAGACCACGTTTAGAATTTCAGCTTCATTTCACTTCTCCTTCCTTGGGGTCTTGGGTCTGTGCCCAGTTCAAGAGATCACGGTCAAGGGGCAACTTTTATCACCTCTCCCTTCAATTCCCAGGCTTTCCTAACTAGGAGAAATGGAGCTGTTACTTTCAGAAATCCAACTGTCCCGGCTCCCCGGGGCCAGAGCGCAGGGCTAAGTGCAGAAACCCCAAGTGGGTGCAGATGGAGTCGCGGGAGGAAGGACTACCGCCCCAGCCACCGCGGAGGCGTGGAGCTGGGGAGAGGAAGTGAAGCTACTGGAGGGGGGGGAGTCGCCCTAGAACTCGGATCAGAGTGTCACCTCCCCCTCCCCCCCTCCCCCCCTTCCCCTTCCCCCTTCTCCCCTCCTCTCCCGCCCTGTCCTCGCTGGTCCCCGCGCAGCGCCAACTTTCTGCTTCCAAGGGCCCTCCTTCCGCAACACCAGGTCTAGTATCTTTCCGGGTGATAAATTTCTAATCAGAATCGATTAACCGACGTCCTTGACATACATCCAGGGTCAGAATATTGAACCACTATGCATTCGACATTGGTAGCAGTCAGAAAAAGAGTCTTTTTCTGAGCAGATGACAATGAAATACAGCAGCTCCCACCCGGCCTGCCGCAGAGACTGCTCTGGGTAAGATCTGGGGACGCGGGCGCACCCCGCCTGGCGCCGCTAGGGGCCGTCCGGGTCCCCGGGGGCCCGGGAAGTAGGAGAACCCTGCAAGGGCTTCGGAGCCCAGGAAAAGGCCGAGGGCTCTCCTGTCCCCTCCCTAGCTGTCCTCATCCAGGAGCGAGCTGGTTGGAGGAGGTGGGGAGGACTCACACTTTCAGGTTTTCACTTCCCAGTTCATCTAAAAGGAAAAAATATAAAGGTCAAGTTAGTTTTGTCCACCAGCATCAACAGCTGAAGTCACCTTTACAAAGCAATCCAAAAAAATTTTTAAGTAAATTACGTTTTTTAAAAAGATATTTCTTCGATGTTGTGGACCCTTATTTTATTCATATTTAAATGCGGTGCTGAGAATCGAACCCAGTGCCTGACACTGCTAGGCAAGCGCTCTACCACTGAGCCGAAACCTAACTCCAGTAAATTCCATTTTTAAAGGAGCAATAATTAACTTCCAGGGTGAACAAGTGCAGATTGCCATATTGACAGGAAGCCTAATGGGTGTGAAATCTGTTTTCTTTTGGGTAAGAATGCTCCCCAAGCTCACTTCAGATCAGAGGTATCTTGTATCTTTTTTATATCCACATGAAGAGGAAAACAGTGGTAAAGGAAAGAAAGGTAGGGTTCAGCTCCAGAGCTTGCTCCTTGACCACCCTCAATAAAATGTCCCAGTTCAAAACTCCAGGGCTTTATCTCCCATGGCACACATGCTGAACACTGCGCCACTGTCCTCTGTCCTGAAGCAGGATGTGGGTCACTCCATCAAAGGCTCCTCCTGAAACTGCGCTTTTACCCCAACTCTTTCAATGACTGGATCTAAGTTCTGAGCTTCAGTAACCTGCCCTCAGGGAGGCTGCTCCACCTCTATTTGAGAAGGACACATCTTTCAGTGTTCCCGAGGCTCAGCACCCTGCTTGCTTCCTCCATAGCATTGGTCACAATTTCTCATCCATGCATCTGCTTGGCTCTGTTTTGCCTGTCTCTCTCACTAGCCCACAGCTCCCCCAGGACAGAGATCATGTCTGTCCTGTTCACATCATCCCCAGCTCCTGTCCTGCTAACACAGTACCTGGCAAATGCCTAGTAAATATTTATTGAATCAATGAATAGTCTTAATCTTGATGGTTCATCCCTGGGGTTGAATTCACATCCAATCTGTTGGATGGCATTATCATGATAGACATCCAGCCCACCTGCTTTTGCTGCTGCTGATTGGGATAAAAGTCAGGGAAACAGTTTTAAAAACGTCTCTAATGAACATCAGATTCCAGATGAACATGTGGCAAGAACCACAGCCTGATGTCTGGGCCCAGGCTCTGTTTTGTTTGGCAGGGAGACCAGAGAAATGAAGCAACAATGTCAAATGAATGGATAGTGGATAGCGCCACCGTGTTTTTTATGAAGTGAGAACGATCAGAAAGAAAGCCACTCTGTAGAGGTCCACCCAATAGTCAGATGTTCCTGATCTTGGCAGTCAGAGGCCTGCTTTTATCTGGCCTACAGAAGTGCAGGTCCCAGCGAGGCAACACAACCAGCAGGCACCTGGAACAGACCTCCTGGCAGCCGTGCGCTGTGGTGGTTTCCTGCAGTTGGCAAGCATGAATGGCATTGCCAATCCAGGAAAGCCGGGCGCACATTTAAGTTTCATGCCATGACTGCCTGCTTTGGAGGGGCTGTTATATCCTCCTGCTCCCCAGTAGGAATCTGAAGCTTCCTGCAGGTACCTGACTCCTCAAAAAATAACTTGGAGACTGGGGAAAGGAAACTATCTGCATCTTATATGTTTTTATATATTCATCTCTATTCTAAAATTTACAGGCTTGTTCCTTAAGGGATTTTACTATAAATAAAGCCCCTAGGTGATTGAGTCTCCCCACGGGGAACCCATAAAAATCACCCTATTTTGTCCCTCCTTTTCTCCTCCTCTCTCTCTCTTTGCCTACCTACTTAATAACCCCCCCCCCCCCATTTCTCAGAGAGCATGTGTCTCCACAGCCCCACTGTTGTGGGCAATGGATTTATCTTTGTAATCCGGGTTCCCTGCAGGCTTGGAGGTGAGCAAAAGCTCACTTGCATGCAGATGATGGAAAAGTTAAAAAAAACCATTACCAAAGTGCTCCAGATGCACCAAATGCGAAGCTCCTATAATCAGTATTAAAAGAGAGCAAAAAGCCTTTTGTGGCCTCATCTTCCCTGCTCCAAGGCCATTACCCCTGCCCCAGCCGCCATGGCAACAGAAAAACATCTGGGAGAGTAAAACATTAAACCAGGAGGGAGACCAATTACTTGTCCTCAGCAATCAGGCCCTGCCCGCTCCACTCCACCTGGCCTACAGCTCTTTATTAATAGCCACCTATTCCCTTTGCAACCCAGAGGCAAATGCAGCTTTTAGCCCCCCTTCCTCTCCCCGCTGGATTCCATTTTCCCCTTAGAGTCCTTCCATTTCATATCCTCCTCCCCACCTTGTCCTCCTCCCTCACTTCCTGCATCACAACCACTTGGCCTGACAATACCCAACTCCTAGCTCCTCTCCTTTGTGAATGGGATGGTGGGATAATTTGGGTGTGGGCTGGGGACACAGGAGCTGCAAGAGACTCTGGCTTCCTTGTCTTATTTCCAAGCTGAGCAGTAAGCAAGTCTCTTTCCTGAGAGATTTACTGAGCAGGGCTGAACATCATGTAGCCGTTGTCGGTTCAAAGTGACAGTTTCCTGCCAGCTGCATCTCTTTCAAGACATCTACCCTCTCCCCCTGCCCCAAACACACACTCACAGCAAGGTACTTAATAAATGTTAAGTGGTAACAACTGCAAATGTAATGCCTGGAAGCCTAGGAAGAGGGATCGCAAAACACCGGGTTACTATGCAATATTTCCTTTTCCCCCCCGGAAATGAAAAGACAGGCTCAAAGGGAAAAAAAGGTAATTTAGGGGGTTTAGCTCAGTGGTAAAGCATTTGCCTAGCATGCATGAGGCCCTGGGTTCAATCCCCAGCACCACATAAAAAATAAAGAACAGAGGAGGGTGTTGTGGCTCAGTGATAGAGCACTTGTCTAGCACTTGTCTAGCACGGGTGAGGCACTGGATTCCATCCTCAGCATCATGTAAAAATAAATAAGTAAAATAAAGGTATTAAAAAAAAGGCAACAAGAAAATTTTAAAAAGTAATCTTGGACTAGCTCAGTGACAGAGCGTGTGCTTAGCCTGCTCAAAGTCAGCACCGAAACAAAACCAAGGGTATTTCCAATCAGATGAAGTATCCATTCTGAAAGGGTTGGTCACGTCCTCCCCAGGTGTCACCAGACCAGGGTCTATCATGTGAGGAAAGAACCAGTGTGCCCTGCCTACTTTCTGAGGGGACATCAAGTGTCCAGGTGCCCAGGCCTGCAACCGAGCACTCCTTGGGAACTATCCAAGCAAAATGCTGGTCTCTTTTGATTGAGTTTGACAGTTTTGTTTTTCCTGAAAAAAAAAAAATTAGTTATTTAAATATTCTTTTGTCTTAGACTTGTATTATAATGTTAAATAGAAATGGGTGGAGGAAGTGGTTGCTAACCATTTAGCATTCTGCTCAGAAGAGATATTTATGTTTATATTAAAGGTGTGGCTAATGAGTGAAAGAAAAAAAATCAAAAAGTTACCTTTATCAAAAAATTTTATGAGAAGCAGTTGGTTTGAATTTCTAAGTTTTCTATATTGTGTTTTCCTACAGTGAGAATATTTCAACTAAAAATGTGGTGCTGATTTGTAGTAGGGATAATGTGCCAATTTGCTTTTGCCTCTGACATCCTGTCATCAACTCATTCATTCAACAAACATATACTGAGCAGATAATATGTGTGGGTACCATATAGCTAAAGTGATAATAATAACATGTGAACATTTACTTAGAACTTATATCAGGCACTTTTTTCCTAAGTACTACATAGACACACAGATAGATAGAAGATAGAGGGAAATAGATGCATCCATTCATTTAATCATGATTCTATGTGGTAAGTATTGAATTTGCCTATTTTATGAATGAGGAAACTGAGAGAGATTACAGAGCTGGTCTTGCAAAAGCCAACCAAGGAGTGTGGTTCTACAATCTGTGCTCTCAACCGCAGTGCCACACTGTCAAACAGGAATAAGACAACTTCTTGGCTCTTTTGGACTTTAAGTAGAACACAATGTAGCAGGAAAGAAAGACAAAAACAAAAACACACACAAAAAAGGTCACTTGCTTATGATGACAACATGAGTACTGTGGACAGTAAGTGTGAACAAAGTGCTATGACAACTCAGAAGTGGTGATGCATTTTGCCTGGGGAATTTCTCGGTAAGAGCTTTAGCCCTGGGTACTGCAGAATGGGGTGGCCTTCTGCCAAACAGACAAGAAGGAAATTCCAGACAGAAGGCAGACGGCCGTCTGTCCGTCTGTCCGTGGTCCCCGGAAGTCAGGCTGTGATCTGGCAACAGCAAAAACTTAAAGTAGGGCTATAGGGTGGGAGGCCTGGGCCCTGACGGAGGATGAGGCCAGTTCTTGTGTGTAAATAGCCCTTGAACGGACAGACTTGCACGGTGCAGTTCAGTGAAAATCACTTTCTGAATCTAAAGCCTACAAACGTGACCCTTGACTAGACACCTCCCCTGTGCCCTTCCTTGGAGTCCATTAATTAAAGCCAACTGTGGGGCTATGGTTTGGGGCAGGAAGTTCTTACTTTGCCTGAGGTTGAACAGTGGGATCCAGCTCTGTGTCCATGTAGTCCCTGTTACTCTACTCCTGGAGGCTGAGAGGCAGAGGGATGGCTTAAGCCTGCAAGTTTGAGGCCAACCTGAATAACGGGAGGCCTATCTCAAAAAAAGAAGTGGGGTCCAGCCAGCTCTGCTGCCTCTTGCCTTATCTTTAGCTTCTGTAGAAACTCCCACTTGACCACTGTTATTAGGCCACCCTGTAATTTCAAGGGGTGAAGAAACTTGTATTTCCTGCTTCTAGGGTGTCTATTTTATGAGCCATGAAGGGAAATGCACTTTGGGGCTTCTCCCCAGCTCACATTTGCCTCATCTGCTGGCTTTGGAAATAGCTGTTATAGTTCCTGCAGAGAGCTAAGGGCTGCCCCCGTGCAGGGTCCGTGCAGGGTCCTGGGGGAAGCATTCAGGCCAAGGTCATGACCTCAAAGCCCCAGGTGCCCTGTTACTGGGCCAGAGGGACAGAGAGCAAGTTTTGCATATGACTCTGTATGTTATCAGGAAACCTCTTATTCCTTGAATAATTTCCAGAATGACTTTTAAAAGCTGAATTTAAGATCTGGGAAAGTAGCTCGTGGTAAAGCACTTGTAGGTATGTTTCCCAGAATCAGAAAAAGAAAAAAGGAGAAGAAAAAAAAAGCTTCAATTAAAAAAAAAAAAAATGAGTCAGCATCATTTTTACCAGCACAAGACCAAAGTACCCCAAGACTGCCTGGGACCTAAAACTACCCCCAAAGCTAGTATCTGATGATTCTATGCTAGACTTTCGGATCATGCTGCTGATCTTGGGAATTTTCTGTCTTGGTTTTCAGATTGATGTGAATAATCTTTAACTAGTCAGGAATCTCCTTGCAAAAGTTTCAGTGGGAACAAGAACACTGCTTCCCTGGGCCTTTTGTGATAAAGACCCCAAGGTCTCCAGCCTCCATCCCTAGCCCTAAATTGGCCCACTGCCTCACCTCCTGACCTTCTTCTCACCTGGTGGGAAACATCACACTGGCCTCTTGGCCAAGACTATACACCATCTGCACTGGACACCAAAATAGCAGTGCTATATTTTAAATTTCAAGGTAGACTGAAAACATGTCCTTAAAAGAAAAACAAAAAGGACATGGCATTAGTAACTGCTTAAATGTGTCATTGAAATGTATCACTTATCATCACATAGTGGTTTGTTCTTTTTTTTGGGTAGGGAGGCGGGGGTACCAGGTATTGAACTCAGGGGCACTCGACCACTGAGCCATATCCCCAGCCCTATTTTGTATTTTATTTAGGGTCTCACTGAGTTACTTCGTGCCTCACTTTTGTTGAGGCTGGCTTTGAACTCGCAACCCTCCTGCCTCAGCCTCCCCAGCCGCTGAGATTACAGGTGCTTTTGTTGCTTAATTTTGAAACATCTCACTTCCTTCTACCCCATCCCAAACCCTAAACGATGTCAGGAGAATACTCACATGTCTGTAAAGCACTTTGAGATCCTTGGCTAGAAGGCTCTGAGTAAAAGAAAAAAATGAGACTGTTTTATTGAATCCTCATTAACCTGTAAAGCAATTTTCTGAAAATAAGGATACACCAAATATTTACCTTGTTTAGTTCTCTTTCTTCTACAGTACCTCACAAGGAGTGCCACTAATAAAAGTAGGAGGACCGAGGAAATCAATGGGATCAACACCATTAATATAAACTCTAACTGATCTGTGTCCTCGGCGATGTGGGTAGAAGTCGTATTTTCAGGTACTATTTCTGTGGCTGTTGTAATCAACACACTTGAGGTGGTCTCTTCAGCTGTGGCTTCGTTTTCTGAGAATGTAGATGTATCTTCTGATTCACCATTACCTGTGGGGACATGCACAAAACTGAGATTGCCATGGAGACAAAGCTGGTATGTTATGGTTTCAATGATTTTTAAATTTACCCTAGATACATTTGGTGATAAACTTGATCCACTGCACTTGGCCTTCCAGTTCATGGTGATACCGTGTATTGATTTAACATAAATGGAGCTTGAGCTGTGAGTATATTGAACATGGAATCAGTGCCCAGAGATACACCTTCCATAAATGCAGGCAGTTTAGCTTTGACCAGACACTTTGGACACACTTCAGCCAAGGGTGTTGGAAGCTTTGTCCTGTCAAGGATAATTTCCCAAGCCAAGTGGTGTGACATTCCAGGTGATCGCCTATAGGGCATCATGATATTTTAATAAAATTTCTGAACAAATCTAAATGTATACATACTGAAAATTCAGTGAACGACATCTAACCCATTTAGATGTCAAGAAATGGGGCTGGGGACATGGCTCATCCGTAAAGCACTTGCCTAGAAAACTCTAAGGCCCTGGGTTAGATCTCCAGTAACGCCAAAAATAATTAAATGTAAACAGGTGTAAAGGAATTCACTCTGTGTCCTAATTTTTAGTAAAAGGTACTTATCAATAGGAAGGGATGTTGGGCTTTGGAGTGATTACTTAGGTTTCAACGTTAGGCCTTCCTTTCTGCAAAGTACCAAGTCTGCCCGTGACAAATCCTTCTGGACTCTAAATAAAAAATATGCTGCATATCTCATTTGTAAAGTAAGATTCTCCAGGGGAAGTTCCCTTGGAGAATAAGAAAACTCCACCAATACTTAAAGTTATTCAATAAAATGCGTCTGTGGGGCTTTCCTTACTGACAAGCAAGTTTATTCTGTTTGAACCCTGGATAGTATTGCTAGCCCAGCCTGTGGCAGGTCACAAAGACAGTGTACGTGGAATTTCTCTGCAAGGTGAAGGGTGAGATGCAAATGGAGAAGCCGGCTGCTTTAAGTCACACTCTATAGTACAGGTTAGACCATGACTCCACTGAATGACGGACCCAGAAACAGCAGAGACAATTCAATATGTTAGCCTTGTGATTCAGGTTAAATAACAATATTTGTTTGGTAACTATTATGAAAGGAGTGTTTGTGTGCACCCCCACCCCATTCATATATTAGCCTCAAGGCTTAATCCCCAATATGATGATGTCCCCAATATGATGGTGTCAGGTGGGGGCATTTAGGAAGTAGTTAAGTTTAATGAGGTCATGAGGGTGGGGCTCCCCAAATGGGATTAGTGCCCTTATAAGAAGAGGAAGGAGAGACCTGAGCCTTCATTCTGCCTGCTCTCTCTTTGCCCTATGAGGATTCAGTAACAGGACAGGCAGGAAGAGGGTTCTCACCAGACCCTGTCTCTGCCAGTACCTTGATTTTTAACTTCTCAGTTTCCAGAACTGTTTAAGCCACCCAGGCTCTGATATTTTGTTATGGCAGGTGAACTAAGACAGTCACAGTTAATTATTTTGGTTTTATAAACATTTCAGTCTCCCACTTTCATGTCCCAGTAGGAAGAACCAATCAAAAAAACAAATAAACTTTTAGCTTTCCCTACTGTCAAGGTAATAAAAAAAGAAGAAAAACAGAGTGTGAAGTTAAAAGCTTCATTTCTGTTCTGGGTCCTCTGAGATCCAATCTTTACCCCTCCAAGTGTGATCTTGGGCAACTTTCATGATCCTTTGGCCCCAGGATCTACCATTCAATGACAAACTTCAGAATATAACTTGATTCTGATTGAGAGTTTGGACTGGCATTTACCAAAGTGATTATCAAATGGATTCCCTGATCCTGTGGGAGACTGAATTCCCTGTGGCATATTTACATATGCACATAGCATGCTTTTTAAAGAATTCTTTCAGCATTTCCTTCCCTTTTCCATGTCTCCACTCTGCCTCTCAATCTCCTGCTTCTACTCTACTGATGTCCCCTATATCTTTATGATATCCAATCTTCTCTCCTCCTTTCCTTCAGTTTGCTCTAGCTTCCACATATGAGAGAAAACATTCAACCCTTGATTTTCTGTGTCTGGCTTATTTCCCTTAGCATGATGTTCTCCATTTCTATCCATTTACTAGCAAATGCCATAATTTTATTCTTCTTTGTGGCTGAGTAGAACTCCATTGTGTGTGTACATACACACACACACACACACATACACACACACACACACACTTCTTAATGCTTTCATCTATTGACAGGCATCTGGTTGATTCCCCTCACACTATGTTTTTCCTTGAATCGGAGAGGAAAGGAATGCTTGCAAATCATGAAGTTTGGCAATAAGGTGGAGAGCAAGAGAGGGAGCCTAGGAGGTAGCTTTCTGGCACTAGAGCAACATGAGCAAAAGATTTCCAGAAGCCTCAGCTTTGCCAGGGCTCTTGCCGAGGCTCTCACCCCAGATGCACTGCAAACAAAGCTTCCCAGAATGATAAGATCTTTTCTGTACCTCTCCAAGGGAGGCCGATGACGCTCCCATGGAACACTCAACCCTCTTTGAGTTCCCACTTGACCTATAGCCACAGGAAAAGAGAAAATAGGGAAGAAAATAAGTTAGCAGGAATAATGAGGACATTCAACAATTGGAAATGAAAGAGAAATGGAAAGAAGTGCCCCTGATGGTCCTGGGTTGGGTACATGTGTTTTCCAGCATGAGACCATGAAGGTCACAGGTGGCCCTTCATGGGATTGGGTAAAGGAGCCAGAGGTTCTCTCCATAATGCACATCCTCACATGTCTTCTACATGAAGCACCCCTTGTGCTCTGAGATTATTTTCTAGTGAATTTTTCCTTTTCTTTTTTTTTTTTGAGATGGGGTCTCACTATGTTGCCCAGGCCATCAAACACCTCCTGAGCAACTAGAGCTACACGTCCCACTTCTAGTGTCTATTTAAATAAATAAGAATCAACGGTTCATACCAATCTCTCTCATACCCTCATTTTATTTTTATTTTTCTTACAAGTCTTAATTTCTAGGGACTCCTATGACAACCTCCTTCACAGTTCTCCCTGCCCCATCAACCTGAACTCTGTGATAGTCTCAAAATAATGAACAACAGTACCTGGCATTGGTTGATTGCTTACTTCGTGATAGGTACTAGGATAAAGGTGTGTTGGTTGATTTGTTCTTCACAACTTTATTGAACACCTCGAATAGGGTGCCAAGAGTCAAATGAGGGCTCTGGTCATAGCTCTGTCACTTGGTTGTAGGAATTTGGAAAAATTCTTTAATCCCTTAATGACTTAATGCTCTGTTCGGTACAACAACAACAACAACAACAAAATATCACCTCTTGAGTCCCCAGTTTCCATCTAGTCCTAAACTCTGTTGATTCCAAAACGTTTACCTTGTTTTTTTTTAAAAAAAGATATTTTTTTAAGAGAGAGAGAGAGAGAGTTTTTTAATATTTATTTTTCAGTTATTGATGGACACAACATCTTTGTTGGTATGTGGTGCTGAGGATCGAACCCGGGCCGCATGCATGCCAGGCGAACGCGCTACCTCTTGAGCCACATCCCCAGCCCCAATTTACCTTGTTTTTAATCTAAAATTTTGGACATGTAAAATACTCGAGATACTAAGCTCAAAAAGGAAGTTTCTCTATCATCCTTTTCCTCCAAGTCCCTTGGTTTCCTTCCCCAGAGATAATTGCTCTTTCTGCTGCCTTCCAGAGAAACCCTATCACACTAGTAAGTATTATTTCCTGTTTTCTTTTCTTTTTTTTTTTTTAACACAAATTTATATACTGTCCTGAATCTTACTTTTTTCTCTTCCAATTTCATCTTGAAATTATTTCATGAGTGTATACAGAGAGCTTTCTTTGCCCCCTCCCCATTGTTTGGAGTTCTTTTTGATAGAAATTTAGGTTGTTCTTTTTGTATTTCCAAACCTTCTTCAATAACACTGTGAATCCTTCTGTTTGTACAAGGGCAAGTACAGGATACCTCAGAAGTGGGGAGGCAGGAGAGGCAGAGCTGGGCACAGCATCACACTACCCTCAGTAGTCTGACCTCAAGGCTTCTCCAAGAAAACCCTCACCCAGTGCTCGCTCGGGGGAACTGGCAGGATTCAGCCAAGGAAAGGCCAGATGTCCAAGGATCTGTGGGGTCAGAGGAAAGTGGAAACCACTGGGGATCAGCCCTAAGAGTCATAGACAGGGGAGTCGGAAAAGGGTCGGGGGGAGGGTCACAGAATGAAATCAGTAACCAGGAGTGGGTGGGTCAGCAAAGCCTCAGAGGTGAGATTTAGGAAAGAAATCAGAAGTGGATGAAATCAAGATGGAAACCAAAGGAAGAGCCAGGGGTCACACCAGCGGACATGAGTGGAACAAACAGACAGCAGCTCAGGAGACTTTCTCCTCAAGTATTGTAGCTGTTCTCCCGTGACCAGCAGGGTCACAGCACTTTTAACCCAGTGGACATGGGTTCCCCAGAAACCACCGTGCAGCCTCCCGAAGCCCTCGGGGCTCCAGCCTTTTCTAGTCAACATTTGCCAAGGCCCGTTTAGTCCATGGTGACTTCCTGTGCTCCCTCTGCTCCCTGGGTACAAGGCTTCTTCCAACCCCAGGGTCCGGCAGCACTGTGGAGGAAAGCAGGATTCCTCTAGTGATGGGCCCTGTGGGAGTTGCAGGGACATTTCTTGTGTTGATCCAGGGCCCCTTGGACACAGCCATGTTATCACTGAAGGCAGATAAGATCTGAATTCAGAAGAGCTGGGCTTGAGACCTGCTGTCAATCTCTAGCTGGGAGACCAGAGAAGACTCCTTTCCCTTCTAGAACCTTCCATTCCTTAAAAGACCCAAAAGTAAGCCTTCTGATCTGCCTCTCCCACAGTGTTAGCATGAAAGCAAAAGAAATAATAAATGTTAGGCAAGAATTCTCCGTTGAACTACATCCCAGACCATGTAATAATGAATGTGAAGATGCTTCCAAAGTCTTAAAGGGGCATGCACAGGCCAGGTGCTGGTCGATTTGTTATTTTTGCGTCTTACTCTTTTTCTTTCCCCATCTCTGTACGTGTCTGTTTCAGTTGTTCCCCGGAAGGTTCATCTGCCTGCTACTACTTCCTTATTTTATGTTTGAATCTTCTTATCTAAATCTGGATGTATTTCAGGGCACAAGGGGTGGGGCCTAGGGTGAAACTGGTGACACTGCTAGAGAGAGAGAGAGAGAGAGAGAGAGAGAGAGAGAGAGAGAGAGAGAGAGAGAGACCGAGGGTGAAGAGAGGGACTTTAGCCAACACAAGTGCAGGAGAGAAGAAGAAACCCACACACAGCCCTTGAAAAGCAGAAAGACCTTGCAAAGCTTGGCATTCGTGCCCCTGAACCTTGCATGTGACCCACCTGCCAAGTCAGGTGTGAGGGCTCAGGGCTGGTGGCCCTAAAGGTGCAGGTCCAACACATTGTCTCTCTTTTGGGTGGCCCACTCCTGGTTATCTCAAGTGACCTCAACACAAACTCTCCCAGGATTATTATTAGCATTACTAAGAGGTAATGGAAATGGTCATGTGACCTTGCATGCAACCTTCAAGACCTCCCCAGACTGTAAATCCTAAAGTCCCCAGATAATAAAGACTGCGCGGTGTGCAAGGCATTTACATATGCTTATTTACAATATTCATGCAAACACATCTGGGGCTCGTAGCTCATATATCTGGTGAGGACCCCTGAGACCCAGGGGCTCCAGCAGCCCAGCCACACAGAGCCCCCTTATCACTGATCTAAGCATCATCACTGCGTGGAAATGACTTTGCTTCTTTGTGACACAAACAGGCTCACTTCTCTTTTTTTTTTTTTTTTTTAAGTGGAAATGTGTAACCAAGGTCTTTATTTTGTTTTGTTTTGTTTTTTGACATCTGGTTTTATGTTTCATTTTTGGGCTTGTACTTTTTGGTGCCGAAACCTAGAAATGAAAAATATTTGTTTGTTGGTTTTGGGGGGTGCTGGGGATGAAACCCAGGGCCTCACACATGCTACCACAGAGCTACACTCCCAATTATTCTAATTTTTAAAATTAGACAGAGTGTTATATACTAACGGCCGGACTGTCAGGCTGCTAATGCAACATGAAATTAAGCCAAGGTGAGAGAATATTACTATAAACAGGATGTCAGGATGAATGTCGAACCTCAATCAGATACCCCATCTTTCATGTGTTAATTATATGAACTCTGTACACAAATTACGGAAACACTTATAATTTAGATGGTGAAATGAAACAGATCACGGCAGGTGTTAATTGTTCTCTCCTGCTCTGTGGAACAACGGACCATATATGTATTTCAAGAGGCTCAGGAACCAAATCCAAGAAGTCTGCCTACTCTTCCTTCTCCCCAGTAGCATTTTGGAAACTGGCTTTGATGTGGTCAGGACAAAACAGGAACAAATGGCCTTACCAGACTCACCAGGCACCCGCCTGTCAAGGGAGGACTGTTTGACAGACAAGGTAGAAGGTGACACCTCTGGGACACCCTTGCTCATGGACCACAGATGGCACCCGCGGAAGTGCTCTGCTCTTTCTCTAGACCACCTGGCTTCAAGACAGCACTAACCTATCATTTGTTGTTGGAAGTCACCTCCATCATGGACTTCTCTCTGTTCGTCTCCTCCACTGTCCTGGACTCTGTCCCGAGCATCTGGAACCCAGCCTACCGAGTTCAATCGGATCCCCATCTTTCATTTCAGTAGTCCTTCAGGTCACAGCTGTTTGTGGAGTGAATGACTGAAGGAAATGTGGAAGGGGGAGGTGGGTCAGGTAACATTGTTATCACACCTCTCACCCTATAATCAAGAATCTGAGCCAGGTGCTGTGGCGCACACCTGTAATCCCAGTGGCTCAGGAGGCTGAGGCAGAAGGATCTTGAGTTCAAAGCCAGCCTCAGCAACTTAGGGAGGCCCTAAGCAACTCAGCAAGACCTTGTCTCTAAATAAAATAAATTTTTTAAAAAAAGGGCTGGTGATGTGGCTCAGTGTTTAGTGCCCCTGGGTTCAATTTCTGGTACCCAAGTAAATAAATAAAAGAATCTGATACCTTCCTCACCTGATAACTTCCTTCCAGGAAATACAGCCCCCCCCCAAAAAAATCCTGGGGAATTAGAGGAATTGCTTAATGCAAAATTATGAGTCCCTAGTGATGAGATGTCATGTTTAGAGTTCCTTGGTGGGGGAACGGGACATTTCACAGGCCTGCCCCCACGTGAAGCTCAGGCCACTTGATCCCCCTGGGAGCAGGACTTGGAAGTGAAGGGGCTGCTCTTTTCACTGGAAGCTCAGTGCTCTATGTATGTGACAGGCTTTAATAAGGGAAAATAGTGACCTAATTTGTTTGTCCTGACATATTTCCTTGAAGAAGAAATGGTCAGAAAAATGGCCAGTGGAAAGCAGTGCAGGTTAATGGCCGACGTCAGGCACCGAGAGGGAGCTTAGGCCCTTTCTCTACAGCCATCAGACACCTACAGGTGACAATGCCTTATGACAACAGAACATTTAAAAATGTCTCTTTTATGCTCATTTTGAGGAGGGTTCTCTGGAAAAGCACCTTCATGCAGCAGTGGGTTCTGGGGATTTACCTGTGATGCTTTATATTACATATTTTTTTTTATCTCCATGTGTTGAAAAGCTCCCTATAATTGCAATTCAATATTCTGGCCTTGCACAGTGGCACATGTCTGTCATCCCAGTGCTCGGGAGGCTGAGGCAGGAGGATCAGGAGTTCAAAGCCAGCCTCAGCAACTTAGCGAGGACCTGAACAACTTAGTGAAAACCTGTCTCAAAATAGAAAGGGCTGAGGACCTGGCTCAGGGATTAAATGCCCCTGGGTTCAATACCTGGTACCCATTCCCCCCCCCAAAAAAATACACAAAACACAACAACAACAACAACAAAATCTTGTTCTGCCACGAAGGAGATGTTGTTTATTTCTTTAAACATTTTATACTTACTTATTATTTATTTACTTATAGGGAAAGCTTGCTCAATTTTAATCAGATTTTTCCAGATCCTAAGATGTCTCTTGTTGGAAGTTATTGATGTGGGGAAGCTGCATTTTGGGCCCTTTGACTTCACCTTTCCTGCACTGAAATCCTAGCTCGTAGACTTGACAGTTTAAAAAAAAAAAAGTATTTTTATGGGTCAGAGAACATACACATTTTAAAACCTTAAAACAAAATTGTTCCCACCATCGGTAGAATAAAAAGACCTGAAAGTGCTTTGAAATGGAGCTGGGGGTCATTAAATGATAGTTATCATTGCTCACCTGAGTACTTTTCTACTTTTTGTATATTTCTATCTTTTATTTGAATAACCAGTTTCAAAATGACTCCAGAATATCCCCCCAAGGCCCATGTGTTAATTTGGTCCCTAGCCTGTGGCGCTATAGGAGGGTGGTGGACCTTAAGAGGTGGGGCCTAGGGAGAGGTCTTTAGGTCACTGAGGGGTATCTTTGAAGGGACTGTGGGACCTCGGTCTCTTCTTTTCCTCCTTCAGTTCCCAGCCATGAAGTGAGTGGCTTTGCTCTGCCTGATACTTCCTGCCATGATGCGCTGTCCCCCACAGACCCCCAACAACAGAGGCCAAGGGCTCCTGGACTGAAACTTTCATATCATGAGTCAAAGCAGACCTTGACCTTTATAAGCTGATTGTCTCAGGTAGTTGGTCCAGGTGTGGAAAGCTGGCCAACTTCTGAAGAACTTGAAAACAAGTGCTCCCGGCCCACGCCCTAGCCTGGCCTGGCCTGCCAGGAGACCCTGGCAGAGGGAGACACTGCCCACCTCATTCTAGAAATCAGGGAACTTCTGTCCCCATGTCACAGTCCTCATTCAGCTCAGCAGAGGCTCAGCTTTTCCAGAAAAAACAACTGTAGGACAGCACAGCAGGAAATGGCAGGTGTGTGGGCTGAACGGTGAGAACAGGAGAGCAGAAAGAGATAAGGTCCACCACATCAGTGGTCCACACACCCCACCCGGAGCCCAGGAGGAACCAGGGAGAGGATGGAGGCCCACCTGTCCCCCAAGGTCCCCGTGACCCCAGGGCTGCAGCACCAGCCTCTGTGGTAGCAGAGGACAAGAGTTAGTTTATGGTTTGAAGTTTTCTTACAAGAGGCTTAAGAAGGAAGGAAGTTGCTGAGGTCTTAAGAGTGGTGCGGTGGCGCACGCCTGTAATCCCAGCTGCTCTGGAAGCTGAGGCAGGAGAATCACAAGTTCAAAGCCAGCCTCAACAACTTAGTGAGGCTAAATAAAATACAAAAAGGTCTGGGGGTGTGACTTAGTATTTAAACATCCCTGGGTTCAATCCCTGGTACCAAAAAAAGAAAGAAAGAAAGAAAAAAAAAAAAAAGAAGCCTAAGAGGAGATAAGGGGAATATTAGATCAGTCAGCAAAGACCTGCCCAGGTCCCTAAGGTTGGCTGGCTTCTGATCCTGCTTAACCTTTAAGGAGCATCAGTCCTGCCCTTCCACCTGGACAGGAGAACAGGCCTCCTGTGCTCTGAAGTTCACGCTGCTGCTTGAGCTACTGCCCTTGCGCTGTTCTCACTCTGTCAACCTCTTCTTTGTATTTATGAATTCCCTCTAACGATTCTGCTCATTGAGTTTTTATTGTGATTCTTACGCTAATAGATTCTTTAATCTACTTTTATTTATTTTTCTTTAATCTACTTTAATCTATTTTTTTTCAGTGATAGTTTCTTTGCTTGTTATTTTGAATTGTTGATCTAGAACTCAATCTAAATATTTGTCTAATTCATATGTACCCAGCTACATAATCAATATGTCTATAGTCAGTAGGTCTATGATCTGATTCATGGATAAACAGAGAGATGATCTTTGCTTGAAAAAAGATAATCATAATCCTAAATGGAGTTACTAAATTAAATACAAGATGTTCAGTTAAATTTGAATATCAGACAAGCAATGAGTGATTTTTAGTGTAAGTATGTCTCGTACATTACCTGTGTGGGTCCCAGAGGTGTACTGACTTGCATGGGACACGCTTATACTACAGAAAAGCATTGTTTATTTGTAACTTACAGACCCCGTATCTAGTTACCCTGTATCTTACTTGCTACATCTGGCAGTCTTACTCAGAAAACAACTCAGTAAACAAGCTTGATCTTCAGAAAGGAATAAATTCATTTTTAAATTAACGAACTTAGTGCTGTTGGTGACAAAGACAACATCATGTCAGCCAACCTTAGCAGTCACTGGATTCCTTTTTCTGGAAATGACAATGGAGTGGGGAAGTAGGAAATTCGAGTTCTATGAAATGTAGAAAAAATTCAAAACCAGATGAATTGGTTTGACTTTAAGGAAAAGAAACAGAGCAAAGACAACAGCCAGGCCCCCATTCTAGGAGCGAACTCTTGTTTATATTCACCTTCTTCCATTGGCTCAGGAAACGTTTCTGTGCGAACTCACCAACGAAGAGAGATTGTCTCATTTGTTTTCTGTTACATCAAGTTTATCTCTTTTTCAAGTTTTTAAATCCGCTTTGACTGGCTTGAAAACTAGTGTCTATGGAACTTGGAGTCCCTTTGTTTCCCTTCAACAATTCTCCCCCAATGCACGTAAATTTCTGTCCCTTTTGCAAGTTATCCTGCCGTTGAACGCATATTTCTGGGTCTTCCATGTTTTGAGAAGAAGGTGTGTAAGGACGCTTTCTCTGAAGCGACATAGTATTTTTCTACAGAAAAGTGGAGGGGACGATAATTGTTTTCATTTGAAGAGACAGAAGTGAACCACCTTTAATTCATACATTAAAATATTTGGGGGCTGGGATTGTGGCTCAGTCAGTGGTAGAGAACTTGCCTCGCCGGTGTGAGGTACCAGGTTTGATCCTCAGTACCACATAAAAATAAATAAATAAAGGTATGTGTCCATCTGCAACTAAAAAATATTTAAAAAATTAAAAAATCTGGAATTAGTTCACATCTCGAAATGAAATTATCAAAGTGGATTAAGTAAATATCACATTGATTCAGGTATTACTATAATTTGATTTCATTATTTCAACAAATATAATCTTGTCTTGAAGATAAGATGAATTTCATGTCATTTGTTTATTGTGCCAGTCAGTCTCCACACTTGTGTGGGGACCCATGGCATACCAGCATTATTCTAAATCCTGAGATAGAGGGGTGAACGGGACCAGGCCCCTAGCTCCCAGGGAAATGACTAAGTCAGGACGATGGCACGTAAATCAATAAATATAACCCAGACTAATAAACGCCATAATACTTATGTACACGGAGCATCATGAGGGTGTGGAAGAGAACCTGCTGCATCTGGGGCTGGGATTCAGGAAGTCGTCACAGAGGAGTGGACCACTGAACTGGATCTCAGGGGTGCATCAAGCAAAGATGACAGAGACGAGTGCTGCAGTCGGGGACCCAGCACATAAAAAGGCCCAGGGGCCTGACGGCCTGGTATGTTCAAGCTGTCACATCGTAGGGCACATAATGGGACGTGGCCATGGTTAAGAGAGACAGGAACTCAACTCCAGCTGGTAAGACGGTGGTCATGAGGCCAAGGGGTTTGGAATCTGTCCTAAGAAAATAAAAAACCCTAAAGGGATAAGTACAGGAGGAAAAGGATGTCATTGGTCCTACAGCAAGATCACCCTGGAAGTTGTGTGAAATGGAGGTGAGATTGGCGGCAAAGATGTGGGTTAAGAAGTTAGCCCAGGTGAAGGTAAGGAGGGTCTAAACGAGAGGAGCAGAGAATGAACTCTGTGTTGGACACGCTCAGCGTCAGAGTCCTGTGACAGAGCCAAGGAGAGCTGGGTGGAGAGAGCTGACTGGAGGTGATGATTTGGGAACTGTCTGCCCAAGCGTGAGATTAAAGCCATGAAAGTGGATAGAAGGGCCCGGGAATAGCATAAGGAATGAGAAAGAAAAGAGGAACATGAAATGAGCAGCTGAAGAAAATCCTTCACAGCCCCAAGCTGAAAAGGAGCAACCAGAGCCATCAGAGGAGACCTAGGAGAAAATGACACATCGGGTCCAAGGAAGAGGAGAATGGCAATGATTGAGTCAGTCTGGTCAGTGCTACAGGGAAATGCAGAAAAGGACAGAAATGGCTCCTTTGGGTGTAGCTGTCAGGAGGCATCATGCCCCAGATGGAGCAATCTGGGTGCTGCACCTGAGGCAGGAACCACATTGCAATGGATTTAGAGACGGATAGAGCCAGGCATGGAGGTGCACTCCTGTAATCCCAGGAGCTCGAGAGGCTGAGGCAAGAGGATTGCAAGTTCAAAGCCAGCCTCGACAATTTAGTGAGGCCCTAAGCAATTTAGTGAGACTCTGTCTCTAAATACAAACAAGTAAAAAGGACTAGGCATATGGCTCAGTGATTAAGCACCCCTGGGTTGAGTCCCCAGTACAAAATAACACACACACACACACACACACACACACACACACCAATTAGCAGAGGACCCACCACCTAAATATTGTAAGTTTTCCATATTGATTAGAGTAGCAATGGCAAACTTTTTCTTAAAGGGCCAGAGAGTAAACATTTCAGATTTTGTGGGTCAAGAAGCAAAATACAAGCCAGGATGCAAGTATTTATTTATATAACTATAAAATTATAACCATTTACAAATGTAAAGAATATTCATGACTTTAGGTAGAACCAGAAAAAAACAGAAGCTGGCTGGGTTTGGCTACTGGGTCTTAGATGGCTAAAGCTTGGACTACAACCTTTTTTTCTGAAAGGATTTCAAGTTCAAAGCCAGCCTCAGCAATTTAGTGAGGCCCTAAGGAAATTAGCAAGACTTTTTTTCTCAAAATTTAAAAATATATAAAAAGGCCTGGGGATGTGGCTCAGTGGTTAAGCACACTGGGTTCAATCCCTGGTACAAAACAAAACCTTTAAAATAAATATGATTATTCTATGCATAATAATCTCTTTAAAAAGTATTTTTTGAGGTAAGGGTCTTGCTATATTGCCTAAGCTAGTCTCAAACTCCTGGGCTTTAGTGGTCCTCCAGCCTCAGCCTCCTAAGCATCTGGGACCACAGGTGTGTGCTGTCATTTCCTGCTTGTGTATAATTATTTTCCTTCGACTTTTTTGTCAACATTATTTTTGCGACTGATCCATCTTGATACTTGTGGCTCTAGTTCATCAATTTTACCTGCTCTTAGACCAAAGTGGGGCAGGGCAGGGGGATAAGAGGGGGATGGAGGAGGGATGGGAAAAGGGAAAATAGTGGCATGAACCTCACCAGAATGTCCTGTTACAAATATGAATATACCACAGGGAATCTCACCTCATGTATATCCACAAGGAACTGATAGAAAACAACTAAAAAACCCTAAATAAATAGAAGATCAGTAGAACAGAGGGAAGGGAACAGGGAAGGAAGGAGGGAAGGAAAAGGAAAAGTACAGGGGACTGACTTAGAGCAAATTGTATCCCCTGCTTGTATAATTACGCAAATGAACGCTGATGCTACCTATGACTTTTAAAATGAATCAAAAAACTCTTATAAGAGTAATTGCATAGACTATATAAATTCCAAAATTTGATTTTTGTTTCCATTTTACAGATGGGAAAACTTGGGTTTGAAATAGTTGAAATTATACCCAGGGTCACTGATGTGTTCCTGATCCCATGTTGAGTCTTTTCCAGAAAGAAGAGAGAAGATCACATCAATAACACTCAGGGTGCTATTTTTTCAGTTTGTTCAATGAATCTAGAAGTCTTTTTTTAACCATAAATACATGCATAATTTTTATATAATACCCAAAATCATGACATATGGATGAGCATATTGCACAGTAGTATACATGTGCTACATGCTGTTTTGTGAAAATATATATCTCAACTGCCAAAAAACATATCTTTTTTACCTGCTTTGGTGTCTCATCCTATAACTGTACAAAGTCTTATTTTTCCTCCTTCTGTGAATGGACATTTAGGTTGCTTTCTCTCCCCACCCCGAGTTTTTACAAATGATGCTATAATCAACGTTCTTGGCCACGTCTCTTTGCTGTACATTTTTGAGTGATCCAGGAGTCAATTCTTGGGATTGTGGAGTAAAACTGTCTTCGGGTTACTAGATATTTCTAAATTATGCTCCAAAATAGTTGTATAGAAAAATTTCCTTTTGCAGTAATCTGATATACTTGAGAGCCTGAAAATTCTCCCAGTGTGCTACACCTAGAAACATTACTTGAAATATAAGAAGGGACCTTTTAAATGCATAAAGAAATCACAAGAAAGCCAGGAAATGGCCCAGAAAATGGGGGCGGGGGAGAAAGAAATAAAAAGAAGTTTGTAGAGGAAATGAAAAGCCATATCACCTAGTGGGGATTTCCCAAAATAAAGATTTGGGCCACCAGGGGCCTAAGAAATCACATAATGCTTTGGGGAGGCTCCTATTCATCTACCAGGTGAAAAGCTAAAGTTAAAACCCCAGGTCATGTGTTTTATTTTTAAAGCTGCTACAATGGCCTTGGCAAAGGTCAGAGTTAGGGGAGGTGATCTTGCCACCTGTGGAACCCACCCAGGGCCCTCTGTGACAGTTTCTTTTATTTTCTTCCTCCTTCCCTTCTCAGAGCTGGGGATGGGACCCAGGGCCTCATGCCTGCTGGGCCAGCTCTCTCCCACTGGGCTACGACCTTGACCCTCTCTGATTTTCCCTATTCTGCTGTCTCCTTGTCATTGGCAAAGGCTCCAGTCTCCTGGGTCCCACCTCTGGTTACCGGGTTGGCTCCATTGCCGGGTCTAGTTCTGCTCACACTCATGCTGAGGCTCTGGTACCTCCTCATGCAGCCCTTGGAGGCTGATCCCTTAATGCCTTCCCCCTTCCCAGTCCCGCTCTCGGCTGAGGTTAAGCCTAAGCTTCAGTCATGAGCTCTCCTCAGGCCTGGCACCTCCCTGTCACCACTTCTTCCAAATCCTCGTTCACGGTGGCAAGACAGGAGTTCTACTAGATAAGAACTGGAGCTGAGAGCACTTGCCAATAGCTCAGTGGTGGGATCAGAGGGCTTGGGGTTCAAGGAGATAAGATGAGCCATCTTCTGTGTGCCAGGTTTTACCCTCGGTGCCCCCAAAGATTCCATGAGTGCAAGTGAACAGAGACAACAAGCAGCAAGGTTAGGTCTACACACACTGCAGAGGAAAGTCATCAAAGTGTCAGGCGCCGTGGTGCACGCCTGTAATCCCAGAAGCTCGGGAGGCTGAGGCAGGAGGATCACGAATTCAAAGCCAGCCTCAGCAAAAGTGAGACCTAAACAACTCAGTGAGACCTTGTCTCTAAATAAAATACAAAATAGGACTGGGATGTGGCTCAGTGGTCAAGCACCCCCTGAGTTCAATCCTTGGTATATAAAAAAAGAAAGTCATCAATGAGATGACAAGAGCTTAAAATACAAATATTTTTTCAAAAAGGAATAAATAACCAAGGTTAAAAAACAAAGCTGAACTTTATTTTTTAAAAGGATAGACTTTCTAGAAATGCAAAATAGGATCATCAACATCCAAAGGCCAATGGATGGTTTAAGCAACAGTGTTGCACTGAATCACCCCCCCCACCCTCTCCACCCGGCCCGCAGTTCCTGTTTCTCCACACCTTTGCCAACATTTGAGGGTGATGCAAATGATACACAGGCAGGCAAGTTGCAGGTTGCGTACAGAACTGAGCTCATCCATCCAACAGGGTGCCTCTTCTCTGTTCCTGGGATTCAAAACTGTAGACACAGGAGGACTTTAAACCTCACTCCCTCTCTGCCTCTGTGTTTTTCTTGTGATTTTTATTTTTATTATTCGTATTATTCTGTCTTGTTTTTTGACAGGTTGTTTCAGCGTTCTGTGTGGTTTCTTCCGTCTTTGTCCCTGAGTGCACTTGGTCCTTGGGGTCAGTTCCCACAGTAGCTCTGCTTGACATAGCCACTCTCTCTCCCCCAGGTCCCCACCCCCTGAAGCCTCTTACCTAGTGGCTTTGGCAATCTGCTTTTCCTGCTTCTGGTCTTCCCTAAACTAATCCCCAGATTCTCCGATTGCTCACTCTGCACTATTTGGGCTCCTCCCTTCCCGGTTGGCTGCTCAAGGTTTAACCCAGCGTTCACCATCCCTTTCCCTGTCAATCAGTCCCCAACCCAACGCAAACAAATGTAACCCTATTATTAAAATGCCGTAACTGTGAAACTGGGCCAACAGCTAGGTGATACATCTATAGCAAGGAAAGTACCAGAGCCATGGTTTCCCAAATCCACTAGACATCAAGCCTGGCAGAACAGGAAAACCCCAAGGTAGTATGGTATGTGGCTAGAGCAGGGATTTCTGAGGAAGAATTTTACTTAGGTCCACTACTTAGCTGTGTGATCTTGGGCAAGTCCCTCAGCCTCTCCTTGCTTCTTCTACTTTCTCCCATGTAAAACAGGGAGAACAGAGTCCACCTTACACGGTTGTTTGAAAATTAAATGAGTTAGTTTATGTAGTGTTTAGAACAGCATCTGACATATAACAAGCATTGTAATGTTACCTATCAGTCTTATTAACACTTGAAATTGGGACTGTCTCAGGAAATAGCAGATGGCAGTCCTAATCATTGAGGTGAGATATCAGATTCTACGGTGTAGGAAAGTGCAACTCCGGTTATGCAGCTGGTGTGTTCTTCTGCTTTTCCCTCCCTCTCAAGGTTCATGCAGTAATTGTGTGGATCTCACTCTTCTGAAACAGAACAGGGACTCTTCCCGTCCTTCCCGTGTTCGCCTCTGGCCATCAGAACAGTCACCGACACCTTCTGCCTCGTGCTCTTTAGCTCTCCTTTCTGTAACCGCCTCTGCTTGTGGCAGCTAATAAGTCCCATGTGGTTGGTGTCTGGGAAGTTCCTTTAGTTTGCTGACCGTGTGAAGCTGACATGGACAGGGTACAGCGTGAAGAACAGAGATAGGAGCGCCTCCCCCCACTGCACGGCAGAGTGTGGCCCTGGGCTTGAACTTCCTGAGGATCCTTCACTGGCCAAGACGTGTTGGCCCAGAGCTTTTTAAACCATGATCATCTATTTGGTCAAAATCCCAGAAAAGCTGTTTCCTTATTTGTCTTCTGGTGAGCTCCAAGTGGATTATTTCACTTGGGATAGTCCTCAGTTCCTGCATCGGGCTGTCTGTCCACTCAAAGAGAAGAGATATTGACTCAAAGGTCTCATGCTGGTCTCATGCAACTGCAGTGTCATATAATGTGGCCTGTTTGTTGTTAACAAATGCTGAACTTGGGATATATCTCAAAATACAGATGCAAGGTGAGACTCTGGCTGGTCAGTAGATTGGATTCTTCTACCAAAAATCCCCAGATGACTTCTTGTGACACTTATAAACTGACTCATATCCTGAAGTCTCAGCCACCATTAGCTCTCAAGCATAGACACTAATTAATTTTAAAATTAAGCCTTAGTTTGGAATAGCCTTTCCTTTGATTAATGTCAAAATAATAAGCTTTTATTAAGCAGCTTTTTCAAGTGGGCATTTTTGCATTTTTCATACACAGGGCATCCAGGCAGGGCCAGTTAGCATATTCAATCATGTAGCCGATCCCTGCCGTCTACTGAAATGCAGATTTCATCTTTGACTTCTTCTATTCCAACACTACCTGTTTTCAAGAATTCATCAGTTTTCAGTGATCTGCTTCATATCCAGTCTACGGATGATGTTAGCATTTACAGCAACTATTGAGTTCCTAATTTATGCCAAGCTCTTGTAGGACTTGGGGACAGCCAAAAATAAATTAAAGGGTCTGAAGGAACAGCTCAGTGGTGGAGCACAAGCTTAGCACAGGAGAGGCCTTGGATTTGATGCCCAGCACCAAGTTATCATAATAACAATAATAATTATTTTTAAAAACATGAACTAAAGAGGATTTTCCTTGAAGGTGCTCCCCGTCTGGTGGAAGGAGATATGGATATGTACAAAATTAGGGTTCCAAGCAATTATCTGTGTTAACAGAAGTTCAGGACCATGGAAATGTGACAGGGGATAAAACAGAGCTCCAGGGCAGGGACTGTGAACAGAGACATCGTGAAGGAGGTCATAGCTGAGCCTGTCATCCCCAAGGCTCTGGAGGCTGGGGCAGGAGGATCCCAAGTTCAAAGCCAGCCTCAGCAACTAAGGGAGGCCCTGTCTCAATGTCTCAAAATAAAAAGGGCTGGGGATGGGGCTCAGTGGTTAGGAGCCCCTGGGTTCAATTCCTGGTACAAAAAAAAAAAAAAAAAGTGATATTTAATCTGAGCCTTTTAAAGTTATAGAGTAATTGTGCTCCTCTTTTAGCATCTCCTGAACTACAGACACCGCCATTCAATCATTTTTAAGAGCTCAAGAAAATACTCAGGCATAGCCAAGCACAGTGGCTCATGCCTGTAATCTCAGAGGTTTGGGAAGCTGAGGCAGGAAGATCATGAGTTCAAAGCCAGCCTCAGCAAAAAGTGAAGTGCTAAACAACTCATTGAGACCCTGTCTCAAAATAAAAAGGGCTAGGGATGTGATGTGGCTCAGTGATTGAGCACCCCTGGGTTCAATTTCTGGTACTACTACTACTACTAATAATAATAATAATAATGGAAAATACTCAGGCAAGGCTAAATATTACTCTCAGGGAGCATTGAGAGGCACATAAATATGCAGAGGTGGCATGGCTAAGTTCTGCTCCTCTAAGCAATGAGCAACAGCCTCCTAGGAACTGGTCCAGAGGTCTCGGCAGCAGAGAGAGTGATTGGTCTCTGGAGGAAGTGAAAAGAACGCTGGGGTAGAAGTCAGAAGCGTTGACTGGTAGCAGGACTTAGTCATCTCACCTTCTGTCACTTGTTTGCTCTCTGTCCCCACAGTATGGCTTGATCTTGCTACTAGTGATCAGCTTCATACCCTTTCCAGGGATGATTTAGTGTTTAGCAACAATTATTGAGTTCCTTATTTAGGCTGAGCCCTTACAGAGTTTGGGGAAGTCAAAGATGAACTAAAGAGGGTTTCCCCTTTAGTTCACTCCTAGAGGTGCCCAGGGCTCCTTCATGTTCCCCTGCAGCCTCAAAATCTTGTGTGTAAAACAACACCTTGATCCCAAACTCATTTTGAGCCACTTATGCCAGTCCCAACCAAACATCCTTCCAGTAAACATGCTGAGCCTTTGCTTGCAGCCTTTCGCCTCAGATGTCTGGGGACACACCTGGAGAGCACCCAGTTGTGGGGCTGGGAAGGAGGGGTGCTGACAGCTAGCCTCAAAGTCAGTGGCTGATGTCTGGTCCTATTTAAAGAACTATAGCTTGAGAACTTCCCTTCTGCTTCAAATACTGCTGTACTCTAGCAGCAGTCGGTATCCATCGACAGAAACCCTGGGCAGCCAGCTTATGTACCAAGGGCGGGTCAAACAGAACCTTAAGAAGCAATGGAGACTGATCTTGCCTGTTGTAGCAACTGTCAAGTGTACATCAATAGCTACTTTTAGCATAACATATTGAGATTTAATATTTTATCTTTTCCAATTCTTTTACTTGGCTACGATCATTACTTTTTCAAACAAACCATCATTAGTAACAATCAATGCAAGAAAATATCCCCGGAAGTAACAAGACCAAAGAAAAGCAGATGAAAGAACTTTCTCCATGTGTTAGAGAGTGGGTGCATGATAAGTCCTCAGATAATTTCCTGTTTACATTTTTTTTTCCAACTTTTGGTATGCTTTCCAGTAATAAATTTCCATAGCCCAGTTTTTCCAAGAGCGTTTGGAACCTGCAGACCTCTCAGCCCACGCTACTAAAAGCGAATTCACTTTTCCTGGGTTGCAGCCGACTGAAACGTTCTTTTCCACGAACTGCCAAAAAGTTTATGGTTTTCTTAATATGCCCATTAAAGTCGGTCAATTACAGGGACCCACCCATCTCGCAAGAGGCTTGGATCCAGTGAGGACTGGGGCGCGATTTGACGGCTGCAGTGACAGCGAAGTCCACCCTCCACCCGAGCCCTGCGCGGGACAGTTAATTTTCTCCACTTTGGTAACAGAAAGGATTCGGTTTTCTGGGCGTGACCCACCCCTGCAGAGTCCAGTAGCTGCCGGCACCCACAAGCCCTTCCGATCCTCCTTCCCCGCTGGAGGTCGCTTACCCTGGCCGACGGGGACGAGTCCCAGGGCGAAGACCAGGGCGGCGCGGGCGGCGGTCATGTCAGCGAGCCTCGGTGCGGTCAGGATGCGGCGCTGCGCCCCGACCTCCCTCCAGCGCGCACATTTCCTGTTTCCTGCTTGTTTGGGTCGGTGCTCACTTGAAGGAGAGGTGTTTGCCTGTTTTTTAGGAAGTGATGTAACTGCAGGAGCCTGTCCGACCAGCAAGGATTGCAAAAGAGAAGTTGCTCACCCAGCACTGATTCAGTGAGCACCCCTCCCCGGCCCGTGCGAGTCCCAGTTTTCAACTTTTGAAAATGCCCCCTTGGAAACCGTGTCCTGTGGCTTAGATGTCCTTCAGGATCTGGGACTGGGGGACCTGGACCACATGCGTTCTGGGTTTGTGATTTTTTTCCATATCCCGCCTGGGAGTCTTTGGGACTGCCTAGAACCTAGGACAGCTCTGTCCAGTGAATCTGCGCTGGTGGAAATGCAAACCCGGCGCTGTCCAGGTCAGTAGTCACCAGCCGCACTGCGCTGCTACTGAGCGCTTGAAATGAGCCTAGTGCAAACTGAATTTTTTATTATAATTTATTTAATATTTTTGTAGTTTTAGATGGACAGCATGGCTTTGTTTTATTTGTTTATTTTTATGTGGTGCGAGGGTCAAACCCAGTGCCTCACATGTGCAAGGCAAGAACTCTACCACTGAGCTACAGCCCCAACACTATTTTATTTATTTTTAAATTAATTTAAACAACTCAATGGTTTCGGTCTTGGAGAGCATAGGCCCAGAGGACAGGGACCATTTCACCATTAGAAAACTGCCACACAGATTCTCTAACCAGCTCATCTCCCTCCCTCTGCTCTCAGGCCCATCTGGAGGCAAGACATGAGGCTACAGGCACGCTCAAGGTAGTACTCTGCTGGCTCAAGGTAGTACTCTGCTGGCTCAAGGTAGTACTCTGCTGGCTGGGGCTAACCCATCATTCAGAAGATCTACTTCCAGAGGCCAAGATAATGTCGGGCAGGAAAGGGAATCTGCATATCACCCTTCTTCCTTCTTGCATTCACTATAAATTTCTCAGAAGTTGTTCACATCAAGCAAAATGGGACTGGATCAGATTAGACTGAGAATGGAAATCCCACCCCACAGAAACGAAGCAGGAAGCAATGTCTGTTGCATACACTGTAGAGATCAGAGTATGTTCAAGTTTGTTCAAGTTTTTGTTTTGTAGTTATTGTTTTGTGGTAGTGGAGACTGAACCCAATGTGCTCTACCACTGTGCTACATCCCCAGCCTTTTTTTTTTTTTTTTTTTTTTTGAGACAGGGTCTCACTAAGTTGCTGAGGCTGGCCTCAAACTTGCAATCCTCCTGCTTCAGCCTCTCAAGTACCTGGGATTACAGACATGCACCAGTGTGCCCAGCATGTACTAGGTTTTTGTATGCTATCTGAAGTCTTTCTCATGGTTCAGGTTTAGGGCCTAAGCATCACTGACTACAGTCTCCTAATCATGTTTGCTGCTGTGCAGAGAGAAAGGAGTAGGGTCAAGGCCTGGGACTCATCTCACCTCTGAACCCTTCCATGCACCATGCAGATTACCATCTGGATTCTTCCTTCCTTCCTTCCTTCCTTCCTTCCTTCCTTCCTTCCTTCCTTCCTTCCTTCCCTCCTCTTTCTTTCTTTTTCTTTTCCTTTCTTTTCCCTCCCTCCCTCCCTCCTCCCCTCCCTCCTGCCCTCCTTTCCTTCCTTCCTTCTTTCTTTCTTTCGCACTGGAATTGAACCCTAGTGCTTACCCACTGAGCCACATCCCCAACCCTTCTTATTTTTTGAGACAGGATCTCAAAAAGTTGCTTAGGGCCTTGCTAAATTGATTTGACTGGCCTTGAATTTGTGATGCTCTTGGCTCAGCCTCCAGAGCCACTGGGATTATAGGTGTGCACCACCACACCTGGAGAGGCACAACCAGAGAGTCACTTTATCTTCAGTGATCTGAATGGTGTAAATGCAGAAGATAACTGGAATTCCTCAGACAGGGTCACAGCCAAGAACTTTTTCTTTAGTGTATGGCTGTTTTTCAATGTCATAGTCATGTTTATCTTAGTTCTTATCTACAGGAAATAGGTTGGTGATTCATGTAATTGATGAGTTTGTTCATGGATTATTTAAGTTTATTATTAATGTATTGGCAGTTAAGTAACTCCTGATAAACTTGCTTTTACATATGCATTTAAGTTTTAAATTGGCAGTTAAGTGAACCTTTTTTTCACTTTAGAAGATAACACAGAACAGCAGAAGGAAATAGACGAGTTCAAAACTGGATGACTGATTTGAAAACAACAGGCAAAGAACTATTCACTGAACTCTTGTGAGCATGTGAATACACCACTGGCTTCCAGACCCTCTAGCACTGAGCTCAGGAGGCAGTTACTCCTGCAGCAGCAAGCATTTCTCCACACGCATGCAAGACAGAAGGCCTAGGCTCAGGGAGTTCTTTCCTTTTATCATTTCCAAACTAAAGCATTGTTGCTTCAAGGCTTGAGACATGTATTTGGCAAAAGGAAGGTTGCCAGCTTTGGGTTCTTCCTTGTTAAAACTACAGCTTGCTGGGGAAGTTTTTGCAGTTGGGTATCTGGGGCTGGACCTCAGCCTGTCTTATTGTGCAGTCCTCCCTCTGAGCCCCAGGGAATGGCCAAACAGCTCGTTGGAGTTTTAACAAGTGTGCTTTGCGTTGCTTCTAAGCAGCACAACCCTAAATCAGTTAGAATGGTGTACAAAATAAACTGAAGCCACAGAGAAATCCTGCACAGGCATGTAATTTTCTTTTGACCCCAGTGTTTGCTAAGACCCTTAGCTTGATAAAGCTGATCTTAAGGGAAAGAAAATTACCATCATTGATCAGAAAACGGTAACACCCCAGCGATCTATCTGCTGCAGTTAAAATCACAGGGAGACTGTATGGCAGGGAAAGGGCTATTTACCTCTGTTTGTTCTAATTTTACCAACCATCAATTTTGGCAAGTGGCTGCTCGACTTCAGATGAAATCCTGAAACACTTGTGGCAGGAAGTCAGAGCCTTGGTGCCACAGGGAGGCATAAGGAGCCTCAGAGCCAGGGACCTGCACAGAGGCAGGGTAAGATCTCCTTGGTGCTTGCCAGTGGCTTCCTGACAGCAGGAAAGGAGTATGGACATGCTCTGAGGCCTCATGGTGCTCAGGAGGGAGGACAGGGAGAGAAACCAGTCCTAGGGGCATTGATCACTTTATCAGGAGGAGAATGTTTTTACCATCACTGTCCATACTGGCTCCGGGTTGAGCACGCCTGGGTTCAATTCCTGGCACATAAATAAATAAGAAAATAATAAAAGAAAATACTCAGGCAGGGTTAAATATTACTCCCAGGGAGAGTCCCCAGCTCCCGAGGTAGCATTGAGAGGCAGATAAAATATGCAGAAGTGATATGGCTAAGTTTTAATCCATGACTCTGTCATCCGATTCCTTCTCCCTTCGCTCTTGTCCCCTCTGCTCCCCCGGCTCCACGGACCCTAGAGGAGCACACCCAGAAGTCATAGGATCTCACAGTGGATGCCAACTCTCTTCCCTCCGTTCCACTTCCCATCGCCAGCGCTGAGCCGTGGGTGCCCACTCCCGCACATGCGCACACGCAGCTGCCTCTCATTCATGCACACTGTGGGAATAAATGAGGATGAGCAAAGGCTGTTTAATTCAGGGCCTGCTCCAGGGTGGGACACAGCTGCCACCACTTGCATTTTGCAGAGACCCAAAGGCAGGCAGGACTCACAGTAGATCCATGGGGAGGCTTCAGCTGGGCGGTGACAGTCACCCATCGGCGGGGGCCTAGCAGCAAGTTTGCCTGTGGGTTCCAGTAACCGTATTTGGCTTCTCTGAAATTAGAAGTGGGCATGGAAACGAGGGAAGCTGTCGGAGAGCGAGCCGATTCCTGCCTCCCAGGATCGGCTTCCTGGGCTGGCTACTGCAGATCACGGGTCCATGTTGGACTTTTTATGTATGAGCTGGCCACTGGCCGTGTGCAATGCAGTCACTCCACATCCACCCTCGTGCACACTCGCTCATAAAGTGGGCACACATCCTCCCCCACCCACCCCCACACACTCTAGGGCTTCTTTCACTGACTAAATGGCAGCTGGTGGTGACCGACAGCCCCTTGGGATTTGATTAACAGGTGGCACCTGAAAATCATTCTGAAGTCATAGGAAAGTGCACAGAGGAGGCAGACAAAGGTC
This sequence comes from Callospermophilus lateralis, assembly GCF_048772815.1. Classification (NCBI taxonomy): domain Eukaryota; kingdom Metazoa; phylum Chordata; class Mammalia; order Rodentia; family Sciuridae; genus Callospermophilus; species Callospermophilus lateralis. Next base: position 113,261,036 of record NC_135312.1, on the reverse strand, counting down.
TCAGGGACCAGGGACCGAAGGACTGCCCAGAGGGGGAGCACTGGCATGGCAGGGTGAGAATAAACCCCAGAGAGTACAGGAAGCTGCATCTGGGAGGGGGGTGGACAGACATCTCACGGCCTTTCAAGCTGAGCAGCTGAGCCTCCACAGCCAAATTCAGCCCACCTGCGCCCCTGGAGTCTGTCCCCGCCTCCTGGCTGCCGCCCCCCTCACATATTCCTTAGCTCTTCATTCAGAGAAACTGCTACCAAGTTGGGAGAATCCTAAGGGCTCTCCAGGGTATCTGCAGGAGGCCTGCCCAGCCACAGGATGGAAAGCATTGTCACTAGGAGCTAAGGTGGCACCAGGCAGGAGGTGGAAGTGCAGAAGGCCTGGTCTACAAGGCCCTTTGGGCGGGACCTGGGAAGAAGCCCAGTGTCAGCTCCTGGCTCTGGGCCTCCTCTGGTTGACGGGTCTCCCTGAGGCAGGTGGCTTCGGTGACTTGTTCTCTAGTCTACCCTCAGCATTTAAGAGAACGCTTAAGAAACAAATGAATAAGTGAATAAAGTTCCTTTAAGGGCGATTTTTGTTGTGCTGTGTGTGTGGTACTAGGGACTGAACCCGGGGCCTCACTCCTGCTAACCAAATGCTCTGCCATTGAGCTACCCCACCCCTGGGCAGTATTTTTTTAAAGTGGACTTTAGGAGGGGCACCTGCATCAGAGTTATTTGGGAGACCTTATTAAAATGCAGAGTCCTGGGCTCTACCCCGGAACTATCGGGTCAGAATCCCTGAAGCTGAGGCCCAGAACTCTGCATTTTTAATAATACTCAAGTAGATTTTTTTTTTTTTAAGAGAGCGTGAGAGAGGAGAGAGAGAGAGAGAGAAAGAGAGAGAATTTTTTTAATATTTATTTTTTAGTCATCGGCGGGCACAACATCTTTGTTTGTATGTGTTGCTGAGAATCGAACCTGGGCCGCACGCATGCCAGGCGAGCGCGCCACCACTTGAGCCACATCCCCAGCCCCTCAAGTAGATTTTCATACACAATTAAACCTGAAGAATCACCATTCAAGGGTTGTACTTTTAGCTCCTGGAATAGTATGTTCCTTTTCTCAAAAAGTGTTATGGTTTGGATATGAGGTGTCTCTCAAAAGCTCCTGTTAACTTAGGACGGTTCAGAAATAGAGTGATTAGATTATGAGAGCTCTAACCTGATTGGTCCATCCTAGTTTGAATGACTGGGTGGTAACTACAGGCAGGTGGGGCATGGCTGGAGGAGGTGGGTCACTGGGGGCATGCCCTGAAAGGGTGTGCCCTTCCTGCACACCCTTCCTCCTCCTACCCTCTCCTGACCCTGCCAGGAGCTGAGTAGCTTTCCTCTGCTGGGCGCTGTCCCCATGACTTACTGCCTTACCTTGGGCTCAAAGCAATGGAATCTGTCATGAAACCTCTGAAACCACAAGCCCCAAATAAACTTTTCCCCCTCGAAGTTGTTCTTGTTGGGTGTTTCGGTCCCAGCAACTCAGAAGCTGACTAAAACAGTAAGAAATACATAGCCTGTCACATTTTCACTTTTTGCCTTGGCTTCCAGGGAGCTTGGAATGAAAAATAAAGCCTGGCTGTTTAACTTTCATTTGTCCATGTTTCTTCACCACTTCTAGGAACATTTCTTCCCTTGACTGATTCTGACTGGTCTTCAGGACTTAGCTCAGGAGACCTTCTAAGAAGTTCCTTTGCTCCACCCACAGGCTGGGGTGAGTACCCTTCCTCCACTGGGGTCCCACACAGCACCCATCAGAACATACCAAGATCTGGCTGCATCTCTGACTGCCCAGCCTTACTCATCTGTGGCTCCCACACCTGTTAAAAGGAACTAAACTTCCTTGTACAGCTGTTTCGGTTTTGATCATATCACACTGCCTCTTCCCCCATAATGCTTTCAAATACTTTTACAAGGGACTGGGGCTATAGTTCACGTGGCAGAGCATTGGCCTAGCACATGTGGGTTTTATCTTAGTTACTGCATAAAAATAAACAAATAAAATAAAGGCATACTGTCCATCTACAACTTCAAATTTTTTAAAAAAATACTTTTGCAAGTAAGACATCCATCATTAGTAAATACATAGTATCTATACCAAAGTCCCCTCCAGAATCATGGATGCAGACTAGTGATCTCAATGGTTTCTCTGTTGTTTTCTGTTTAATTACACTTTCCAGAATCACAGTTGGTGGCGTCCTGGCCACCTTAACTCTCAAACAACAATACTAGAAAATACAAAGGCACAGGGACTTGGAGGATATAGCAAATTATAAAAGAATTAGGGGAAAAATGACCTTTAAACCAGTAGAACAAAATTCTTTAAATGGACAGGTGCAGAATTGTGGGGTTGCATTTATATTGATCTTTTGCTAATGTGATTATCAGTATGTTTTGCATGAATGACTTAATAAATTCTTGAATCATAAAAAAAAAGAATTAGGAAAAATGGTTGAAAGGACTTTGTATCAGGTGAGAGAGGACAATAGAAGGTGAGAGGTGATTATTTTTTATTAAAGTAGGATTGAGGGTGTAGCTCAGTGGTAGGTCATTTGCATAAAAGGTCCTGTGTTTAATCCCCAGCACCACACACACAGAAATACATATTTTTTCATATTATAAACACACGACATTTATAACACAAATATTCAAAATGCACCAATCTTGGAGCAGTGGTACATATCTGTAATCCCCACTACTTGGGAGACTGAGGTGGGAGGATCACAAGTTGGAGGCCAGGTTAGCCAACTTCAGGAAACCTTGTTTGAAAACAAAATAAAAAGGACTGGAGATGTGCCACAGTCCGACTGCAACAAAATAACGGGGGGGGGGGGGGGGGGGGGGGGGGGGGGCGGGGGACAACTTGTATACGTTGATACAGCAGGAGAGGGAGCCCTTTATTGCAGACCAGAGCGATATTTATACATTCCACACAGCTTATCTTAATTAGCATAAACTAGATACAGCAGTCAATCAATAAGGAATCTCCACACTTAATGGCTCACTAGCGTTACTTCACAAACCACTCCCCCTGGCATTTTGCCAGGCGCCATCCAGACTTGTTTACAGACTCTAACAGAGATGTAGCTCAGTGGTAAGAGAACTTGCCTGATAAGCATGAGGCCCTGGACTGAATACTGACAAAAAGAAAAAGAAAGCAAACCAAGACCTTTATATGCTTAATCCTTCTAGATTTTTTTCTATATATAATGGCTAGCAGTATTATTCCTGCTTTCTTCCAGTACTAGCAGTTGGTGTTACAACCCTGCTAACACATTCTAGTTAAAAAGTTCACAGGTCACAAAGTCAGGTTTGGAGAAATGATAACTTACTCTATTTTTCTATTATGGCATCAATTTTGAATTCCAGTGCTTATTTTCTGTTAAAGGTGATTAGTTTTTATTAAGGTAGGATTGGGGGTGTAACTCAGTAGTAGAGCACTGGCCTAGCATGCAGAAGGTCCTGGGTTAGCAAACCGAATGCAGTCACTTATAAACACCACAGTTGAGTAACTCCCACTTACTCAGATGAACCTCAGTCTTCTCACGCCCCCTCCCTACCCCTGTATGTTCTACAGTTTTCCTCTAGGATTGGCCTTGGGAATGCCAAGGAATTGGCAGGAAGTGTTGTCTCTAAAAGGCAGCTCTGGCCCTTAGATCAAAAGTTAAGTATTAACTCTTGACAGTATTTTTGCATTTTAGTGGTGTCTTCCTTTTTCTAGACCAAATGGTCTAATTTGCTGGTGGGCTTAGGTACTTCAAAATAAGTCCAGGGCCCCTAAATACATATGATATTTATTGAATTTCTTCTACTATCTTGCCATTTATGGTCACAATAGCTTCAGTAACAATATATAAACTTCTCTCAGGAAAGGACAGATATGGACAGTGAGAGACTGTGGGTTCACTGGACTGAGAATCAAAAGTAAAAGTCCCTGTTATGGTTTGGATCTGAAGCTCCTGTGTTTATGCAGGAATATTAAGAGGTGAAATGGTTGAGTTGCGAGAGCTGTAGGCATATCAGTCCATCCTAATTTGAATGGACTGACTAGATGGTAACTGTGGGTAGGTGGGACATGGCTGGGGAAGGTGGGTCACTGGAAGGGTGCATCTTTCCTGAGCCCCTCTCCCCCCACTTTCGAAGCAGGTTTCCTCCATGGCTACCCTTCCACCATGATGTTCTAGTTCACCTCTGGCCCAGAGCCATGGAGTTGGCCAACCATGGACTGAGACCTCTGAAACCGTGAGTCCAAAATAAAATTTCCTCCTCTAATTGGTTCTTGTTAGGTATTTCATAGTGGCGAAAAGCTGACCAAGGCAACCCCAGTCTTAGTGAGTCCACTATCGAGTCTCTTGGCCTCATTTGCCCCATCTGTAAAGCAGTGAGGCCGGCCAGATGATCTCTTAGGCACAGCGCTCATATTCTAGGCCTCTTCCTTTAGGAGTAGGTTCATATAAGGATTTTCAGAGAGGTAAACCTCAGCTTCTAGAAACACAGGCCTGCTACAGACAACCCAGCCAGGTTCTTGAGCCTTCCCATCACCACTGAGATCAAAAACAGTTCTTCTTTTCTTCTCTGATTTCCTCCATTCAGGTTTGCCACTCCTGAATGAATAACCCTAAGAGACACATCAATCTTCTATTGCTGCACTAATGCTATACAACGAATAATCCTGAACACCTCCATAACAGACAATCGTAACATTTTTTCCTTTTTCTAGACCAAATGGTCTAGAAAAAGACCTATCTTGCAGGTGGGTTGCAGGTCTGCTGAGGTTTGGCTGATCTAGGCTGTGCTCAGCTGGGTCCCAGTCCTCTGATCTTATTGGAATTGGCTTCACATCATGGGGTCCATGTTGGCAGAGCACAGAACACGAAGATCTCAGGAGCATGACAGAGGCAAGCTAAGGTCTGTGACGATTCTCAGAGGCTTTGCCCACACCGGCCACGCTGTCCTTCCATCCACGTATCTTTGGTCAGAGCAAGTGTTACGCGGCTTGCCCCAACCTCAGTAAGACAGGGAAATAAACCAGCTCTGAAGCTCTGGGGAAGGTCATCCTGAAGCCCAGGGAAGAAGTCACTTAACATTGTCCCTCCTGCAGGGACTATCACTCAATCCAAGCCAGCAGTTACATATGGCCCAGTCATGCTAGGCCAATGCCATGACAGTCATGGTTTCCCAAGTCAGTTCGTGGGTGTGTGAGAGCCTGTGTTCACAGAGGTTTCCACTGGAGGGAAAAATAAAGATAGCACTTGGACAATTTAAGTGCTATCTTGTACTCATGACCTTTAGTGCTTTATATTCTGATGACATAAATTGGACAAGCTCTTTCTGCACTAATTGGCTATATGCTTCTACAAAGCAGAGTGTGTGTCCAAGTTCACTCTATGACTTCTTCTCCTAGAAGCACTGCCTACAGGACAGCCTAGAACTAGTGAACAAAAGAGTTAAAGAAAGAAGCCAAGCACAGTGGCACATGCAGGTAATCCCAGTGGCCTGGGAGGCTGAGGCAGGAGGATCACAAGTTCAAAGCCAGCCTTATCAATTTAGAGAGGCACCAAGCAACTCAGTGAGACCCTGTCTCTAAATGAAATGCAAAATAGGGCTGGGGATGTGGTTCAGTGGTCAAGTACCCCTGAGTTCAATCCCTAATACCAAAAAAAATAAAATAAAATAAAATAAAATAAATGAAAGAAATAATGACCTTTATTCAAATGAATTTTTTTTTAAATTATCTTGTTTGTACCTGGGCACATGTATTTGTAAATGGTCATAAGTTCCTGAATCAATCACAAATAAAATAATTCTTACATCTCCCTGTCAAGAATTTAATTCTGAACCTGGCCAAGGGGAAACATTCAGTAGAATGAGCCCAATCCACACACTCCCTAATTCTCCTCCCCTGGTGTAGAGTCTTTTCTTTCCACTGCATAAACCTGTCTGTCTTCTCTCCTCAGGGTTCTTTGCAAAACACTTACCTCCTTAAAAAAAAAAGAAAGAAAGAAAGAAAGAAAGAGAAAAAAATCAGACACAATAGGATTGAGGCTTGAATGTGGGGTTTGTGTGTGAACACCTGAATGGGTTTGTCTGGAGGTTTCTGAAGGCTGAGCAGGCTGTCTTCCTTTCCAGCATGCACCACGCTCCTGCAGGGCTTTGGCAGGAGAGGGGGCCTGTTTCAGATATTTGCAGAGTACCAATTAAACCTCCTCTTCCACCATCTTTAGGGACTTAGTGTTGTCCTGGCTAGGGACGAAATAAGAGAAGCATCGTCTTCCCATAAACATTAGCATGTTGAAAAAGCAGTGAGAAAAATTATGCTTGCCAATGCATAGAAAACTGAAGAATGACATTCACCAGGCGTGAAGGTGCATCTCTGGAGAGAGAGATTGAAAGTTGGGTGGGAAAGGGGGAGGGGGGCCAAGGAGAGGAATTAAAAAAAAAAAACAAAACAGTGTTGTCCTTAATGTATTTCTGTACTATTTGGGGGGAAAAAAATAAAAACAACAACAACAACTAGGTATTGCCTTCTTCTTTTTTGTTTGTTTGTTTTGTTTTTGTGGTGGGGGTACTGGGGAGTGAACCCAGGGCCTCATGCGTGCAAGCGCTCTACCACTGAGCTACATCCCAACCCCTATCTTCTTAATGTTAAAAACCAAACAAAAGGGCCAAACACACACACACACACAAAAAAAAAAAAAAAAAAAAGAAAGAAAGAAAAAAAGAAACAAAATCAAACAAAAATGTATGAGGAGAAAAGGAAACTTTCAATTATGGAATGATTTTTCAGGCCTCAGGTAGTTGGTGATACCAGCAGTGAAGAGAGAAGGTAACTCAATGAAAAAGCTTGGATTTTTTTTCTTTTTATTTTTCTTTTTTCCACTGAGCCACATTTCCAGCCCTTTTTTCATATTTTATTTAGGGTCTTCCTGGGTTGCTTAGGACCTCACTAAATTGCTGAGGCTGGCTTTGAACTCAATCCTCCTGCCTCAGCCTCCCAAGCCACAGAGATTACAGGTGTGTGCCACCACATCTGGCTACAAAGAGCTTGGATTTTTAAGAGAATCTATATTTCCAAATTGCATGTCAAAAGTAGGGTTATTGAATGAGCAGAGATGGAAGAGAGGCTTTAGAAAAGAGGAAATATTTTTTTGAGTTCACTGTTAGGACATGAAGCACTGTTGCAGGAGATTTTGTGCACAGAGTCCAGAGAAGCTCCTAAATCCATGCATCAACTGCAAACCCACCTTTATAAACTGTTGGCGGGGGCAGAGGAAGGTATGCCTAATATGGAATCAAAAGAAGCCTTGTTTATTTAAGGACCAGAAGAGACAGTGGATTGGGTTACAGGGAATAGTTGGAGGAAAGAGATGGAAGGGTGACCAGAGAAAAACTCTAAAAGCTACAGTAGGCCATGGTTTCTCAGCAGGGAATTTGACCTCCAGGGGACATCTGGAAAGGCCTGGGCACATTTTTAGTTTTCAGGACTTGGCAGTGCTCTACCATTCAGAGGGTAGACACCCTTTCCCACACAGACCAGCTCCTCAGGACAAAGAACTATCCAGCCTGTGTGCAGTGGCACACAACTGTAATCTCAGCCTGAAGTATCAACAGAAGAATCTCTGTGCTAAGCACAAGCAAATAATGACAGTTACTGAGAGGCTAACACTTCCCACTGTGTGTACTTTACAGGAAACAAGATGTTTCCACACCCACCTGCTCCTCAATGATGCCAACCTTGAGGTTGGTGGGCAGATATCTTTATTTCCCTGAGACTGCTGAGGAAGAAGAGGCCTAGACTAGCCCAAGGGTTCACAGTGTGAAATCCAGATCATAGGCCCTAGCTCTGTGTTCTGCCAACGGTCCTGCAGAATCCCCACGTGGCACATGGCTGCCATGTTTGACGCCACATTGGAACTAGACGGTTGGGTGAATATGGGATCTACTGCAGAAGGTACATCGAAGCTAAAGTAGAAAAGTCACAGCTCCAGGGTGTAGCAACTGGAAGAAACTGATGGAAAATTATCCAACTATCAGTAAACAACTAGAGTGTTTTCTTTTTGGTGGTAGTTCTTGGTCACATTTAGTAACACACTCACTGGAGGAATTTTTGATATACAAAGATATGAAAGTGCTTGGTTTTCCCAGGGAAGTTCATCCCCAGGTGGCTAGAAAGTGGGCTATGGAATGCGATGAAGTGGACAAGAAGGCTGATAAGGAAATTGGGGGAAACGTCCTGGAGGTGGAGGGAGAAATGAGCAGCTCTGGACATTTTTAAGGGCAGTAGCAACCTGACCTGCTCAGTATTTTAGGAAGTCCACTCCATGAAGGACATTCTCTTTCAAATACCATCTATTCCCCCTGCCCAGGTTATGAAAAATATTGCTTTTAAAAGCACTGCCTTTAAAGCTGGTGGATCTTCATTGAGGATTGAGTGCTTGGCTACAATTTGGATGACACAACCTACTAAGGAAATAGAAGCAGATGAAAATAGCATCTCGCACAGGCTGTCCTGTGGGCTCCTATTTCAGTACATAGTAAGTGAAGTCATAGCACAAATACTCATATGAGTAGTTGTCACCTGACACTAACCCAAATAGGTTTATTACTACAGTTCCACATTTGAATGGACCAAAATAGGCTACAGTGTGTACACAGGCTATCTGGCGCCATTTATATCTGCCAACTCTGGAATGGAGATCATGGCCCTAAAAGGCATGGACGAAAAAGGAATGCATCCAATTACACATGCTTAATGCTGGGTGCTACACCCAGTAAGTGGCTGTCCTTTCCTTCTAATTACTTGAATTCATATTTTATTTTATTTATACTTTTATTCCCAGTGCTGGCATGGAACCCAGGGCCTCACACATGCTAGGCAAACACTACTATTGATCTTTACCCCTAGCACAATTCTTGTTTTAATATGACATTTTAATATTTTTCAGGTACTACATGTTCCCAGAAAAAAAAACAAACAGAAAGCTGGGTGCAGTGGCACACAACTGTAATCCCAGCAGCTGGAAAGACAAAGGCAGGAGGATGGTGAGATCAAAGCCAGCCTCATCAACTTAGTGAGCCCCTGAAGCAACCTAGCGAGACCCTGTCTCTAAATCAAGCATTAAAAAAAAAAAGGGCTGGGTGTGGCTCAGTGGTTAAGCACCCCTGTTTCAATCCCTGGTACAAAAAAATATAGAGAAAATGCAAAGAAAGTAAAGGGCAGAAAATAAAAGCACCATTCCCTATCTCACCATGATGTATTTCTTTTTGGAGTTTTTTTCTAAATAATTCTTGTCAACATGCTTGCATGGTGCTTTTTATTCCTAACTTCTGATAGTTTCAGAGAAGATGTTTCAGGATATTCTGTTGTCCTGAAGTGGCCCTTGGTTGGACCAGAGGTGGCACTTGTCCTAAAGCTGTCTAGTGACCCACAAGGAGTGAACCTGAGGGCTTTGACCTTAGAAGGATAATAATGAACTTTTTGACTTGCCTTCTGAAATCTGAGCTAAAGGATTTGCAGCCAGTTGACCAGTTTGTAGAAAAAAAAAACAACACAGAAATTATACGCATGGAGATGGAGGGAGAGGTCCATGAGAGAGGACTCCTGGGTTGGATGAGAGGATGACAAGGAGGGAACTGGTCCCAGGGCTGTGAGGGTACGAGTTCCATCCACATGAATCCTTACAATGAAGCCTTTCCACTTAAGATAGTCGGACACTCTGTTTTGCTTGGGACAATCAGAAGTGCTACATGATCTATTTCATTTCAGTCATTAGCAAAAAAAAAAAAAAAAAAAACCCAAACAAGTCTTCAAGGAAATGAATTAATTCATTTATTCTCTCAAACAACAGGATATTTAAGATCTTAGGAAAACTTCAGACAAGATTTCAAGATTTCTGATCTCAAGGAATCTATTGGGAGATATGCCCACAAATATCTCCAAGTAAAAAGAAGTTTCAAGAAGGTCAAAAGTAGGGCTGGAGATATAGCTCAGTTGGTAGAGTGCTTGCCTTGCCTGTAAAAGGCCCTGGGTTCAATCCCCAGCACTACAAAAAAAATAAAAAATAAATTAAAAAAAAAAAAAAAAATATATATATATATATATATATATATATATATATATATATAGACAAACAACAAAAATGGCACCTGGAGCATTCCATTCCCTTTTGCTGGACAAAACACAGGCCCCCTGAGTCCCTCTGAGGGAGACATAGCAGGGCCTAGGCAGCCAGGGCAAGGTGGCTGAGGAGGTCGGGGAAGGGCCAGAACAAGGAGCATGGGGAGGGTCTTCTGAGGAGGTTAACTTCCTGCTTGACCAAAGTGCTCCTGGACACAAACTGGGGACCAGTCAGACACTCTGTACTCATTCTTCTAAAAGTGTGAGCCAATAGGAAAAGCTGAAACAGACCCATGGACAAAGGGGGCACCAATCAGCAATAGTGAGGAGACATGGACGGGGAGGAGAGGAGGGAAGGAGGAAATTCCAGAGACCACAAAAAGAACAAGCCAAACTCCCAACTGGATCCCCAGCTCCAGGGCCCCTTCTCTTCAGAGAAGTCTCCTCTGTATCTCTGCTGCTCTTGCAGTAAACCTGCTTCTTGCTCGCCATCTCTGTGTGCTGTTCTTCAATTCTTTGCTGAATGGAGACAGTGAACACCGCACCCCTGGAGGGTAACACCTTTACCACTCTCTACTCCCCAGCAGTTCGGTTGTCCAATCAGAGCTAAAAATTGGTGGTTGCACTTTAGAATCACCCAGAAAACATTTAAATAATGTGGAAACGTTAGACCCTACCACAAACCAATTACATCAGAATCCCAGGAGGAAGGGAACTGGCATCTGATTGGACCATTAACCTGGAGCCTGTGGGCTGACAGCTGAGGTCAGAGAGGCCTCTGGCTCTTTGTGGTTCCCTTGGCCTTACACTTGTGGCTCATGTCCCCAGTGACCTGGCTCTGAATCTTTGAGAAATGATGGAGAAAACACCCATACAGCTCCTTTCTTTTCTCCAGCGGGTCACACACCTGCCTCACCTTGCAGCATGTAACCCTTGAGTACCTCCACTTGGATGCCAAATTGCCTCGTGTTGGCCAGCACAGGCCAGGGTTGACACCCTTGATTGGCATCTCCTGGGCTTTCTGAATACCTGATGGAAACATGATGTCCTCACTTCTCCTGGCTCTGTCCTCCACCGAGGGGGCAATCCGAATTTTAAATAATACATAAACTCACAGTGTAATTATAACATATATATTATTTTATATATAAACTACATATCATATTCAGTTATCACACAGGGGTGTGCATATGTAGACATATGAGTATGTGCATAAATTCTTCTTATATACAATACCTACATAGGAGGTTTCTCTCTAGACATTTAAGTGGCAAGGCTCAAACATTTTAGAAGTTCCTTAGGTGATTTTCCTGAAGAACCACAATAGAGAATCATTGATTTAGGCCTTAGCTGTGTGTGTGTGTGTGTGTGTGTGTGTGTGTGTGTGTGTGTGTGTGAGGTAGGATCTCGATACATTGCCCAAACTGACCTGGAACTCATGGGCTCAAGCAATCCTCCTGCTTCAGCTTTTGGAGTACCGGGACTGCAGATGTGCACCACCACACTAGGTTGAGAAATCACTGATTTAGAATGAAACATCCATAAAATCAAATCTCCAGATAAGACAAATATATCATTTGAAGTAAAAGGGAGCTGGGCTGGCGCAGTGGCACATTCCTGTAATCCCAGGGGCTTAGGAAGCTGAGGCAGGAGGATCGCAAGTTCAAAGCCAGTCTTAGCAACTTAGTAAGGCCCTAAGCAACTCAGTGAGACCCTGTCTCTAAATAAAATATCTTAAAAAGGCTGGGGATGTGATTCAGAGGATAAGCACCCCTGGATTCAATCCCCAGTACCAAAATAAATAAATAAGTACAATTGTAAAATAAATAAAGTAAAAAATGCTCAAGCCCTAACGCTTAAACCAGATGTCTAGAGAGAATTCTCTAATGTATGTGTGTGTGTGTGTAAGAAGAATTTACACACATACACATATGTGTACGCATGCACACACCTTTGTAATAACTGCATATTATATGTAATTTATATATAAATAATATATATGTTATAATTACACTGTGTGTTTATGGATATTTATATTTAAAATTGAGATTGCCCCCTCGGTGGAGACAGATCCAGGAGACGGTGAGGACATCGTGTTTCCATCAGATATTCACTTTCTGTGCTACCCAGAGGGGTTTCCATATGGCATTGCTCTGGATTCCTGTGGTAAAATTAAAAGAGAAACTTTCATGATGTCTGGAGCCCTTGATGTCCTGCTAAGGAAGGAGGAGAATGTCCTCAAGTGCCTTGCAGCAGGAGCCCATTTAGGTGGTACCAACCTCGATTTACGGATGGAACTAATAAGTAATTAAGAAAAGGGAGAGATACAGTAAACAAAAGTCCCCAAATAATTACTGTCCAAGCCAGGACTGTGTTTGCCCTCCCTCTCCCTGCCCCCCCTGAGAAGCACCCCCACCTAGCACTGTTGGTAGCTCCCTGAGCAACACCAGCTTTCCCATGTCCGCCATCTTTTCATGGTCTCCCCAAGGCTTTGCTCTCCTTCCCTCTCCCCGGGAGGAGACCTGTTCAGTTGTGCCTCCACAATTGCCTTTTGATGAGCCCTAGGCCTTGATTGAAACAAATGGCACAAAGGATGTTCCTAGGTGCCTTCTTATCACCAAGGTCAACTGAGCTGAATTTCCTGAGAAATGACCAAGCAAGAAGCCATAACAGACACCAAGAGCAGACCTTGTGGCTCATAGAAGAAGAGAACAGGGAGGGCCGGGAGGCAGGGTGACCAACTGTTCTGGATGGCCTCGTTTCAGTGCTCAGAGTGGGACAACCCTGGATAAACCCCATAGCCAAGCGCAGCTTTGGATCCTTCCAGAATGGAAAGTCTCACACGGGGCAGGGAGACCTTATTCACACCAACATTTCATTTTTCCTGTGTTGACCTGTGAGCATGCAGAGAGTTAATTTTTCAATTTTGCTTTTTGCTTTTGAAAAAAAAAAAAAAAAACAATAGATGTGTCAATCAAAGCAAAACTGAACTATTCAGAGAAGCACAGAGAAAATAAATGAAATCACTTCTAATCTCACTTCCCAGAGAAAATTATTAATGTGATTCTGGGTGTTTCTCCTTCCAATCTCTTTATGCATGTATATTCTAAATTTCTGTGGCCTCTATAACTATGTTAAATTTACTTTCTATTAGAGAAACTGAAGAAGTTGAGTGAATAGAAAAGATCATTAGGCACAAATAAAGAATGGTATACCGAGGGAAATGAAACACACACACACACACACATACACACACACACAAATAACCAGGGAAGTTGGTGTAAAATGGGAAAACATCTGAGCTTTGCCAGGGCAGTGCTTTGTTGGTGAAGTGTACAGTGAGGGGCATAGGAGCCATGAGGTCCCTCTCCCAGCATCCTCTCTGAGCTCTCTGATGGTGACTCGGGTTCCAAGTTCAGTACTGTAATGCAGAACCAAGAGGACTGGATGTCACAAGAGGCTGTGCCTGAGGAATCTGGAAAAGGTTCAGAGAAGAGAAACAAAGATGACTAAAGGGCAGTACAATGAGACCTTTGAGTGGAGGGGAAAGAAAGCAGAGTTATTGAGCCTAGAAGGCTGAGACAACTTAATAATAGTCCTCCTGTAGATGAGGAATGTGCACGCATAGGGTGGGTGACCTGCTCTTCATTTGGACTAAGGACCAAAAAAGGAGAACAAATAATAGTGTTAGCTTTCTGTCACTGTGACAAAATACCTGAGATAATAAACTTCTAAAGAGTTCATTTTGACTCATGGTTTCAGAGGTTCTGTCCACAGTCACTTGGCCCTGTTGCCTGGGCCTGTGTACATTATGACAGGAGCATGTGGCAGAGTGGGTCTTCACCTCAAAGTGTCTGAAAAACTGAGAGGAAGAGACCTGGGTCCCAATATCCCTTTCAAGGGCACGCCCCTAATGATCTAACTTCCTCTCCCTAGGCCCCACCTCCTACAAGTTACACAACATCCAAATAGTGACACCTTTTGATGACCAAGCCTTTATCATATGAGTCTTTGGAGGACACTCCAGATCAAAACTGTTAGCACCCCACATTCAGAAGTGCTTCTCACTTCACCAGAATTTTTTCTCTTCCATTGGCTGATTCTGTCTTGACATCTTTAAGACACTGATGGTACTTGCTTGGGGATTTTAGATTTACAACACCCAAAGGGAGACTCTTTTCAAGGATCAATAAAAACAATCCTCATTTTTATTTAACAGGGATTCTTTATACATCACCCTACTACCTGCTAGAATATTCTGAATTAGGAACAGGTGCAGTGGTGTATGTGTGTAATCCCAGCAGCTTAGGAGGCTAAAACAGAAGGATTGCAAATTTAAATCCAGCCTCAGCAGTTTAGTGAGGTCCAGAGCAATTCAGTGAGAACCTGTCTCTAAATAAAATATAAAAAGTGCTGGGGTTGTGGCTCAATGGTTAAGCATCCATGGGTTTAACTCTTGGTACCAAAAACAAAAACAAAAAATAATTTTCTAAATAAAATTATTCAGCTTCTAATTTTTATCTTTCTTTGACATCATAGATTCAATCATTAGATCCAATACCCAGTTTCCATTATTCTTACCCTAACTTCTGTTAGGCCCTTGCCTGGCATTTACATAATTTGTTATTTAAATATCTTTCACCTTCCTAAATGTATCTGGTTTTTGAAACAATCATTTGAGGTCTCAGGAAGACATTGTTTCCCATTTTCCAGATGAGGAAATGGAGATTTTTGAGAAGGAAAGTAACTTGACGAAGATTCATTTCTCCTTCCAAACACTTCTCCAGATAATGCAACCCAAAGAGGTAGAAACGGAGCAGGGATACCAAGAAATACTGACCATCTATTCCATGACAAGCACAATTCAGAGACTTTAATAATTTTTTAAAAATGTTGTAGTCACTCTGATATAGAAACAATGGTTCCCATTTTATAGACTAAGAAACTGAGGCTCAAAAATTCCACAACTTGCCAAAGAAAAGAATTAGAATAGCCAGCTTCAGGGCTGGGGATACAGCTCAGTTGGTAGAGTGCTTGCCTCATATGCACAAGGCCCTGGGTTCAACCCCCACCACCGCCACCACATACACACACAAATAGAATAGCCAGCTTCAAAGTTATATTATTTGTTGACCTTATAGATTCAACTATTGTAGATCCATTAAATTATTTTCATTAAACTCACCCAAATTTTTGCTGAGCCCTTGACACACTAGTGAATGTTTCTTCCCCGTTCTTCCTAATTAGTTTTCCCACCCTGCCACTCGTGCAGTCTATTAGACAATTTCTTTTAATTCATTATGATCTTTTCTGAACCTTGATACCAGAAGTACTTAAGACTTATTAGTTAGCTGGTTAAATTGCTACAAAGACTCAAGTAGAAGGAAATTCACTGGGTAGATTGTGATACATGCACATGCTGAGGTATATATTGAAACAAAAAATTGTCAGAAGCTGAGCATGTTGTCATAGCCTGTAATTCCAGCAACTCCAGAGGCTGAGGCAGGAGGTTCACAAATTCAAGGTCAGCCTGGGTATCTTAGTGAGACCCTGTCTCAAAATAAAATTTAAAAAAAACTGCTGGAATTAAAGGTTTATGGTGGCACCAACATGAAATTCTAGCAGCTGGAGAGGCTGAGGCAGGAGGAACGCAAGATCAAAGCCAGCCTCAGCAACTTAGTGAGGCTCTAAGCAACTTATTGAAACCCCCTCTCAAAATAAAAAATAAAAAGGGCTGGGATGTGGCTCAGTGCTTAAGCATCCCCCTGGGTTCAATTCCTGGTACTACTACTACTACTACTACTACTAATAATAATAATAATAAAATAAAAATTAAAAAGAAAAGTTCAGGACTGGATGGATACACAGCTGAGTTCTACAAGACCTTTAAAGAAGAACTAATACCAATAATCTTCAATTTATTTCAGAAAATAAAATAGAAAAAGAGGGAGCACTTCCAAACTCATTCTATGAGGCCAATATCACCCTGATTCCAAACCAAGGCCAAGACACATCAAAAAAAGAAAACTTCAGACCAGTATCTCTAATAAACATGGACTCAAACTAAAAAGTTTCTTCTTAGCAAAGGAAACAATCTGTGAGGTGAATAGAGAGCCTACATCTTGGGAGCAAATCTTTACCCTTCCCACATCAGAAAGAGCACTAATCTCTAGGGTATATAAAGAACTCAAAAAGCTAAGCACCAAAAAAACCACAAATAACCCAATCAATAAATGGGCCAAGGAACTGAACAGACACTTTTCAGAAGAGGATAAAAAAAATCAGTCAACAAATATATGAAAAAAATGTTCATCATTGCTAGCAATTAGAGAAATGCAAATCAAAACTGCTCAAAGATTTCATCTCACTCCAGTCAGAATGGCAGCCATTATGAAGACAAACAACAATAAGTGCTGGCGAGGATGTGGGGAGAAAGGTACACTCATACATTGTTGGCGGGACTGCAAATTGGTGCAGCCACTATGGAAAGCAATATGGAGATTTCTTGGAAAATTGGGAATGGAATCACCATTTAACCCAGCCATCCTTCTCCTTGGTCTATACCCAAAGGACTTAAAAACAGCATAATAAAGGGACACAGCCACATCAATGTTTATAGCAGCACAATTCACAATAGCTAAACTGTGGAACCAACCTAGATGCCCTTCAGTGGATGAATGGATAAAAAAAAAAAATGTGGCATATATACACAATGGAATATTACTCAGCAATGAAAGAGAATAAAATCATGGCATTTACAGGTAAATGGATGGAGTTAGAGAAGATAATGCTAAGTGAAGTTACCCAATCCCAAAAAACCAAAGGCCGAATGTTTTCTCTGATATAAGTGGGGTAGGGAGGGGGAGCGTGGGAATATTAGACAAACTCTAGATAGGGCAGAGGAGTGGGAAGAAGGGAGGGGGCATGCAGTTATAAATGATGATGGACTGTGATGATCATTATTATCCAAAGTACATGTATAAAGACACAAATTGGTATGAATATACTATGTATACAACCAGAGATATGAAAAATTGTGCTCTATATGTGTAATAAGAATTGAAATGCATTCCCCGTCATATATAAATAAAAAATAATAATTCTTTAAAAAGGACTTTTTTTCCTGCAGTAAAATACCCTGGGTTCAAGTTCCAGGTCCCCATCCAAAAAAGGTAATATATTTGAATTTTAAAAAGAAAATTATGAACATGCATAGTATATCATTTTTCATTAAAAGATTACATGTAAACACACATATGATTACCTATGTAACATACATGCTCTGGAAAAACATACGTTGAAATGTTAACTGTGATTTATACAGTGGTGGTGGCATTATGGGTAACTATTTTTTTTCCATTTTGCTTTTCTAAATTGTATGATGTGTTCTTCATGAGAGTGTATTACCTTATATAAAAAAGCTTTCTTCACCCATCCTCAAATTTTTTTTTCTCCTTTTCACACCAAGTTCTTTACATGGCCCTGGTGTTTATTCTCCTAATTAAATATTTAGTTCTATATTCTTCTCTATGCCAGAAAATAAGAGTTCTTTGGGAGCAGAAAGAAAGGGAGTGGGGGAAACCCAGCTTCCTACCTACTTCCATTTCAAGGAGAAAACAAAATTGGCTCCAAGCTCCCCACTGGGGCTCACATTTTGTATGCCTAGTGAGAACCCTCTTCAAGGACATCTGAGAACGAAACATATATAATAATGATTTCTTCAAGATTCTGGGGCTCTGCAGGATTGCAGAATGGAATACACCAACTCATAAATCTAAATGATTGATGACAACAGCATGCATTGCATAATAAAAACTTAAAGAAATCAATGAACAAAACTCCTATGTTGCAGCAGTGCAGAAACAACATTCACAAATTAATAGCTGGAGTTGGAAGCCCTCAAGAGAGTAGTAAATTCTCTGGCAATTCTCTACCCAAGAAAGTCTGCCAGAGACCCTGTGTTGTGGAGGCTCAAAGCTGTGCAGGTTCAAAGGAGAAAGATTCTGCAATGTCAAGCCAGGATTTCTCTAGAAACAAGACTCAGATCCAGGCTCTTCCATTAGAGATCTTTGTCCAGTGAAATTTCCTCATCAGGGTGAGGCCTGGGGTCAGCCTGAACTCTGTCACACCCAGTGTTCTTTGCCAAACCCTGCACCCAATTCAAGGGAGCAAGTGGCTTTTCAGGTATCCCCAAGAACAGACCCACCTGTGGCCTCTAATGCCACTGGAACCAGAAAGAGAAGGAATATATCTTCTTCTCTGCAAATATATGAGAGCAGAGGGGAAGGGAGTCAAAGTCTCTGGCAAAGAGAGCTATCTGAAACTAGAACATCTCTAAGCCTGCAAATAAAATTCTATGAATCTTCAGAATAGGCCCATGAGATGGAAAGCTGTTTCTGGCCCAGGTCCCAACCCTTAAGTGCTTCACCCAGACAACCGTCCTGAGGGGAACAAAGGAGTCGCCCTTTGTCCAGGCCTGCTGGGTCAGCCTGGAGCTGGTGGCTTAAATGGATGATTGTTTTCTAAAGAGCTCTCAGCCAGAGTAAAAGGAATGAAACTGGTTCATGTTCTTTCTCTGGGAGAGTCAGCCTCTGGCACTCTGAGCTCTTCTCCAGAACCAGATCTGTCACCATCAGACTGTCTTGTGGGAGTGGAGTTGACAAAGAAGGATGATTTAAGCACCTGCCCTGCAGGTTCAGGAGCACCGCATCTATTGTCACAGGGCACCTGGTGGCCAAGAGCGTGGCCCGCCTTGCTGCCTTCCCCTCGGATGCTTGTCCAAGACATTTATCCTGCACTGTCTCCTGGCCCTGTGTGAGCTGTTCGTCTCAGATGCCCTTCCTCTGTGTGTGGAAGGCGCCCGCCCTCCTGCCAGCCTCCCTTCTTAGTGGGAATTAAATTCATATTCAGTTTCAAGTCTTTGGCAGTGAAGCGGGTTTTCCATGGTGTGTTGTAAATATTTAAAACTGTTTCTGTATATTATGAGGTTTAGACATCTTAATCTTTCTGCCTGGGGAGAGACGCCCCTCTAAGGGCGAGCCTTTTCTTGGAGGTGGGAAGGAAGCAGTTGGGAGCATGCCTTTCAAATGCAAGTAGCCAATCCAGAGCCAGACTCCTTCACCAGCCCCTGCCTCCCAGGAGGCCACAGTCCTTGGCTTTAGTCAACCCAGGGTCAGGTAGCAGGCAACTAGGGACCCCCCTATACCTTAAAGCCCACTGAAACCCTTCAAAGTTGACCACCCTAAAAGGGTTACACTGCCCTGCCCTTCCCCAGAAACCACCGGCCTAATGCTTCCCCTGGCTCCTGTCTGCTGCCTCCTTGGCCACCACAGTGACCTTCCCCTGTGGCCTGCACAGCGACTGCACCTCCTGTGTCCAGCGCCTGTGAATATAATCCGCATCTTTCTCGGGCCTCCCCTGGTCTCCTGTGGTAGTCGCATCTTACTGTGCGTAGAAGACACAAAACACGGGGCTTGCTCCTTCCTCTCTTCCTCAGAGGGTCTGTGCGGCTCCTGTGTCTACTAACAGTTCTGTCAGTGTCTGTGGAACCAACATGGGGCTGTGGCTGGGTGGTGGAGCGCTTGCCCAGCACGCGAGAGGCCCTGGGTTCAATTCTCAGCACCACATAAATAAATAAAAAGGCATCATGTCCGTCTACAAACTAAAAATATTTTTTTTTTTTAAAAAAAAGTGAATGCACAACTGTCTTTAGAAGTGTCAGTCAGCTCTCTGTCAACACAACAAAAACCAGAGACAATCTGTGTGAGCAGAGAGGAGCAAAACCATCAGATCCCGCCCACTGGGGAAATGGGCTCAGGAAGATGGAGGGTGCCCAGTCTTCAGGCCCTGGACAGAAGCTAGACACAGGGAGGCATGGTGCTGTCTTCTGGCCACAGTTCCCTGTTTGACACGTTCCGTGACTCCTAACCAGGCTGTGCGTCCCTTGGCTTCCTCCCTTTCTGAGTTGTCTTCTGGAGTAGCAGAATGTGTCCCGTCCCCTGAGTGCCCAGCGGAGCACATCTTTGCTTCTCTGGGGATTCAGTCAGGGCTTCCTTGTGCTCCTGGGTCTTGTAGATTCATCTAGGGACACGGTCAAGCTGCCTATCCACACTGTAATTGGACCCTGTCTCCTTTAGTAGCCTTACACGGGTCTCTGTTATCTCCCTCCTCCTCCTCCTCCTCCCTGATTTCTCAGCGTACACTGTCTCACTTTGAGTTTCTAAGACCACTTGTTCAGGCAGGTACCAGAGAAACAGCCCTACTGTGTGGAGAGCCTCAACCTCAGCCACTGCAGCAAGAGTCCGAACACACCTCTCCCCCAACAAGCAAACAAGCACAAAAAGACTTCAACAAGGGCTGGGGTTGCGGCTCAGTGGCAGAGCGCTTGCCTAGCATGTTCAAGGCCCTGGGTTCGATCCTCAACACCAAATAAATAAGTAAATAAAGGTATTGTGAGGCTGGGGATGTGGCTCAAGTGGTAGCGCGCTCACCTGGCATGCGTGCGTGCAGCCCGGGTTCGATCCTCAGCACCACATAAAGATGTTGTGTCCGCCGAGAACTAAAAAATAAATATTAAAATTCTCTCTCTCTCTCCTCTCTCACTCTCTCTTTAAAAAAAAAAAAAAAAGGTATTGTATCCAACTACAACTAAAAAATAAATATTTTTTTAAAAGACCTTTTGGGGCTGGGGATGTGGCTCAAGCGGTAGCGCGCTCGCCTGGCATGTGTGCGGCCCGGGTTCGATCCTCAGCACCACATACAAACAAAGATGTTGTGTCCGCCAAAAACTAGAAAATAAATATTTTTTTTTTAAAATTCTCTCTCTCTCTCCCTCTTTAAAAAATAAATAAATAAAATACGTGCAACAATTTTGCCATTAGAGTACTGCAAAATAAAACCACCACAATGAGAAGCCACCTCATGTCTATTAGAATGGCTTAAAGAAAAAAAAAAAAACCTAACAATGAATAACAACTGCTGACCAAGATGCAAAGCAACTGGAATTCTCTTGTATGACAGATGGGAACGTGAAATGGTCCAACTATTTTGAAAAATAGTTTGGCTGTCCCCTCCACAGGTAAGCAAACACTGACCACGTGACCCAAGAACCCCACTCCCAATTGGAATCAAAATCTAGATTCACAGAACAACCTCTACATTGAATGCTAATGGTGGCCGTGACAGTCAGCTCTCTGCCAACATAATAAAAAACCGGAGATAATCAGCTTATAAAAAGAGAAAAGGTAAATTTTGGCTCAAAGTTTTAGAAGTCCCAGTCCACGGTCAGGTGGGCCTTTGGATAAGGCAGCCCATCATGCTGGAGTCCATGGTGGATCAACACTCGCTCCTGCTGACAGAGAGAAAAAGAGAGAAGAGACTAGCGTCCCACAATCCCCTTCAAACACACCCCCAAAGACCTAAAGACCTCCCACTAGTCTCTACCTCCTAAAATTTCCATCATCTAGCTGGGTGCAGTGGTGTGCCTGTAATCCCAGCAGCTCAGGAGGCTGAGGCAGGAGGATCGCAAGTTCAAAGCAGCCTCAGCAAAAGTGAAGTGCTAAGCAACTCAGTGAGACCCTGTCTCTAAATAAAATTCAAAATAGGGCTGGGGATGTGGTTCAGTGGTTGAGTGCCCATGAGTTCAATCCCCAGCAACGCCCCCTCTCCAAAAAAATCCACCATCTTACAAAAGCTCCAAGCTGAGGGCCAAGCCTTTAGCACATGGGTCTTTGGGGAACATTCTAGCTCCAAACTATAGCAGTGGCTTTATTTAAAAGAGCCCAAAGTCGGAAACAACCCAAGTGTTCTTCACTTGGGAATGGACAAACCAACTGTGGTACATTTGTCTATACACTGAAATATTATCCAGCAATTAAAAAAATAAAAATAAAAGAATGACTGCCACATGCTACAACCTTCATGAACCTTGGAAACACTTGTTAAATGAATGCTGCCAGGGGCTCAAAAGTCCACCTACTGTTGACATTTATATGATGCTCTAGCAAAGGCGAACCTTTAGGGACAGGAGTCAGATCAATGGTTGCCTGGGTCTCAGAGTGGAGAAGGTTGACTACAGCAAGGAGAGAGCTGTAGAGAAATCCTGGTAGCTGTTCTGTATTTTAGTTGTGATGATGGTTACGCAACACATTCGTCAAGCTTACTGGGCTAAAATTTTTAAGAAGACTCACTGAATTATATACTAAGGTTGAATTTCATCACACATACATTATATCTTAACCATAAAACTATGGTGCCAGAGTTCAGAGCCTGTCTTCAGGCATGCTGTCTAAATCCCCATGAGGCCGTTTCTCTATTCATCCTTCCCTGATGGAGACTGTCACTGCTTCTCTCCCTTTCTATAGGAGCAAGGTCATCTCAAACCCACTGAAGATAAATACAGTTTTCCTGTGGCTTCTAGCTCTGGAGGAAACTGCTATTACTGCTAGTTAGTAGAGATGACATTAGTGTAAAAAAAAAAAAAAAAAGTCAGCTCATGTGGCTGGTTAAATCCAAGTAGAAGAGACTCTGCCAGGGATGCCCTTTAAAAACAATGTCATATAATCTGTGTCACATAGAACATGGGAGTCACTGGTCACCATAAACCATTTTACACCATGGTGAAATAATTGAAGGCAGACCCGCCTTTTTTGTGGTTCAATGCACAAGTTAAGCAAGTCCCAAGTTATCCACCATTCCTCCTGTGTCCCCCTCTAAAAAGATTTCTGAGTGTCATGGGGCCACCGTTCTTGCGAGCAATGCTTCAGATGTCATTCAAAGCCATCTGACTTTGGCTTAGGAAAGAGAGAGCTGGAGGAGGCTCAGAATGCACCGGCCTCAGCGGCCCTTGTTTCTCTGATAAGCGAGGCGCCTATCAGAGCCAGCCTGGGAACGTGGCTTCTCTCCAGCCCAGAAGGTCCCAGGAGCCAGCCTGCCGCTGGGTGTGGAAAGAATCCTGGGGCCAGGGAGGACTAGAGTCTGGGTGCCTCTCGCTGGTCTGCCCCTGCCAAGGCCGCTGCCTGCCCCCAGCACAGAGGCCAGACGGTGCCAGGATAGTCCCCTTGCTTAGGTCTCTCCTTGCTTTAGCTTCAGGCTTCTGCCCATTATTCTTCTCTTGTGGTTCTTTTCTGGCTCTTGGTCATTTGGACCAACAGCTTTCTCCCCACCCCACCCCACCTCTCCTCTGGGTTGTTGTTTTTGTTTTAATAGAATGCTTCACGAATTTGCATGTCATCCTTGGTGCAGGGGCCATGCTAATCTTTCCTGTGTCATTCCAATTTAAGCACTCTCTCTGTTTTTGTAAACAGCTTTATTAAAGTATAATCAAAATAGAATAAACTGCACATTTTATTTGGGGGGTATTGTGAGTATAGATTTTGTTGTTGTTGTTGTTCTTTTTAATTATACATGACAGTAGAGTGTATTTTGACATATCATACATACACAGAGTGTAACTTCCCATTCTTGTGGTTGAACATGATGGGGAGTTCGCGTGGTCGTGTAGTCATAATGAACACAGGAAAGTTGTGTCTGATTCATTCTCCTGTCTTTCATTCCCATACCCTCTCCCTGCCTCCCACTACCCGCTGTGCAATCTGGTGAACCTCCACTTCCCTCCCCACCATTGTGAGTCAGCATCTGCATATCAGAGAGAATATTTAGCCTTTGGTTTTGGGGGATTGGCTTATTTCACTTAGCATGAATCGTGACAGTCTGCAGTTCCATCCATTTACCTGAAAATGCCATCATTTCCTTCTTCTTTAAGGCTGAGTAATATTCACTCCATTGTGTATATATACCACATTTTCTTTATCCATTCATCTGTTGAAGGGCACCTGGGTTGGTTCCATAGCTTAGCTATTGTGAATTGAGTTGCTATAAACATTGATGTGACAGTGTCACTATAGTATGCTGATTTTAAGTCCTTTGGGTATATACCAAGGAGTGCGATAACTGGGTCAAATGGTGGTTCCATTCTAAGTTCTCCACAGAATCTCCATAATGTTTTCCAGAGTAGTTGCACCAATTTGCAGTCCCACCAGCAATGTATAAGTGAACCTTTTCTGCTACATTGTCACCAATGTTTATTGTTACTTGTATTCTTGATAATTGCCATTCTGACTGAAGTGAGATGGAATCTCAGTGTAGTTTTAATTTGCATTTCTCTAATTGCTATAAACTGCACATTTTAAACTATACAGTTTTAAAAATTTTGACATGCATATACATTCAGAAAACCATCAGCTCCAGAATCAAGATAGAGAATATATCCAGCATCCCAAAGTCTCCCATGTCCCTTGGCAATCCAGCCCTCCAACCCTTATCTGTCCCCAGTTCCTAAGAATCACTGATAGTTGTCTATCACTATATAGGTTCGTTTGTGTTTTCTAGAATTTTATATGAATACAGTCTTATAGAATGTTTATTTATTTATTTATTGGCCTCTCTGCTTTTACTTGGGAAAAAATATGCTGAAATTTACCTATGTGGTTGGATGTATCAAAAAAAAAATGTTTTGGGTCCCAAGGATTGAACCCAGGGGTGCTTACTGAGCCACATACCCAGCCCTCTTCATGTTTTTTTAAGTTTAGAGATAGCAACTAATTTGCTTAGGTCCTTTCTAAGTTGCTGAGGCTGGCTTTGAATTCATGAGCCTCCTGCCTCAGGCTCACCAGTCACTAGGATGATGGGGGTGTGCTATTGTACCTGGCAATTCCATTTCTTTTTATTGCTGAGTACTATTCCATCATGTGCCACAATTTTTTTATCCTTTCATCTGTTGGTTAATAATTAAATTGTCCCAAGCTTGGGGAAGACTTTCACTTAAAGCACACAGGCTGGCACTCCTTCAGAAAACACCCAGAGCTTCTTGCTGCCAAGGCTTATGGCTCTGATGGCCCCTGTTCTGCTGCAGGGAGAGCGGCAGGAAGTCATTTGCAGAGTTAGGGAAGGGTTAGGGGAGAACTGGCATTGCATCTCCATAAGGCCCACCCACTTCCTGGCCCTTCTTCCCCACCACCTCCACCCCAGTGGTCTCTCAGATATTGATCATCTCTTGACAAGAGCTAGGAAGAGAGGGGACCAGACAAGGACGGGAGGAATGGGACCATTCAGTGGTGATATCATTTTCTTTGCATCTTGGCACTATTCACCCTTTGAGAAGAAGCCATGTCCCTGCAGAGGTAGATCACTGACAGTATTTATAAACTGTCCTTGGGATATGTTTTTAAGAGGCAAATTTAGAGCAGGGAGCAATGGTGCACATCTATAACCCCAGCGGCTCAGAAGGCTGAGGCAGGAGGATTGAGAGTTCAAAACCAGCCTCAGCAATTTAGCAAGGCCCTAAGCAACTCAGGGAGACCCTGTCTCTAGAAGAATATGGAAAAGGGATGGGGATATGGTCAGTTGTTAAGCACCCTTGGGTTTAATCCCCAGTAGCAAAAAAGAAAGAAAAGAGGCAGAAGTAGAATTCTTGGGCAGTGCTTCTTAAACTTTGATGTGGATTCAAATCATGAGAGGGTCATGTAAAATGCAGATTCTGATTCAATAGAAGAGGCGGGTGGCCTGAGAGTCTGCATTCCTAGCAAACTCCCAGATGATCTGATGCTGTTGGTCTTCTATAACACTCTTCCGGGGACCCATCACATGTGTCAATCATTTCATAATTGCTTTTTTTTTTTTTGGTATATGGAGCACTTAACTGCTAAGCCACATCCCCAACCCATTTTTGTACTTTATTTAAAGACAGGGCCTGACTGAGTTACTTAAGACCTCACTAAACTGCTGAGGCTGGCTCTGAACTCGCAATCCTCCTGCCTCAGCCTCCTGAGCTCCTGGGATTACAGGCGTGTGCCACTGCATCTGGCTCATAATTGCTTTTTAACAAGTGTTTAACCACTACCTATAAAATTCTACCAAGTACAGACTAATGCAAGCCTCCTCTCTCCTGGAGAGCCCCTGCAGCTATTCCAAACCAGCCAGGGATACCACAGTGCTCCTCTGAAGCCCAGCGCTGGCACTAGAGCTGCATGGTGTCAGATTTTAGTGTGTCAAGAACACCCCCTCCACCAGGTGAAATGTCTACTGCTTCTCTTGTTTTCTACCTTGTACTTTGGTTCCAGGAATATTGTGTTCTGGAACTAAGACTGAAGACCTGGGTTATATGATCAGCTTGGAGACTCAATGGTTCTGAGAACTCCAATCAGCAATATGATCATTTAACTGAAAAATGGACATAAAGCATAGAAAACTAAAACAGCTGTGTAAAGTAACCAGTTAGTTGGACACCAGATAGAAGGGAAGGGAAACATGAATACTGTAAGAAAGGGCAGAGAATTCCTAATTGCATGACCAAGGTTGGTGCTACCAGGGGCCCAAGGAGTGAATGGCAAATCTGAGGTGGGCTACAGTTCACAACTTAGATGCTAAAGAAGAAAATAATTCCAAAGAAGCCTCACTTGGTCCGCTGTCCTCACTCAATGCGCTCCCTCATCCTTCCTTTCATTATGAGATAAGGCAAAAGAACAGTCAGCCGCAGATGACTAATGATTGGGTCAGGAAGATGGGGCTGATTCAAAGGAAATAAAATGCAAATACCTCCAGGACACTTCCCCCTCCTCCATCCTGTTGCCAAGGTTACCTGCCTCCAGGGAATTGTCCCTCTCAACAAAGGGTTGTTAATGAGCCCCCTGGACAACTCTCCTCTTGCCCTTTAGCCACTTTTGGTCACATAGGAAAGATAAGAGGAGGAGAAGGCATAAGAATAAAGGAAATTTGAAATCTATAAAAGGGCCAGGACACCCCCACTTCCTCAGGTACCAGTTTTGGACCTCCTCCTCTCTGAAGCTCTCTCTCTCTCTCTCTCTCTCTCTCTCTCTCTCTCTGATCTGTAATCTATCTATCTCTATCTCTGTTCTATCCTTTAAATAAAATGTTTTGCTCTTGCCTCCATGTTTCTCAGGTGTTCAGTCTTCAACACCAGGGGAGCAGGAGCCAGTCCTGATTTTCAAGAACTGGTGTCAATCTCCCATGATAACTCCTGTGACGGAGGAAAGGCGGCGCTCACGGGGCTCATTCTTGACGCTGTGTGCACCGTTCACCTAGAGCCTAACTCCAGAGCCATCTTTTTCCCATAGGGACCCACTGTCACGGAGCTGTCAAGGGTGGACATGAGCTGGCCATGGCTTCTGTGGAAATCACAGATTTCTGGCTGTAAAGTTTTGATAACGTCATTCATTTGATCATGCAAATGAAAGTTTATCTCTTATCATCTGTCAGGTACTGCGGACACAGTCCCTTCCCTTGAGCGAGGACAAGACCTAAGCTGATATGTCCCCTCATTCACATAGGGAACTACAAACGAACTGTTCTAGGAGATCAGAGAAGAGAAGGGTCACTGCTAACCACCGCAGAAGGCGGCCAGCAGCAGGTGGTGCTAATGACATCTGAGTGGCAGCTGCGGGGGAGAAGGTAATCCCAGTGAAAGAGATGACCGGGAGAGACACCAGGGAGGGAGTACCCAATGTGTCTTTGAAAAAGGAAGTTACTCAGTGACCCTGACTGGAGGAAGGAACAGGAGAGGTAAAGGCGTGGTGGGTGGGGTGGGGTGGTGCCAGAGGCCTGCCTTGACCCTAGTACTATTTGAACTACGTTTGTAGTTAATTGAAGTTGATTCTGAAGTGACAGAATCAAGCTAAGCACAGTGGCTCATGCCTATAACCCCATCAACTCAAGAAGCTGAATTGGAGGATCACAAGTTCAAGGCTACCTTCAGCCACTTGGCGAGAGAACCTGTCTCAAAATTAAAAACAACAAAAAATAAAAAGGGCTGGGGATGTAGCTCGGTGGCAGAGAACCCCTGGGTTCAATCCCCAGTATCACCAAAGAAAGGAAGAAAGATCTAAGATGGCATTTTAAGGCTGATTCAGTTACAATGTGCTTTGAAGGAACAGAAAGGGCAAGTTCCAAGGTAAGGAGAACAGCCACTAGGAGGTCACTGTGTCAATCTGGGTGTGACAGCCAGAGCCAAGGTAGGGTTCCAGGAACAGGAAAGGGAGCTGGGTGAGGGAGCAGGGAAGGAAGACTCCCAGGACGGGGTGACTGTACCTAAGGGGTGATAGGGAGACATCAGAGGCTGTGCCTCCATTGGAGACTTCCTGGAAGACTGAATGACAGTTCCCAACCATGAGCTTGGCTTTAGTTAAGCTGAGCCACTTCTGTGAAAATGCCGGCAGCAGTTCTTCATGGAGAAGGACACAGTCCAGGTCACCCACAGCAGGTTCCTTCGTTTGTCCTGCAAAGAGAAACCTGAGACTGTCGTACCTGAGACTGTGGTACCCTGTACCACTCTCTGGGGCTACAAGAGTGGGAGGGACCCTGTCCCTTCCTGTCCCCTTCTACTAAATTCTCAGAATTCTGGAGGAAACAGGCTGTTGTGGTTTGGATGTGAGGTGTCCCCCAAGAGCTCAAGTGTGAGACAGTGCAAGAAGGTTCAGAGGAGACGTGATTGGGTTATGAGAGCCTTAACCAGTCAGTGAATTGACCACCTGATGAGGTGGGGGGTAGCTGGAGGAGGTGGGCGTTGGGGGTGTGGCTCTGGGGTATGTATTTTGTATCTGCTGAATGGAGTCCCCTTCTCTGCTTCCTGATCATCATGAGCTGCTTCCCTCTGCCACACGCCCCCTCCAGGACGTTCTGCTTTACCTCAAGGTCCCGGGAATGGAGCCTGCTAGACGGAGATCTCTGGAACCATGAGCCCCCAAATGAACTTTTCCTCCTCTAAAGTAGTTCTGGTTGTTCTTTTAGTCACAACTGCGAAAAAGCTGACTAAAACACAGGCCCCTCCTGCTTGAGCAGATTCTGCTACCAAAAGTTTGGTCCTTGTCCCCAGTGCTAATCAAATAACAAGGATGCAGTTTTGAGAAAATGAAAAGGAAGTTTTATTGCTTTACTAGCAAAGGAGAAACACAGGGAGCAAGGGACTTGTAAAGAAGTGATCCAATACTCCCTTCCACATGTTCCCTGTTGGAGTTGTAATTCTCTTGTTAACTTGGGAGACAGTCATTTCTGAGGTCTTCTGATGCCATCCGCAGAGTCTGGATTAGTTTGTCCCTGCGGTGGGTACACAAGGGCTCAAGGACAGATACCCTGCCTAGGATGGGGAAGAAAGGTAGTCCTATTTTCCCCAAGATTAGGAAGGGGAGAGATAAGGGAGGAAGAGAAAGAAATATGTTCTTTTAAAACGAGGTCACAGTGGTAGGGGAGCAGGGGTTATATTCCAAGTGGACCGTCACTGTGCCAATCCCAGGGCTGCACTGGGGGTGTCCGCAGGCGGTGGTGTTGATGTTAAAGTGGAAAATCTCTTAGGCCAATCATGTCAAGTAGAGTTTATTTGAGCAAAGAAAGAAAACTGATTCATGAAACAAACAGCTCTCAGAACCGTTCTGGTTCTGAGAACTCCAACCAACAATATGATCATTTATTGAAAAAGGGACGTAAGGCATAGAAAACTAATGACTACAGCTGAGTCAAGCAACCAGTTAGTTGGTCACAACTTAGCTAACTGGCTACCGGGCCTCGCGCAAGCAACCAGAGCTCAGTTACCAAGGTTAAATTTTATATTGGTTTGGTTCGTTAGACCCAGTGAGTACAGGTGCCCAGTTCACACTCATGGCCTCCCACAAATTTTACTTAATAGCGGGGGCATTCTTGGAGTGGATGAGAGGAGTGAGAAGAACAGGGAGTGGAGGGGTGCCTTTTTAATAAGGCACTTTTCAAATAAGCAGAGTTTTTAAAAATGCTTATAATGTGCCAGTCACTTTAATGAGCAATTGGAGGCGGAGATTAGGGCCCACGTGCTGTACTGTATGGCTCAGAAAGGTTTACATTCCACACACACAGGGCAGAGAAACCGGAGAAGGTGGTATTTAGGACCTTTGGAATGGGAATGGTCAAAGATCGCTGGGAGGCAATGTGGGTGCAACTCTGGGGTAGAGTTCGTCCACAGGGGACTCTGGAATCTATCTTCCAGTGACAGGCGGGGATGGAGGGAGGGCGCAGGGGGACAGGACACGGGCACCCAACGCTGCCCACCTGCTCTCCATGCAGCAAGCCCTTGGCTCTCAGTTGGCTCTCTGGTGAATGAACCCTAGTTCTCCTGGAGCCTCCCCTGCTATGATCAGGGTTTTCTCTGTAAGCTCCATTTCCCAAGAGTGAATCAGTGGCCTACGCCCAGTTTCTCAGTGGCATATTTCTGTGTTCTGGCTTGTAAGTAAATTCTCAGGCAGAACCCGAGATCTCAAGAAACTGGTTGCCCTAGTCCTGAACACCAGAACCCCTGATAGCCCTGATTCCTCCCGATTGCTGACCCCTTGTCTGCCTAGATTTCTGCTGCTGCACTCCAGCTTGGTTTACATCCACACCCAGGATTTGAGATTGGATTGGGAAATTTTGCTAGTTGTCCGTCTTCTCAGAGACTTGACATGGAAAACTTGTTTTAAACTCACAACTATTTAAAAATCAATCAAACAAACAACCTCTGTCTTATTTGCACCCAATGACCTTCTCCAGTTTGGTTTAGTGGGTGGCTGCCTCAGCTTCAGCATTGAGAGCAGGAGAGATTGTGACCAGCGGCGTGTGCAAGTGGGTGGTGAGTTGAACACACCCTCTTCCCCTGGCAAGTTTAAAAGAGGGGAAAGATGAGGGAATTCATCCAATCAACCTCTAGCTCCTCTTTCTCCAATCATACATCCAACTCTCCACTCATGAATTCCCCCTCTCAATTGATCATCGATCTGTTCGTCCAGTCAACAGAATTTGTGGAGTACCCACAGCATGCCCGCCTCCAGAAACAAAACACCGAGAGAGCTCCAGGAAAGGCTGAAACTAACCCATCTGTGACTCAGAGACTCAGACACGCCTAAGTTCTCTCTTGCTTTCAGCCAAAGAGACAGAAAAACTTGTTTTATTTGCACAACTCACTTTCAGGGCTTCCTTTAACCAAGTGAAATCTCAGGCCTCTCTCCCCTCCTGTTCTCCCCCTAGGAGATATGAGTAAAATCCTCATTTAGGAATTCTGGGCAATAAGTACAGGATACCAAGTCATTTAAAGACTTTACCCAAGGTTGCCAAATACAGAGGTAAAGATGGATGCTACCTGTATACTTGTCCTTTTATTTATTTGTTTTTGATACTGGGGATTGAACCCAGAGCCAGGTGCTTAGTAGGCCCACACTCTACCACTCACCTATACCTGCAGCTCTTTTTTATTTTCTTTTGAGACAGGGTCTTACTAAATTGGCTAGGCTGGCATCAAACTTGCAATCCTTCATCCTCAGCCTCTGGAGTAGCTGGGATCAAAGGTGTGTGCCACAGCAGTCAGCCTGTAAATATTCTCAGTATGCATAACAAGAGGAAAAAGAGGGTTCTAGAACATTCTAACCTGAATCATACATCAGGCCCTGCTCCAGCAGGGACCCACTGCCAAGGCATTGCGACCTTCTATTGCTCAGCAGTTGCATACCCAG
Organism: Callospermophilus lateralis; assembly: GCF_048772815.1. Classification (NCBI taxonomy): domain Eukaryota; kingdom Metazoa; phylum Chordata; class Mammalia; order Rodentia; family Sciuridae; genus Callospermophilus; species Callospermophilus lateralis. Next base: position 113,229,376 of record NC_135312.1, on the reverse strand, counting down.
CAGTGGCCTCCACTTGTTCCAGTTCCACCCTGGAGACAGTTGTCCCTAATGCCATTTCCTTGTATGTGCTTGTAGCAAGACCCAGAATCCCATTACCTTCATCAACTGCTTCAGGACAAAGCAGAGCCCAACCTTTGTCCAGGGAAAGGAAGAGGCAGGGCTATCAACTAAAAGATGTAGTGAAATGAAAGACTTTAAAGAATGGGTAGAAGAAAGGTCCCATCTCATTCTAACACTGTCAGACAAGAGAATGAGCAACAACAGGTTGACCACTAAGTCAGGCCTATTTAAAAATGGATTTGTGCTGTGCCGCAGTCTCTGGCTGGGCACAAATCACGAGTCTCCACACAGCTTGTAGATTCAAACAGCAATTCTTTATTCTCGAACTCACACCGGCCGTCTACAAACACGTTCTGGGGAAATCCACGTTCTCTGCCCAAATCCACTCCTGCCCAAATCCACTTCCTGCCCAAATACACTCCGCATGGGCTTCTGTCTCCCAAAATATACTGTCTGACCCTAAGCACTCAAGAGGAACTCAGCAGCAGGATACGCCCTATTCTAAAGGGGGAACACCCTAATCTCCTATTATGCTAAACTGCCCTATTCTAAAGGGGGAACACCCTAATCTCCTATTATGCTAAACCGCCCTATTCTAAAGGGGGAACACCCTAAACACGGATCCTGCCCTGGTCCTTGAGCAAGGTCACCTTTCAGAAGTCCTTCCACTAGACAGCATGGGAGTAAGCTGGCAAGGAATTTGTCATACCTACTTGGCTGATGGCTCCCAGCAGTGCTGAGCAATGGCACATGCCTGGAATCTCAGTGACTTGGGAGCCTGAAGCAGGAGGATTGCAAGTTCAAGGCCAGCCTCAATCACTTGGTGAGACCCTGTCTCCAAATTAAAAAAAAAAAAAAAAAAACGTACTGGGAATGTAGCTCAGTGGTAAAGCACCCCTGGGTTCAATCTCTACTGCTGAAAAGAAAAAAGGTTTTTTCTCTCTTTGAGGATTGAATTCAGGGCACTTAACCACTGAGCCACATCCCCAGCCCTATTTTATATTTTATTTGGAGACAGGGTCTCACTGAGTTGCTTAGAGCCCCACTAAGTTGCTGAGGTTGGCTTTGAATTCTTGATCCTCCTGCCTCAGCCTCCTGAGCTGCTGGGATTACAGCCATGTACAGCCATACACCACCACATCCAGCTTTTTCTTTCTTTCTTTCTTCTTTCTTTCTTTCTCTCTTTCTTTCTTCCCTTCCTTCTTTCTTTCTTCCCTTCCTTCTTTCTTTCTTCCCTTTCTTCTTTCTTTCTTTCTTTTTATTTGTTTACTTAACATTTCTGATTAAAAGCAAAAATATTGTAATGGTAGAAATTTGTAAAATATTGAAAAGGATTAAGAAAAAATAAAAATCATCCCAAACTCTATTAGCCAGATATAAACACTATTAACAATTAGTTTTGTAAAGCTTTTTAAAAAAAAAAAAATTTAGTTGTAGATGGACATAATACCTTTATTTTATTTTTATGTGGTGCTGAGGATTGAACCCAGTGTCTCCCACGTGTGAGGCGAGCGCTCTACCACTGAGCTACAACCCCAGCCCCTTGCCAGCCTTTTTAATTTGCCTATAGTTTTTATGCATTTAAAATTTTTAATCATACTACAGATACTCTTTGTAATCTACTTTTTATTTCACTTAATATATCATATCCATTTCCCCATGTTTCTAGATGTTCTGTTACAACATAGTTAATGGTAAAGGCATATCCACAGAAAGAATAAAAATATTAAGAGTTAACAGAATATACGAGGCACTTTATACTGAGTAACCCACTTCTTACAATAATGTAATTATCTTCACTTTACAAATGAGAAAACCGAAGCACAGAGGAGTCACACGCTATTTGAAACCAAGCAGTCTCGGTGTCCATGTCTCAACCCTTAATCCATGCTATAATATAATTTACTTAATCAACTCCCTATTGTCGGATATCATCCTGACTCAGGGTTTTTTGCTATCATAAACAATCCTGAGTGGAACATCCCTGAATACACTTTGGTCCACCTATTTAATTATTTCCTTATGATGCTTCCTAGGCCAAAGGGAAAACTTGCTTTTAAGGCTTTTGATAGCATTACCAAATCTCAGAAATACCAAATTATGTTCTGCATACGTGGAAGCATTGCTGTTTAACAAACTTTACCAATGCTGGTTATTTTTTTTCTTTGTGACTTATTTTGTGAAAATAGTTCCTCTTATTGTTTTCATATACATTTCCTTATTTATTAGTTTTATACAATTTTTTCATAAAATCATTGGCTATTTGAATTTTTGTTTATAAACAGTTCATTTGTTTACCTATTGTTCTATTAGGTATTCTCTTTTATTTATAAGAGTTCTTAATATTTTAAATTTTTTTGTCTGTTGGGTGTATTAAACATTATTGAAGGCTGTCATTTATTTGCCTTTTAATATTGTTTATAGCAGTTTTTAAAAATCTACAGACATTTTTGGTTTTTCCTTTGTCAAATTCATTGATATTTTCTTATTTCCAATGTCAGGCTTAGGAAGACATTTCCTACCGCAATGGAGGTAAATATCCACTCATTTGCTTTTAGTTCTTTCCAAACAATGTGACTTAATGACTTTCTGATCAAATGAGGAAAATTGCAGAAAATCAAAACAACTTAACTTTCCTGTGTTTTCATATATGAATACACGACCAGTGTAACTCCACATCATATACAACCACAAGAATGGGGAGTTATACTTCATGTATGTAGGATGTGTCAAAATACATTCTACTGTCATGTATGACTGAAAAGAAAAAAGAAAAAAAAAAACCTTAGCAATGACTTGATGTATTGCCCTGCCCAATGTCTACTCTGATGCCATTTGAGAAATGTCGCCTTGAGAAGACAGGACACAGTTCCATTTTGCAGGTCTCCTAGGAGTGGCAGATCATTGTGACTCGGGGACAACCAGGGCTCCTCTTCCTATCTCTGAGGTTGCCTGCTTGAGGCAAGATGATTTCTTTGCTTCCATTAACGGGAGCTGGGGGTTTTCAATCTGTGTGCACTTGGACTGCTTCTCTTGACTCTCCATGCTTCTCCAAAAATATATATTCAGGGAAAACTAGCACCTGGAACTTTCAAACACATTGAAAAGTTGATTCAACAACTCCTACATTTCCTTTCTTTAAAAAACAAACAAACAAACAAAAAAAAACCATTAGCTTTGTATAAGTGGGCTGACCCCTTCAGGAACCACCCTCCCCAGGGATCACACTCTACCTGCTGTGATCCTAAGGCAGTCAAGTTATTTTTGAAGCCCCACCAGGATTCTTGCTGAGTGACAGGAAGACTCAGAGATGTTGAGCTGCATTCTCCCACTGCCACAGAAGGGAGAAAAAGGTAGCGTCAGTGTGTGAGAGTCACACGCCGCTAGCACAGAGTTTCTTTCTGAACAAACTTTGCCAAGTTGGGTAATCCCAAATGCCTGAGCAAGAAGCTGACCTTCAAGCATGCGGAGCCTCGTGTGTGACTGAAGAGAAGAGTTCTCCAGTCTTGCGATGCTTCTCCTTCCCTATTGTGAGGAAAAGTAAAGAAAAAATGTTTCCTTCACACCATATGGTTTTACCTGTTACTATCTTTTTTTTCTCCCCCTATTAAAATTACTGCCAAGGTCCTTCAAGAGAAGCCTCCAAGAGAGTGTTTTCTTTTCACAGCGACACAGTTTTAAGTGGAAGGAGCTTCTGAGACAGGGGAGAAGGGACAAGGCTTGGATTCTTAGAAAGAGAGGTTATTGTATCAGTAACACAGTGGGTTCCCTGTGGACTTGCTCTGGGAGGAGGGAGCAGGCCCCCTAGGCCTATCTGCCACCCTGCGGTAGAAATCAAGAGAAGCTGAGGCTTGCAGCCACCAACCTCTTCCTTCTCCAGAAACAGAGGGGCTTCAAACTGAGGAAGACAGGAATCACTACCAAATACCTACTTTCAGACCCATTCCACTGCCTTCCCCTTTTAATCTCTCTCACACAATTACACTTTTAAAAAGTCTTTGGGGCGGAGGTTGTAGCTCAGTGGCAGAGAGCTTGCTTTACACGTGTGAGGCACCAGGTTCGATTCTCAGCACCACATAAAAAAAAATAAAATGAACAAAATAAAAAAGTCTTTGTCTAAGGCGTGAAGAATTACTGGGGATGGGGTGGGCAGAAATAACATCAAAAGTAGAATTGAAGGATTCTCAGAACTTCAATACATCATACTATACCAAGTAGCTGGTTGGATTTTTTTTTTTTTAACATAGACTATTTTAGAACAATTTTAGATTTACAGAACTACTGTGAAGATTGTTTCTCTTATTATTTATTTATTTATTTTTGTGATGCTAGGGATAGAACCCAGGGCATCACACAGGCTAGGCAAGTGCTCCACCACTAAGCTATCTGCCACCCCCCCCAGTCTTATCTCCTATTGTTATCTTACATTTTTCACAATTGGAGAGTCAATATTCATACTTACGCATTATTATTAACTGACCTCCAAATATGATTCACATTCTCTCAGCTTTTACCTAATGTCCTCTTCCAAGATCTCCTCCAGGGTACATTTCATTTATTTGTCATGTCTCCTTTGCTTCCCCGTGGCTGTGACAGTTTCTCAGGCTTCACTTGTTTCTTATGACCTTGACAGTGTTGAGGTGTATAGGTTAGGCATTTTGTAGAATGTTCTTCAGTTTGGGTTTGTCTAATATTTTCCTCGAGATTAAACTGGGTCGGTATGTTTTTAGGAGGAAAATCACAGAGCCATTCTCATCCCATTGTGTCAAGGATACATGCTGTTAATATGACACACTGTTGACATTGACCTTGATCATCTGGCTCAGGTAATATCTGTCAGGTTTCTCCACTGCAGAGCTACTCTTTTTTTCTCACCCTTTTCATTATCCTCCTTAGAGGGAAGTCGTTCTGTGCAGCTCACACTGAAATGAGATTTATGCTCTACTTCCCTAAGGGCGACCACCTAACATTAATTATTTGGAGTTCCACATGGGAGATTTGTGTCTCCTACTTTATTCTTTGTATCACTATTGACTCGTGGATATTTATCTTATACTTTAGGTTATAATCCAATACGACCTTAGCCAATAGTTTAATAAACTTTTTTATGATGAACAATTTTGAACATATACAAAAGTAGTTAAAATGATGTAATAAACCCTCAAGTGCCAACCACCTAGTGCCCAAAACATTTATGCCACAGGCAATTCTGCTACAAGCATATCATTTCTGTATGTATCTTTATAATTCTTTATATATCTTTTTTTAAATAATGAATAAATATTTATATTCATACACATTATTTTATATTATTTTTCTTGAGAGAGAGAGAGAGAATTTTAATATTTATTTTTTAGTTTTCGGCGGACACAACATCTTTGTTTGTATGTGGTGCTGAGGATCGAACCTGGGGCCGCACACATGCCAGGCAAGCGCGCTACCGCTTGAGCCACATCCCCAGCCCTCTTTATATATCTTTTAAAAACAGACTTAAAGAAATGATCACAGCTAAAACCATAAAAACAAATCTCACCTTCAAAGTCTCGTCTCTGAACACCATCACCTTGGGGATTGAGTCCCAACATATGAATGCTCAGGGGACACAAGCATGCAGCCCATAGTGCATGTTAGAAGGTGATATGATAGGCAGGGCACAATGGCACATGCCTGCAATCCCAGTAGCTCAGGAAGGCTGAGGCAGGAGGATCTCAGAGCCAGCCTCAACAACTTGGTGAGGTCCTGAGCAACTCAGTGAGACCCTGTCTCTAAATAAAATATAAAAAGGGCTGGGAACCAGGTGCAGTGGAGCATGCCTATAATCCCAACAGCTTGGGAGGCTGAGAGAGGGGATACCAAGTTCAAAGCCAGTCTCAAAGGACTGGGGATGTGGCTCAGTTGTTGGGTGCCCCTGGGTTCCATCCCTGGTACCAAAAAGTAAAAAATAAAAAGGTGACATAATATCTGTTAAAAGGTGACAGAAAAATAAATCAAAATAGGAAGTCAAAGCTGCATTCTTAAATAGGGCAGTCAAGGAAGGCCTCTCCAGGAGTGAGCCACTTTGGAAACCATGGGGAAAAAAGAGAAGCAGGGGAGCAAGGTCTTGACCAGTGCTCTAGCCACATGGCCAGAGTGGCAGGGCCTACCCCAGATGGGAATCCCTCCCAGATGCCATTTTCTTTCCTTATGATGTTCATCACTATGCACACTTCTCTAGTTTCTGTTTTTCTGCTCACTAGTAAGTGAACTCCTTTAGAGAATGAGCCTTGTTGTCTTCACCCACACCATGCAGCCTGGAACCTGGAACATGCCGCAGTATGAGGTGCTCAGTGAGTATCTGTTGACTGGCCGGCACTGGATGGATGAATGACTGCACCCAGGATCATCTGTAGGGTCTGTTTCCCTTGTTCTCTTGCACGTGGCTGGCCTGAGAGGAGGAAAGAACGTGAGGACCCGGATCACACTGATATATTAGATCTCAGGAATAGGGGACATTTCAAAGGCAAAGGTGGAGGACAGTCCTATCACACTAGGATGGCAAACATCTGTGGAAGAGATGATTGGGGTGGTGAAGGAGGATAAAACTCCTCCACTTTTCAAATCATGCTGCATAAATAGGGTTTTGGTGATTCACTCTCTTCCCATTTGTGGTCCTGTCTACAGGTGGAGGCACGGAGGGTGGGGGAGATGCAGCTGGGTATTTGCTCTTTGGTCAGCAACCCTCTCTCATCAGAAACAGAAACTCAAAGCTGCAAGGGTTAAAATACCACTAAGACCTCTCCCCGGGCTCCCCAGCAGGCTTCACAACCTGTTGGAATCAATTTCCTAATGTTTAGACATAACCCACCTACTGATTTTATGATTATTGTTTTTCAATCTGGAAATACAGAGCAGCAGGCCTGATTTAAAAGGGAGATTTACATTCACCTGCTCAGAATAATGATGATCTGGCAGAACATAGAGGAGTTCGGGGCCATATATATATTTTATCATTTTTAGCAGGCAGGCCTCTTCTGCCAAGAAAGAAAAAGAAAACAATGAGGAGGGAGATCAAATCAAATGATAATTCCAGACCTTAAAAATCAGAGCTGAGTACACGCCCGAGGGCTCAGCGCTCTTGTGGAACGTGTTGCAGGGACCGCAGGTTGCTTAAGCACCTTGCCACATGTGGCTTGGGCAAACCCAGGAGGTCACTTCTCCGCCTGGTGAAAACGTGTGCATTCATTCATCTTAAAACACCTTGAGACTGTCAAATATTAAAAAGTAGAAATAGGACTTGTCATGCCAGGTAAACAGAATTTGTGAATTAGATATGACTTGGAGACCAGGGAGCGAAACATAGAAGTATCCAAGGAGCTTAAAGCCTAAAAATGTAAAGGATTATTATTCCCCAAAGCCAAGTAAACAAGATAAAAATGATGCCAAATTATTCTAAGATTTCTCCCTGCCAGTGAGTTTAAATCTTTCTATGGAACAGTCTATCTGTTCAGGCAAAGGAACTTCAGTCCCTTGGCCTTGACATGGGTAAAAGTTCTTAAGAGATGTGGCCTTTTACCTCAGAGAAAAACTAGCCAGACCAAAGCTACAGACTCACCAAAAATAGTGGTGATTCATTTCTAGAACCAAATATCAGTCTACACATTTGGCAAACAAATGGGTAAGCATCTCCGTGTTGGCAGAGATATAAATCGAGGTAAACAGAGTGAAAGTTTCTGGAGGACTTGGGGCGTAGCTCAGTGGTAGAGCACTTGCCTAGCATGTGAAAGGCCCTGGGTTCCATCCCCAGTACTGACAAAACCAACACACAGTCAAACAAACCATAAAGTTTCTGTAGTTTCCCTCACAATGCAAGAAAGAGAAGGGTGGATATACCAACCCAATGTTCAAGAGAAAAACTGGCAGTAAGTGTTCAACTGCAGCAGAGTTTGTATCAGACAAATGATAAATCTAACACATCTAAATGTATCAATTAATAGGCCGATTCATAGGCATCTGCTTTAGAGAACTGATAACTTTTCAATTTCAGCATAATTCATCATATGTTTTAGGACCAAATTTAAAAATAAATTATTTTACTTGGTTCAAAAGGGTCTAAAGAGGGGCTGGGTTGTGGCTCAGTGGCAGAGCGCTTGCCTGGCACATGTGAGTCACTGGGTTTGATCCTCAGCACCACATAAAAATAAATAAACAAAATAAAGGTATTGTGTCAACTACAACATATATATATATATATATATATATATATATATATATATATATATTTTTTTTTTTTTTTTTTTTTTTTTTTTTTTTTTTAAGGGTCTAAAGATCCAAGGAAACAAAGTTTGAGTCTGTTGTCTTCTCTTTAGGTTTGGGTTCTTCTCCTTTGGGTTTTTTTGTTGGTTGGTTGCTTTGGGTTTTGGTGTTTTGGCTTTGGTTTTGGGGGTTTGGTGCGGGGCAGGGGACCCAGGGCCTCACGTGAGCTAGGCGTTCTCTCTCCCACTAAACTCCACCTCCGGCCCTTTTTCTTTGGGTGTTTACTTCAATGTCTTTTGCTTCCTGGCTGAAGCAATTCCTTTCTTAAGAGTGCTCAGCCAAAGTCTTAGGCTGTAAAGAATGGGTAAGAACAGATATGGGAGTACATGCGAAATGTTGAGATGTCTTCCAAAACACAAAACTTACAGAATATTATAAAAAACAGTTCCAAATATGAAACACTTTACTAAGACCTATTAAATATTAAATAATATAAATATTATACAGTCAGATGACTTCCTGGAAGACCAGGTTTTCATGAATTCAGTTCGACATACACTTGTTACATGTATGTTGGGATCAAAACAACATCTTTAATTTTTAATCCCTTTTTCTTTATTCATGTGACAAAATAACAATTTCTATCTTGTTATGGCCTCATAGGAAAAAAAAATACCTCCACACTAAGATTCACAGCAAAGGGAGCTGATCTCATATGTAGCTTTGGTCTTTCTCACCCATGATCCTATTCATTCTCTATATTTACTGAGACTTAAAATGTGTAGGGGAATGAGCAAGGGCTTTGGTGCACACAGAGATGGCGCAAATGTGAGTGATCTTGCACACAAGATTAGAATTGGAGCTGGGTACAGTGGCACACATCTGTAATCCCAGCAGCTAGGGAGGTTGAAGCAGGAGGATCATGAATTCAAAGCCAGCTTCAGCAATGTAGCAAGGCCCAAAGCAACTCAGTGAGGCCCTGTCTCTAAATAAAATACAAAAATGGGTTGGGGATGTGGCTCAGTGGTTAAGTGCACCTGGGTTCAATTCTAGTACAAAAAACTAAAAAAATAAAAAAGATTAGGATTGGGAGATTGAGTTCTAGTTCTGGCTCTGACACCAGCTACGTGACTCTTGGGAAAACACTTAAATCCTGGAGATCTCACTTTCCCACCAACAAAATGAGGGAGGAACTAGGTCAGTAGTTCTTAACCTGGGATCCATACACCCCAAATTATCCAAGGAAGATATTCAGGGCCTTGACTTGTATGAGAAAAAATCGCACTTCATTTTCACTAATCTCTAACTGAAAATACGCACTTCCTTCCATTGCAAATGTAGGCCATAAACCACAGCTGCAGTACGCTGGGTTAGCTGTCCCACATCACTAAGAGTAATCACAGGTGTCTTCATAGTGAGGGCAGTTGGTGCAGGTATCTTGAAATATTTTTTAGTTCATTACTTTGAAGTTATGGTAGTTATCAGACCAACCATCAGAATTTCACATGTTAATAAAAAACTTCCATATTACAAATGATCTCGTTTGTTTGTTTTGTGTGCTGGGGATCGAACCATAGCCTCTTGAATACTAAATACATACTCTACCACTGAACCACACCGCCAGCTTCAAGTAGATTTTTGAGAATATGATCAACATCCTACCTCATATTTATTAGAATAGTTACTATTTAAACATCCAAAAAATAGAAAATAACAAGTGTTGATGAGGGTGTGGAGAAATTGGAATCATCACACACTGTTGGTGGGAATGTAAAATAGTGCAGTCACTGTGGAAAACGGCATGGGGTTCTTCAAAATATGAAATATAGAATTACCATTTGACTCAATAATCCCACTTCTGGGAACACAACCAAAAGAATTGAAAGCAGGGACTTCAGCAGATTTTTTGTCTGTTTGTTGTTGTTTGTTGTTTTGCTTTAAATAAACCTTATTGTATATATTTAAGGATAGATACAACATGATGTTATATGATGCATACAATAAAATGGTGTATATATATATATATATATATATATATATATATATGCACACACACACACACACAAATCATTTATACTTGACAGTAGAATGCCTTTTTTTAAAAAATTTTATTTTTTAGTTATAGTTGGACACAACAACTTTATTTATTTATTTTTATGTGGTGCTGAGGATCGAACCTAGGGCCTCGCACGTGCTAGGTGAGTGCTCTACCGCTGAGCCACAACCCCAGCCCCAGTAGAATGCCTTTTGACATACAAACATGGAGTGTAACTTTTCATTCTTGTACATGCTGTAGAGTTACACAGGTCATGTAATCATATAAGCACATAAGGTAATAATGTCTGATTCATTCTACTATCATTCCTCTCCCATGCCCCTTCATGTCCCTCTGTCTGGTCCAGAGTACCTCTGTTTCCCCCCTACACACACACCTTATTGTGAATTAGCATCCACATATCAGAGAAAACATTTGGCCTTTGGTTCTTTGGGATTGGCTTATTTGGTTTAGCATAATATTCTCCGGTTTTATCTATTTACTGGGTAATGACATAATTTCATTCTTCTTTAAGTCGGAGTAATATTTCATTGTGTATATGTACCACAGTTCCTTTATCCATTCATCTGTTGACGGGCACCTAGCTTGGTTCCATAGTTGAGCTATCACACATTGAGCTGTTGAGCAGTTATTTGTACACCCACATTCATAGCAACATTATTCATAATTGCCAAAAAATATGGACCTTAGACAGATGAAAGCATGAATGGATGGATGAAGGGCCGAACAAAATGTACTATATACACACAGTGGGATATCATTCAGTCTTAAAAAGGAAAGAAATTCTGATCTATGCTACAATATGGATGAGGCTTAGAGTCATTATTCAAAGTGAAATAAGCAAATCACAGGGACTGGGGATGGAACTCGGTGGAAGTTCACTTGCCTACCATGTGTGGGGCCCTGGGGTCAATTCCCAGCCTGAGGGGAAAAAAGAAAGCTGATTCCATGTATATGACATACTTAACAGTCAGACTTGTAGAGGAAGAAATGGAAAGGTGCTTGCCAGAGACCAGCAGGGAAAGAATGGGGAATTATCATTTAATAGGAATCAAGTTTCAGCTTCACAGGATGAAAAGAGTTCTAGAAATGGAAGGTGGTGACAGTCGCATGATACTAAGGCTGTATTTAATGCCACTGAATGGTGCACTTAAAGATAGTCAAGGAGGCAAACTTTATCTTATGTGTATTTTATCATGACTTAAACTAATAATAAAAATATATATGAAAACAGAATTTCAACATGATTGACATTTTTGGAATTTTATGCATTGAAAAAATTCTTCTGAAAAGGGTTTGCAGACTTCAGCAGAATGTCAAAGGGGTCCATGGGATATAAAGATTAGAAACCCTTTAAAAGTCTCAAAAAGTGTTTTTTAGTTCTGAAATGCTCAAATGCACTGAAATAGAAAAGCAAGCAAGAGAGGGCCTAGGGTTGTGGCTCAGTGGTAGAGCACTTGCCTAGCACGTGCAAGGCCCTGGGTTCAGTTCCTCAGTACCACATAAAAATAAGTAAATAAAATAAAGATATTTTAAAAATCATATTTAAAAAAAGAAAAGGGATCAAGAGAAAAACAAATGTTTGTAAATGGATGAATGAAGCTATGTGTAGGAATAAACTTTCAACTATAAATTCACATCCTTTTCTTGTAATAAGAAATTTTAACAGAATTCAGAAATATTGAAAATATCCTTTGATGAATTCTAAATAAAATACAAAAGAGGGGTAGGAAGAGGGGTGGGAGGGAAAGGGAAGGGGCAGGGGACTAGCAAGGATGATGAAATGTGATGGACATTATTATCCAAAGTACATGTATGAAGACACAAATTGGGTATCAAAATATTTTATATACAAACAGAGATATGAAAAATTGTGATATATATGTGTAATAAGAATTTTAGTGCATTCCACTGTCATTTTATAATCAATAAAAAAAGAAAAGAAAATATCCTTTGACATCTCAAGAAATAACACTAGTAGTCAAAGCTTTCTGCTGCCCTTTTCTTCAAAATGCTCATCTTAGAAATCTGGTCAGGGTCTCTATGAATGATTTCAATAGCTGATTAAAACTAATCAAACCAGGTAGCTGTTTTTTGTTTTGTTTTGTTTTGTTTTTAACATTTACCAAGATACAGCAAGTTACGAACAAGAATTTCTGTGTTGTTTTTCAGTTAAAAAAAAAAAAGGAAAAGATTTCCCTCCATTTAAAAAAATATCTTGACTCCAATTCACATAGGAGGACTGGGGATGTGGCTCAAGCAGTAGCTCGCTCGCCTGGCATGCCCGGGGCTCTGGCTTCAATCCTCAGCACCACATAAAAGTAAAATAAAGATGTGTCCACTGAAAACTAAAAAATTCTCTCTCTTTAAAAAAAATAAAAATTAAAAATAAATTAAAAATTCACATAGGAAGAGAAAAATATATTCAACTTTTAGGGCAGTTTATCTGCTCTGACACTATCTCATAGGAACTGAGTGTGTTTGATCCTGCCTACCCCTGCCCTCTCCAATTGGCCCTGCTGTGGGAGGTACCTGATAGTTATAGGCAAAAATTGAAAGGATTTCCTTCCTGTGTTAATCCACTTTCCATTACTGTGACAAAACACCCAAGAAAATTAACTAAAGGAGGGAAAGTTTATTTTGGCTCCTGGTTCCAGAGGTTTTAGTTCATGGTCAGTTGACCCTGTTGCCTATGGGCCTGCAACACCTCATGGTGGGAGCATATGGTGGAGGGAAATGCTCACTTCATGGCGACCAGGAAACAAAAAGAAAGAAACAGAAGAGGCCAGGTTCCCAATATTCCTTTCTTTATCTACCTTTCTTTAATACCTCTATTTTATTTTTTTATGTCATTCTGAGGATCAAACCCAGTGCCTCATGCATGCTGGGCAAGCACTTTACCACTGAGCTACAACCCAGCCCTCCCAATGTTCCTTTCAAGAACACGCCCACAATGTCCTAACTTCCTCCCTTTAGACCCCACCTCTTAAAGGTTCCACCACCTCCCAAAGCACCACAGACTGGAACCACAAGACCTTTGGGAACATTTAAGATTCAAACCATAACACTGCCTCAAGGAGAAATAAAGCTTTCTTTATCCACACTGTTTCCTCTTCCTGACCTGGATGCTTTTGTCTACTTATCTAAACTATAAATAGGTCATTTTCAGTTAAAAAAAAAAATTGTACATAGACTGGTAAATTGTGTGTCATTTTCATAAGCTGTATGTCTAACAGAATGTTTTCATATCCCTTACCTTGGTGGCTTTCAACTAGGGTCCTCTTGTTCCCTAAGGGACATTTGGCAGTGTCTGGAGACATTTTTTTTTTTTTTAAAGAGAGAGTGAGAGAGGGAGAGAGAGAGAAAGAATTTTAAGATTTATTTTTTAGTTATCGGCGGGCACAACATCTTTGTTTGTATGTGGTGCTGAGGATCGAACCCGGGCCGCACGCATGCCAGGCGAGCGCGCTACCGCTTGAGCCACATCCCCAGCCCCCATTTTTGTTTGTTGCGAATGGGTGGGAGTAAGGATTTCAGAATGGAGATTGCTACTGGAATCTAGCTTTAAAAGGCCAGTGGTAGGGATGCTGCTAAACACCCTAGCTTGCACAGGACAGTCTCCCATAAACAGAAGTTATTGGATCCAAAGTGTCAATAGGGAGATGGTGAAACCCTCTTTATCTGATTTTGTTAAAAGAAAATGATTCTCAGATATCTCCTGAGAGCCACCTTAGGCAAAGGACGAAGAATGTAAAATCATACTGAGAACCTTGGGCTTTACCTATTAACACTGCTAATGCTCACACAACCACGTTTTAGGTATTTTCTCCATTAGCCCAAGTCAAGAAACAGGCTCCATAAACTTACATCATTCAGTCTGATCATTAAGCACAGAACTAGATAGAATCTGGATCAGTCTGGTCCTAAGACTTATGCACTGTTAATCTGTGCTGAAGGTACTAAAAAATATCAGTTACAGAGTAACAGAACCCCTAAAACGGTAGCCCCTCATCTTTATTAAGTCTTACCATGCCATGGACACCTGGCCTAGCTCTTTGGTGCTAAATGGCAAATAAAAGTATTAGGTGGTGTGGAGAGCCACTCGGAATGGTTCACATATTCCGTCTTGGAGCGAAGAGGCTTTGATGTCTCTACATCTTGTAGTGACTTGGATATTGCCCTGTCCCCTGTCTGAGGACATTTGAGGATGCATCTTCAGACATAGGTGGGGCCCTACAGCCCTTGGGTTGAATTACACTCACATGTCCCTTGTAACTCCACCCCTTCTTACCTTTTTTGGATGGAACTTTCTAAGAATGAGGGTTCTCCCAATAAAAACCCACTTCCAAATGTGTTCTCTCTCTCTCTCTCTCTCTCTCTCTCTCTCTCTCTCTCTCTCTCTCTCTCAACTATCCCTGGCTTTCCCATTAGGGGAACTTGAAACCGAGAGAATGGAGGAGCCGTCCTGAAGCGTGTTTAAAGGTAAAGTGTGTGTCTGTGTTTTATTGGGTGTCCCTGGAAATTCCCACGAGTGACCTTAAGTTCAGCTGCCCCAGTGGGTCAGGGGCAGCAAGGTGGTTCTAGGAGGATAGAAATGAGAAAAATTAAATCTGTAGGAGGTCACTAAGTAATAGTACCATACATTGGAGCACAGTGTATTGGTAAGAGTTGAATCACTTGGCATTGACAAGGAGCGCTATGGAGTTGAGAAGGGCTCCCTTCAGCAGACAATGTGCTCCATGAGGAAGTGAGAGTGGCGCTTCCAGCAGGCATGGGTCTGAAGGCAGATTTAGTTCAGGAGGGTTAGACAACACATTATTGTGCTCAGGTTCCCTGGGTTTAAATCCTATCTTTAGCTCCTAAGCAGTGCGACTTGGGGAAAGCACTTAACTCTTTTGTGTTTATTTCCTCATCTGTGGAATGCTGATGACTGTACATTTTTCACTAGGTGGTTCTGAGAATTAGATAAGATAATGCATGAAAAATCTTAGTATGATGCTTGTCCTATAGTAAAAGCTCACAACATTAGCTTTAAAAAATCCACAGGGGCATGTGTATACATGTGCTGTGTCAATAGAGCTTTTTAACTGAAAGCAAAAGAAATTGAGTTAATTAAGCAGGAAATAATTTTAATGGAAGACGGAAGGTAGCTCACAGAATTGATTCAAGGCAGGGTGACCTGGATCAAGAAACCAGGCCCGGGGGCCCGGGCCTGGGGGTGGGGCTCAGTGGTAAAGCCCTTGCCTAGCACGGGTGAGGCACTGGGTTCAATCCTCAGCACCACATAAAACTAAAGAATAAACAAAATAAAGGCATTGTCCATCTACAACTTAAAAAAAAAAATAGGCAAGTGATAACAGACACTATAGCCAAAAACATAGTCACAAGCAGGGTCTTGCCTTCCACAGAGACTTACACATGGGGAAGCACAGGGAAGACTAGTTTCAGGCACTGGGTAGGTTCTACATTAGCAAATGTCTTCTATGGCAGGTGTTAAATTTTAGGGGAGTTAGATGCTAGGGACCCTGAGTTTCATGGCAAGGGACAACAGTAGTGTAATTGTTAATTTGAATTGTCAACTTGATTGGATTAAGAGATGCAGATGATTAAGAAGCTTCTGGGTGTGCCAATGAGGGTGTGTCTAGGAATGATGTTCAGATACATTCACCCAAACTGGCCTTGCGTTGTCTGAGAGGATAGGTAAACTTTCAAGCATCCACTCAACAAACGTCAGTTAGACTCTTACTATGAGCCAGATGCTAGGTATATGAAAGTGAATAGTAACCCACTTAGTCCCTTCCCTCATGGTATGATTGTCTATACTAAGGAACATAAACCATTTTTCTTGCCCATATGGTAGGCACTTCCAGAGGCTACACCTGCATCCACAGGTCTTGTGCCCATTCGTTATTCAACGATTTTCCTACTTGTATTAGTCAAGGTTGGTTCCCTTTAGAGGAACAGAATCAGCTGTGAACAAATAGAATTGGAGAATATGGTTGGGGCAGATCATAGATTAGATTTTAAGAAACACTAGAATTTGCCAGACATGATGCTACACACCTGTAATCCCAGTCACTCAGGAGGCTGAGGCAGCAAGCATTGCAAGACCAGCCTGAGCAACTTAGTAAGACCCTGACTCAAAATAAAAAACAAAAAATGCTGGAGATGTGGCTCAGTGGTAAATTGTCCTGGGTTAAGTCCCCAGAACCTACCCCTCCCTAAAAAAAAAAATCTGTGGATGTAATTCAGTACCCCTGGGTTCAATCCCCAGGATGGATAGATGGAAGGATAAATAAATAAATAAAATGAAACATAATTCAGGAAGTAGAAGGTAAGTCTAAAGGAAGCAAAACTGGTGGCTGGAAGACAACTTTTGGAACTACTGAGGTATTTAGGCAAGAGATAGAGAGAGCCTGACGTGAGGAAACTGGTATAGGGATGGGGGGGAGAGGAGAGAGCCAGTCATGATATCCATGAGGGTGATAATTATAGCAGTAAAAGTATCAGCTAGGATTAATTAAAATGTTACTATATGCTAGGTGCTGTTACAAGGACATTTACTGAATTGTTTTCTTAGTTCACTTAATAAATAGGCCAGGTACTCATCGAGGCAATGAGATACAGCAGGAAATAAAAATATTAGAAATCCCAGCCTTCATGGACTGTCCACTCAACTGAAGAAGACAAACAACAAACAAGATACATAAATAAAATTTAGTGGCAAGTAGATAATGCTAAGTGTGATGGAGGAAAAAAAAACGCAGAAAAAAAGAGAAAAAAAGTGTTGGGGAAGGCGTGAAGTTTTTGACAGCAGAGCCATGTGAGACCTCAATAAAATGTGTGACATTTAAACAGACTGAAAGGAAGTGAGGGAACCAAGGAAAACATGGCTGGGCGAAGACCACTGCCTGCAGAGGGAACAGCATGTGCGAGGTTCAGAGGCAGGAACTACCTAAGTTCCAGTGGGATGGCCACTGTAGCTAGACTTCAGTGAATGCGGGCAAGAGAAGTTGAAGATGAGGTTAAAAGGTAATGGAGTCCCCATCTTTTTGGACCTCTAAGGTCATAATAGGATTTTTGTTTTGTTTTGTTTCAGGTGAGAAGGGATCCAGCCCCCAGAGCATCCTGAGCAGAAGAGTGACATGATGCAACTTCAATTTTTAACAAGATCACCCCAGCTGACTTCTGAGAATAGATTGCAGGGAAAGGGGCAGGATTGAAAAACTACTACTGGGATAATCCAAGAGAAAAGGGGTAATGATGGCGGCTCAGAATGAGATAGATGAAATGGAAGGGGTAAGAAATGACCAATTTCTGATTATAATTTGAAATAGAGTTGATAAAATTTTCTGATAGATTGGGTACTATGAGAGAGGGAGAGAATACGAGGATAAAGTCTAAGGTTTTGTTTGAGCAGCTGGGAGGAATGGAATTGCCCTTCCCTGAGCTGGAGAAGACTGTACAGGAAGCAAGTCATATAGATGGGATGGGAATGTCAGCATTCAACTGGGGACCTCAGGTGGATGTCCAGGAGCCAGTTGGACATATTGACCTTGACTTCAGGGGAGCTGTCTCCACTGCAGATAATAATGTAGGGATGGTCCACAAATAAATGATGTTTAAAACTCTAAGAGAAATCAACCAGGGAGTGAGTGAATAGAAAAAAGAAAGAGCACAAGGACAAAGTCCCGGGCGTTCCAACACTCAGAGGTTTGGAATGATGGAGGTCACGGGTGTTTTAGTTTGTTTCACTTTTTGGTACCAAAAAAGTAAGTGGTTCAAGTGGGTTCCATCCCTTGTACAAAAAGATAGAAAGAAAAAGAAACAAGGAGAGAGAACAAGAAGAAAGAGTGTAAGCAAGATAGAAGCTTTACATTTAAATTAAATAAACATCAAATAGAATTTAAAATTCAATTCCTTGTTGACATTAGTGATATTTCATGTGCTTGGTAGCACCAGATGACCCAGGCTCCCTATTAGACAGAACAGACATAAAATCATCACCAATCTCGGGGGGTGGCACCCACCTGTAATCCCAGGAATTTGAGAAGTTGAGAAAAGAGGATCGCAAGTTCAAAGCCAGCCTCAGCAGTTTAGCAAGGCCTTAAGCAACTTAGAGAGACCCTGTCTCAAGATGAAAAATTAAAAGGGCTGGGGATGTGGCTTATTTGTTAAGCACCCCTGGGTTCAATCCCTGGTACCAAAAATTTAAAAATTAACATTAAAAAGTTAAAAGCATCAACACAGAAAGATTCTGTTTGTTTGTATTTTGCAAAACTGGGGATTGAACCCATGGCCTTGAATATGCTAGGCAAGTGCTGTACCACTGAGTCTTTTTATTTTTATTTTGAGACAGGATCTCCCTAAATTGCTGAGGCTGGTCTCAAATTTGCTATCCTGACTTCCTCAACCTCCTGAGTGGCTGCGATTATAGGTATGCATGGCCACAGTGCCCAGCTATAAAGTTCTTTGGGGCTGTGGTAGCCTGTGCTATGAATAACAATGGGAGTAAGTAGCTGAGGTCAGGTGGAGGACAGGATCATTAAGGGAGAGACAGCGGAGTTGGGAAGATCACCTGGGTGTAACATGAAATTGCTAACAATCACCACAGGGTTAATATTAGAGAGAGTGAGGTGAGACAAGTAATAAAATAATCCAAAACTGATTTTTTTAAAAAGACTGGAGAGTACCTGATATAGTCACATAATGAGATGATCATAGCTGAGTTCTTAAGGAGGAGGCAGGGGGTCATAGTCTATTTTATTCCCCATAACTATTGTTATTCCAGTTTTGCAAAAGAAGATGTATTCAGAAAACAATTAGGAAGAAAAATCAACAGGATTTGGGGATACCCTAAGCAGGGTGGTCTGGATATGAAAGAGGGGAAGAAGGAACTGGGAAGTGGATTCTGGTTTAACATGTTTTGAATGGAAGGTACAGGAGGAGGAGGGAGGTCACTGAATTGAAATTGGTTGAAGATGGTCAAAAATTAAGAAACAGGCTTGACTTAGGTGTCAGATCTAGAGAAGTTGATTTGGAAGTCAGCAGATCAAGACCTAGCAGGCCTTTGAGCTCCGGTACTTCCCAGGTGGATCTTGCCACCTCAGGGAAAGTGGAATTGTTTTCCAGAGGTGAGAAACAAGAAGAGATTAGAAGTGAATCTCAATTTAGGAACCTGATAAGATCCCAGCTGTTGCCCTCAAACTACCCGCATAATATCTCTGCACAGATCCTGCTCTGAAGGACTCTTTCTCAATTTTATTGCTGGTTAGTCGTCTTCTTTTGAAATATTGCTTTAACAGTGACCTCTAGTGTTATAAAGAGGTCTCTGCTAACTGATGAGGCAGTCTGAAAAAGAAAATTCCCTTCACCCGAGTCATTGCAGAGATTCATATTGGCCAAAGATAGCCTCATACATTATTCAGTCCATCTCTCCCCTTTAGGGAGATCACACTTGAACAATTCCAGGTCACTTCCCTTCAAGGAAGATGTAATGGAGCTGGAGAGAGCTCAGAGAATGGCAGCGAGCATGACCAAGAAGGGAGATGTACTTTCCTATGAGAACCTACTGAAGAGGAAGAGGGAGAGAAAGAGGAGAGATGAGAAGAAATTACAAGCCAGACACGTAAAACATGAGATAAGAGAACTAACAAATCTCTAAGTACTAGAACTAAGAAGTACCTCTTTGAAACTATAAAGAGGTTGCCCTAGCCTAACACTGGCTATGATTTTTGAGCATTTGTTCCATGGAGACATGCTTACAACCACTCCTGATGTAAGGACCATTATTAATCTCCATTTTACAGAGAAGGAAACCAAGGTATAGCAATCAAGGTGACCCAGGGGACAAATTCAGGATGGCAACTGAGGTTTTTTGGCTCCTAAGTGCTTCTGATCTCAATACAACAGCCCTTTAACACATGCGGATACTAATTTAGATGAAGAATACACACGAGTCATTAAATTGACAATGGCTAAAAAATATATATATATTTATATATCTATATATAGATATAGATATAGATATAAGTTTCTCAAGAAAAGTGGCAGTTTGAGAATGTCTGGGATGTTTTCAGGTAAATTCCCCTACCTGACCCCATACACTCATTCACGTGTCCTTACTACATATCAAATCTATGGACCTTTAGAGCAGTGTATTCTTATTAGAGGCTTACTAGAGGCTCAAGAGCCCTAGGTTCTATGCCCAGCACCAAAAATAAATGAATATATAAAAATCTTCAATAACAGAATCTCTTTATGTTTTACTAAATCTCTTCTATTGATGCCTATTTTCATTTATCCTGTTATCAATGAAGATGGAAAACAGTTGGACATAATCCTCTCCAACCTTTTCTACATGTAAGCACCACTAAATCTTTCCAGGCATCTGGTCGACCTACCTTGATGCTACATAGTTTTTCATCTTTTCAAATATCTCCATAAGGTTTTTTTTGTTTGTGACATTAACACACCTTATGGAAGTTTTTCCAATCCTAAAGAAAAGTTTGTGCTTTTGTAATTAATAAATCATAAAAATGCCTTCTTCCAATAATAGTTAAACAATGTTTCTGGTTTGTAAAGTGCTTTCCTATGCCTTATCTTTCTTGATTCGCCTATGTTTGACCCTGTTTAACTGAAGAGAAAATTGGGCTCAAAGAAATTAAATGATTTGTCAAAGGTCACATAAGGGAATAGTATAAAAAAAAAGATTGTCATTGGGCTTGGTGGTGACGCATGTTATACCAGTGACTCAGGAGGTTGTGGCAGGAGGATTGCAAGTTTGAGGACAACCTCAGCAATTTAGCAAGGCCCTAAGCAACTTAGCAAGACCTTATCTCAAAATAAAAATAAATAAATAAAAGGGCTGGGAATGCAGGTAACTCAGTACTAAAAAACAAACAACAAAACAAAACACCCTCTTTCCTTGTCAAGGAATGTGATGACTCTCAAAAATCAGAAGTTTTTGAAGGGCACGTAAGGGTTAATAAGTAATCATTTTTGCTTTTCTGCATGTTTTTTGGGGCTATCAATATCCAGAAATGTAAGTACCTAACAAATGAAAGAAGAATCAACCTTTCTCGTCACCCTCGGGCTTTCGTTTTTCATAACAAAGCACAGAGGCTTTACTTCAACTAGGAAGGCTTAGGTAGCTGCCCAGTCTGTGCCACCAAATTATTATTTGGTGCCAGGCACTGCTCCCACCACAGCTCATGTATTAACTCACTTCTTTCCAACAATTCTATGAGGTAGGTGTTACTGTGATCTCTCATTTTACAGATGAGGAAACAGGCACAGGTACATTAACTAAATTGCCCAAAGTCATACAGTTAGTCCTAGTAAACATAAAGCTCATTAAAAGGCCCTCTACATTTTGCATCTGGATTATTAAGTAGTAGGTATTAATCATGATGACTCATTATAATACTATAAGCTGGACTGGACAAATATGATTCCTTGAAGGCATAGGGAAATTGGGTCTCATGGGGCTGAGTTATTCAATACCGGTCACACAGTGAGGCAGGTTTGTTACTAATAGGTATCCATCACCATGGCCATATCAGTTGATAAAGTGTTCAATATTTCTGTACAGGTTAGTGAGAACTGCCACCCTAAGTCCTCCAGCACCCCCCCACCACCACCACTGTGAGCCCCCTGGATCGCCCCGTAGACTGACAACTTCAGGGTTTCCTGCTCCAGTGACGTTTGCACTCAGCTCTGGCAGGCTCCCTTTGGGAACTGGATGGGGCACATAGAGGGAGAAGGATATAGGAGGGGTGCAGGAGGTAAGAGGAGAGAGGGCAGCCCAGGGGTATTTGCTGCACAGTTGGTTTCACCCTTCCTCTCTGCATTATTACCCCAACAGCAATAAAACTCAGGAAGAGCACAGAAAACATCTTCTCCTTTGTTTTCACATTAGCTAGAGAAACTCCTGGTGCCTGAGCACAGAAACAACTGTCTCTTTGGTGCAATGGTGCCCCCGGGTTGGGGGGACCTAGGGGTCAGAGGGCTAGCATTCGAGGAGAGAGAATTAGAGAGCCAGAAATGAAGACTAAGGGATTTTTCTCTGTTCCATTTGTTGTGTACATGAAAACACATGCACGTGAAATCCTGACATCCAGGGTCAGGCCCTTACCTACTACTCAATAAATGTGTGCTTTTCTTGTTGGATTAAGTTCTGAAGTGAACTGTTTAAAAAAGAGCAGTGGGAGTTGCTGTCAGCCTTGAATTTAGCAGGGGATTACTACAGCACAAGAGCAGACATTCAGGGACCAGGGACAGTTACCAAATAAGGGGACATTGTTTTGGTAAAAAAGAATCTCTGAAATGGGACAGTCGTTATAAATACTAAAGGCAAATGCCTGGGCTCTGATGTAAGAAAACAAAAAGTAAAATAAGACCAGCTTAGAAAAGACCCCAGCAGAACTGATTTTTCTAAATGTAAATCCACTGAAGTAGTCCTGAGTCTAGTCAGGCATTAAGTGGAAAAAAGACAAGAGACGAGATACCCATCCTTCTACACAAGCACACTCCAGGACTTCTGAGGGCACTAGGAAGAGGGCAAACACAAGCACAAAACAAGATAAACGGCACAGTGTGAGAAGTCAAGATGCTTAACTATGACCAACGGACGGAGCCTGTAAATAAGCAAGGAGTTTGCGCAATGGGGAGTGCTACTGAGTCAGCAGATATTCCACTTAAAAAAAAAATCTATTGCTCAGTTTAAAATTTTCATTCTTGCAAAGGATATAGAAGAAAAAGAACTGAATCATAAATAGAAAATGATGTTTGTATTCATTTCCTAGGGCAGCTGTAACAGGTGACTTAAAACCACAGGAGTTTATTCTCACAGAATTCTGGAGGCCACAAGTTTAAAATCGGGGTGTCTGCAGGGCTGCACTACCCGAGGCTCTTGGGGAGGTTCCTTCTGGCCTCTTCCAGCGTCTTGTAGCTCCTGGAGTTCTTGACTTGAGACAGCACGGCTACGGATCTCTGCCTTTGTCCTTCACTTTTTAAAATGTTTTTCTTCAGTGCCGAGGACAGAACCCAGGGCCTTGCACACACTAGGCATGCTCTACCACTAAGTTATACCCTACACCCTTTTTCCTTTTTTTTCTTTATTTTTAATCTTTTTCTGTCTCTGTCTTTACTCGCTCTTCCCTGAGTTGTTTTTTGTGTCCTTTCTTCCTTTATAAGGACCCCAGTCCATTGGATTTAGGACTAACTCTCCATCTGAGGTGACTTTATCTTGAGATTCTTAAGTAATTACAACTAATTACCCCTTTACAGACACTATTTTCAGATAAGGTCACATTCTGGAGTTCTGGGTGGACATATGTTTTGAGAGGACCTTATTTGACTCACTTCAATGTGTGTAAAACAAAATGTGTCACAGAAGATGGACAAAAGGAGAAGATAGTGCATTTAACAGAAAGGAAATTGATTTACTCTTTATGGGCCAACTGTCTAATGAACACTAGCCATCAGAACTGAACTAGACCTTTATCTATATCCTGTGGGCATAGAGGTTCCTAAACGCTGGGCAGCAGAACAGCTCTGGTCCAAAGGGGAGTTTTTGTCGGCCAAGTTATCTTCCCCCATAAACCATGTGTGTTTTCAGGTGAAGCCCAGAGCCTCCCGTTGCCTGGCCTCAGCTATGAGGGATCACAGATGGGACTCCCCAGGGCCCAGAGAGGAATGAAAGGTGGCAGCAGAGCTGTCAGGGGACATGAAACATTTCCAAATCAAGGGAGATGCCATTTTGAATATTACTTTCTTTTTTGGTGCTGGGGATCACACCCAGTTCCTCTCACAGGCTAAACATATGCTCTAGCACAGTAGTGTCTGCTTCCATTTTGATTAACCAACGTATGAGAAGCTGGATTTAATAGTGAATGATATAGATAACACATGAGAATAAATTAAACATTTCTGCTTTACATTATGGTGTCCTATTGCCTATCTAACCACAATCTGATAAGTATATAACAAATTGACAATTATAAACAGAATTTTTTACAAAATTTGTAAAATTTTTAAAAAATTTCTTACAGTAATTCTTCTAAATTCAATAATTATGTATATGTTTAAAAATTATCTTTTATGTTTGTTGTTAGAGTTCCAACTGCCCTTCTTTGTGCTGTGTCCTTTTTATGAATGTCAAAGTATTACTTCTTACCTGAAGTAATAGTAAAAATAGGTTCTTACCTTACAAAATATAGAGAGCAACTTTTGGTTGGCCCTGTGCCTTCTAAATATTTTTACTGAATACGTTTCATATTTCAGTGATTTGTTTTTCTTTTAGCTTTCAAGTATAAACTGATTATGGAAATAAATTTCAGAATGTGAAGGTATTTCACCATAAGAAAATCTGCCATTTAAAAGTCAAGCTTAAAGGGTATATGGGCTAAAATGTGATTGTATTGTTTTGCTTTAAAGTAATAAGTTATGCACTGAAGCAAAGGTACACCATGGATTTCCCTCATAAAATGCACTCCTACAGTGTATGTATGATATGATTCCATTTTATTATATTTAAATCCAAAATTTCAAGACTACAGAAATCATTTACACCTCCTTTTTCTATTTTTGCCAGAGGCAGCTGTCAACAGGCAAGATATTCCCACTGCAGCCCTCGCCTCTCTTACCCGGCTGCCTTTCCACCAGGCACTCTGACATCAAGCAGGTACACAGACTTGCAGCTGGGCCAACAGATAATTGTGCCGGTGAAAGCTGGACCCACACTGGACACAGCCGTTCCGCCCAGGACACTGGTTTTTCTTTTCTCTGGGCCTTAACCCTGCTTGACCACCACTTGACAAAAACTGGTAGCAAAAGCACAGTCACCACCAGTGACGATTATTATATTCCCTCAGATGGAAGATCCCACTCCTCTTTTAAAGCAATTAAGTATCTGCTCTGTTCAAGGTGCTCGGGGGGAATGGCTTATAGTCCAACTGTTGTGTCTCCTTGAAGTTTATCTCCTTGTGGGGGTTTGTATGTGAGGTGTCTCCCAAAAGCTCATGTGTGAGAGTATGTGGGAGGGTTCAGAGGGGAATGGTTAAGTGGAGAAAGCCTTAAACTAGTCCATGGATTAATCCCTAATGGGATTAACTGAGTGGTAACTGGAGGCAGGTGGGGCGCAGCTGGAGGAGGTGGGCATTGGGGCGTGGCTTTGGGGTATGGATTTTGTATCTGGAGTCGCTCTCTCTGCTTCCTGATCATCATGGGAGCCGCTTCCCTCTGCCAGGTTCCTCTGCCCTGTTGTTCTGCCTCGCCTGAAGACCTGAGGAATGGAGCCAGCTGTCTGGGGATTGAGACCTCTGAGGCCATGAGCCCCCAAACTCTTCCTCCTCTACAGTTGTTCTGGTTGGCTCCTTTTAGTGACAGTTAGCAAAGAAGCTGACTAAAGCACCCCTTTATGTTTCTTTTGTGCAATTGCTTTTGGGCTTCCCTCCTTGTATGTTTAGGGAGGAATGGTGAAATTTCAGACACCTATTCAATAGGAATTATGATGTCATCTGCTTATGATTAGAAAAGCACTTCAGTTGTCCCTTAGTCATTCTGAATATTTCAAGTTTTAAAAAACAAGGTCTTTTGGTTCCATCTTTGCATTTCAGATGTTCTTTGAATTACAACCAGAGGCCTTATTTACTAATATCCAATATAATCGTATTTAAAGAGATACGTTCCTAAGATAGTTGACCTTAACCACATTCTGTGTGAATGCAGCTATATGCGTATCTCTCACTGGTTCCAGTGAAAGCTCTTGCAGAGATGCACAGTTGAACTTGATGCAACTGCGTGGGTCCTGCCTTTCAGAGAAGGAGCTGCGATAGACAGGAAGGTGGCAGGAGCCTGAAAAAGATGAAAAACACTTGTCAATTTCTTCTTGGTCTGTCTTGTCTGCAATTCACATAGAAGATATATTACGTCCTTGGAAATGGCCCTTTTAACCCGCTGCCCTCCTATCACCGCACCAGAGTCTAATATTTCATAGTGTAAGCCTATATAAGCATCCCTTTGGTCTGAGCCGACTGGTAAATTAACTTATGCTAAACGGCGTCGGCCTGTGACTGTCACCTCTATCATCCTTGACTGTCTCCTTTCCTCTTTCCCAGGCATTTCATTTCACTGCGATGACATTTCATTTTATTCTCAGTGCCATTTCATCTCCTTGCAATGTATGAAATTTTTCAGGGAACAGGATACTCACTGACCCTTTGGAAACTGACAAGGATATTTGTGTGCCGCAAACAAGTTCAAAAATACAACTCCACTTGGCTTCCGTTCTGGTATCTCCCAAGTTAGACTGTGCTTCAGAGGGTGAGTTTTTTAAAGGGAATATCATCTATCTCCCCAATGATTGAATCCCCAAACTGGACTTAGGCCTCATTGTGAACATGCTATTGAGGATAATCAGTCGCATGAATGACCCTTAAGGGGGATATTGGGCAAAAGTCATCTAGGAATCAGGAATCCCAGACATTTTCTGAGCACTTGCAGTATGACCTTGGATGCTGGAGTGGTCTCAAGGACACCTTAGGAGCACAAATTCATTATAGTAGAGGACGGTTTTCTGACAAGATATACATATTGGGGAGGGGGTTGTGACTCAGTGGTAGAGCACTTGCCTAGCATGTGTTTGATCCTCAGCACCACATAAAAAAAATAAATAAATAAAATAAAGATATTGTGTCCGTCTATAACTACAAAATGGTAAAAAAAAGAAAAAGAAAAAGAAAAAGATATACATATTCCAACTTCTTGGAAGCCCTCTATAAATATACTAGCTCCAAGTTCTTCCCACCTCTTTGGTCCATATGGACACACACCCAAGCCATTGTCAACTAACTATAGTGAAGTCTTAATATTTCATGCTCTTCCAAAACTTGAGATGTAGTTTCTGTCTCTCCAGCCCAAGGCCTTCCAGCTCAGGTTTGTCTACACCAGTCACCAAAGATTGGCAGCTCCTCAGTGGAGAAACATCCAACTCTTTGGTAGCTCAACAATGACCAAAATGATAACTAATATCTGTTATTTCTAAAGTACTGGGTAGGTGGCTTATTTTATTTGTTTCTTGAAATTTGTAGATTTTATTATTCTTATAACAGATAACTAGTAAAGAAATGAAGGCTCAGAGAAGTCAACAGATTTGACAATTATCACATAGCTTTTAAGTGGCAAATTGAGACTCAGATTGAAAGTTAAGAGTGGTTAGTATCTGTGAAATGCTTTCATCAATGTCTGGCATACAATACAGTGATATATGGGTATTGGTTAAATAAGTGATCAAAATGTTACTTAAAAAGGCTAATTCCAAAAACAACTTCTCTCGACCACAATGGCTTCCCTGTGTCCTGTGGAACAGTAGAGTTCTTTGGGAGTTGTTATGGTTTGGATATGAGATATCCTCCCCGACACACCCAGATTTCTGTGCTATTACAGAAACATTTGGAGACGAATGATTGGATTATGAGAACTGTGACCTGACCTATGCACCCTAGCTTTAATGGGCTAATGGACGGCAATCACAGGCAGGCAGAGGGTGGCCGGGAGAGATGGGTCCCTAGGAGCATGCCCTGGCAGGGGTTGTCTTCCCTGTGACCCTTTCCTCTCTCTGAGATCTGGCTACGAGGGTGGATTTGCACTCTTTCTGCCATGATGTTCTGCCTTTCCTTGGGCCCACAGCGATAGACGCAGGGTACCATGAACTAAACCTCCTAAACCATCCTCCTCTAAGTTGTTCTTGTCAAGTATTTTGTTCACAGCCACAAAAATCTGACTAACACAGGGGTTCATTGGGGGTCACTTTGGAGACTCTAGAAGAAGCTAGAGCTCAAGGGCTGTCCACCCTCCCCAATCCCCACCCTAATCAGAGCAGCTCCACTTTTTCCTGAATAGGTCATTTGCTGGAGAGCTTAGGGCAGGGTGGGGAGAGCAGCCTTGCCAATGACATAACATACATATATTCTATAAATACTATCCTGGGAGGATGGCGACACTATTGAGAAACTGTAACTAAATATAAGAAGGGGAAACAACAGATTCCTAATTTTTTTTTTAAAGAAAGAGTGAGAGAGAGGAGAGAGAGGGAGAGAGAATTTTAATATTTATTCTTTAGTATTTGGCGGACACAACATCTTTGTTTGTATGTGGTGCTGAGGATCGAACCCGGGCCGCACGCATGCCAGGCGAGCGCGCTACCGCTTGAGCCACAACCTTAGCCCCAAGATTCCTAATTTCCAAATGCATTATATCCCATTGGGGAAAAAGTTTATATTAGGTGGATCACAGGCAGAAGTAGCATGAGGAAAAGACCTGGAACGTTTGAGAGAATTATATCTAAATCCTAATACTTCAACTGGCTAGCTGTGTGAGCCTCAGTCTTATCGTTTGTAATAATGGAACTAAGGAACCCCTCTTTAAGGATTATTTGTTTTGTTTTATTGCTGTATCCCCAATGCTTAGAACAGTACCTGCGCATGGTTGGTATTCAATGAATATTTGTTGAGTGAATGAATGAAATAAGTACAGAACTGTCAAACCCAGAATCAGGCGAATTTTAATGATTCATTTTTTTTCCTAGGCATCAACTGGATGGGGATAGAGAATGTTTCCAAAGAGGGAATAGAGTAATATAGTAATAATAATTAACACTGAAATATTCTATGTATTTTACCATTCTATATGCTTCACATATATTAAGTCCTTTAATCCTCAAGTTCTAGAGTATTGACTAACTTGAGAAAGCTACCTAATCTTTACCCTGGGAAAGTGATTTAGCCTCTCTTTCTCAGTTTGCTCATTTGCAAAATAGAAATAATAATAGTACTGACTTCATAGTTTGGTTATGAGAATGAAATTAGCTAAATCTATATATAATTCTAGGAACAATTCCATGTACAAAGTAACCCTGATTAGGTTGTGAAACTACCACCAACCCATGTTTTGCTAATGTGATGTTCTTCTGAGCTCAATAAACAAATGCTGTCAGAATTCCAGGGTGAGAGAGATCAGTGTAGGCAGTTGGAGTTCTTTCTAGAGAATATAAGATTTAAGCTGGGCTTTCACTAAATTTGGATGGGCAGAGAGGAGTGGGACGATATATAGGTATGGATGGCCTTTGACACATCTAAAAGACTGGATTCTGGCTTGACCTTTTAATAATTTTCCCATGTGTGAAATCAAAATAATCTGCCTTGATCTTCATATGGATACAGCTTGACATGACTGCAGCCATTTTGAGTCCTAACCACACGATGGCCCTGAGTAACCCTTGTTGGGGTTTTCTGTATAGTTCCCAGAAAACTAGAATAGATAAAACCATTAGTCCTAAGTGGAGCCAGACTCTGGCTCCAGGAATGTGCCTGACTCCTTGATATTACCTGAAGATAAGCTAAGTACGTTCCAGCCAGAATTAAGTCACTTTTGTCCTAACCCATAAAGTATACCCCTCTTTCTGACCCAAATTCAGGGACCCAACTGGTCTTGCCGCCATCCAGGACCATGCTTCTGTCAATAAACTGCACTGTTTGGGATCCTACATCTGTCTGACTCTTTTTCTTTGGTCTCATGGGAACTTGGGGCCAGTCTCAAAGCTAGGAGTGAGTTTTTCTGGAATGATCATTATACAGTGTGTACATGAATTGAAACATTGCACCGTACCACATAAACATGTACAATTATACATACACTATAAATTTTAAAAATCTGCCTCACAGGGTTATTGCTCTTAGGCTGTTATGTGAAATAATGAGCATAAAATGCCAGGCACATTATAAGCACCTGGTTTAAGAGCAGAAATAGAAGTTTTGAGGATAATGAGAAAACTAGTTCATCCCATCCAGGAATCAAGCTAGGTCTTGAGTATCCGTGACTCACTGATTTTTCACTTACATGAGACCTTATTAACAACAGAAATCTGTTTTAAGTGGAGCCTTAAGTTCTAATGGGTTGGGTTTAGAGGTAGGGAGTGGGAGTAAGTTTTGGAAATACCGCTTGGACCAACTGAGACATATTCCCAGCCCTATTTCTTAGAGCCTTGCCATTGGTGAGGCTGGCTTTGAACTCACAATCCTCCTGTCTCAGCCTCCCAAACTGTTGGGATTATAGGCGTGCGCCACCACGCCCAGCTCTGGACTAACTTTTATATTTATATTAAAGTTGGTTAACATTCAAGTTACTGTATAACTGAATTACTGAAAAGCAAACCAAACAGTTTAGTGGAGAGGTGATTTGCTTGCTCCTAGGCCCTTTCAAACAGATAAAGGTTTGCTCCTTCTAAGTCAACCTGCTGCTGGGACAAGGAACACGAGTAACATGATCCATAGTACTTTGCAGCTACTTCTTAAAATGCTTAATATAAACTTCTAGCTCCCAAAATAATTTTCTTGACCTCAGTACTCTTTGGAGCTCTAGTATTTCCCACTTAATCCTTTTATCCAACCCCACCCCAGATATATTTTAAAAAGCATGAGCTCAGGACTCACTTTTCATTTCATATTTATAGTGGCAATTGTTAATTTAATAATTTTAAAGTTCCTTTGTGAAGATTATATGCACACTTGGAAGTTTTTTTCATTGGAGCTTCACATGATGAAAGATGGAGTTTCACAGATTTATCTGCAATACACACAAGCACTAGGCGAAACCACAGATTTACCTTCTCTAATCTATTTGGAAATATTACAAATATGAACTATTTTCATATACAACACAGAAAATATAAAATAAAAAACTTTTGGAATTCTTCCACAGTGCCTTATTTGTTCCTGCCTAAGGTCTTTTACCCAGTTTTTCTTACCTGAATTTACTACCCTGCATTTTTCCTGTGCAGGCCTGGGGATCTCTGCATGGAGCTTCCTGACAGCAGCTCTTAGAATCTTTTGTCACATTGATTTGAAACTTACCATCTAGTGAACTATCCTTGAGAACACTTATTCTGTCTGTCTTCCCAATTATACAGTAAGATCCAAGGTAGACACCAGATTGCATCTCCTCTGTATGCTGGCTCACTACCTGACCCGTGCATTGACAGAGAAGGTCCTCAGAGTAATATTTTAAACTCATGTGACAGTCCACTTCCCAGTTCTGAAATAGCTACTATACTAATACAATTTTTTTCTTTTGTACTGAAAACAGAAAACACGTCATTCCTAGGAGGTTAGCCGGGGATCTGTAATCTGCAGCTTTTGAATGCTATATTTCTTATGCTTCACTGAACAGCATGGTAATATCAGAGAATGCTGCAATGAACAAGTTCTTATTATGGAGATTCAGCTGGTACTAATTCCAGACTCTGTGTTCAGCTTCTAGGAGGCACAGACCTCAGATAGTTCTATTAATTTGATTTGGCAACAGGAGTTAATTCTTTGTAAAAATAAACAAACAAGTTATTAAAAATAATGTTATCGAAAATAGCATTCAAAGGAGAAAGACAAAAATAATGTGCAAAAGAAGATCAAATTGCTAAGTTAATATACAAGTTTAGAAAAATGATTCTAAAAATTTGTCTAAGAATTTACTAGTAACACTGAAATGTTTTTTGTTTTTTTTTTTTAAAGACGTCAGAGGCAGGATATTATCTCAAACTCCTCTGCACCTAGGTTTTTTATTTTTTAAAAAATGTGTATAGCTTTTAATAATAAAGAATGTATAAATGGTGAAAAAGTGAAGTAGAGTTGCTTAATAGTAAGTCTCTTTGACCAGGGGTATAGCTCAGTAGTCAAGTGCACAAACAAGGCCCCGGGTTTGATTCATAGAACGCAAAAACAAACAAACAAACAACAACAACAACAAAAAAAAAAAACTTGAAAATTTAACTTTATATACAGGACACTTTGTGGGGGGAAACCCAAAGATTATTTGTATTCTCAAAGGGAACTGTTAAAAAAAAAAATTTAAAACACTATATTCTTCCCACCTGCTTTTTTGAGTTTAATAAGAAAGATGGAGATACTCCCAAATTCGATTCTAAAAATGTCTCACGTTACAAGGCATTTTTAAATTTATTTCAAAGTCAGCAAAACAAAACAAAACAAAACCCCTCTACCTTCAACAATCTCAAAGCTAAAAACAAAAACAGAGCAAAGAAATCACATAGGTGGTATTCAAAGGCTCAGGTTATACAATGTTCCCTTAGGCCTGCGGAACTTGACAATGATTTCCAAAATTGCTCTTGAGAGCTTTGAGCATCTGGAATCCTCATAGGAGTAGAGCTGCCAAGTCATTAAAAAGTGTTAGCTTTTTAGTTTGCCTGATTAAACACGTAGCATCATCTCCCTTAGCTCCCACAAAAACTACCGGAAGCACTTAACTGGTTCCCACACAGTGAAAACCATTCTCTGGGCAGTTAATTAGGAACCAGGCCTTTCCCAGACTCAAAGACGTTTTCAAACTGCTCAGCAGAGTGTGTGTCTGTCACACACATTATAGAAAGAAAGAAAAAAAAAGTAGCCCAAGCTTGTGGTGAAAGTTCTTATAGAAAATAAAAATTAAAAGAACTACTTCTAACTTGGGGTATCATGTGGAGTAGACAATTTTCAAGAAATCCGGTTTCTCATTAAATAGTGTGAGGATAGAGTGAGTGGGATGAGAAGAAAAACCAGTTTTCAGTGAAAGTAATTTTAAAGACTACTGTCCCTGTTGAATGTACCCATCATAAAGCACTGAATGACACCCCAATCAAGAACAGGGGTCACCCCCAGGATAATAGAATTTGAAGAAGTCATTTGTATGCTAAGGATATCTGCAGAATATGGTTTAAATGATAAAGAAAATATCCAAAAAGAGAAATCACAGAAACTTATCTTTTATGCTTCATATGCCCTAAAAGATAGACTTTTATTTTACTTTTCTTTTGGGGGTTGAGGGGTACTTTACCACTAGCTACATCTTCAGCCTTTTTTATTTTTTATTTTAAGATGGGGTCTTACTAAGTTGCTTAGCGCCTTTAAATTGCTGAGACTGGCCTTGAATTTGTGATCCTCCTGCCTCAGCCTCCTGAGCCACTGGTATTACAGGCATACTCATCACACCCAGCTCACTCTTCTTTCTTAATACCGGAGTTCCAGATTGTCCTCTAGAACAACACATCATTATTATACTAATGGGGGGGGGGGATGATTTATTAAAGAATCATTTATTCTCTAAAGAAAAATTCGTTTTCTTGATTCGCCTTTTGTCACTTTTTGCCTCCTTTTTTTCAATTTTTTTTTTTTTTTTTTTTTTTAAGGCTTGAACCTTAAAATATATACTTTGAGCTGGGCGCAGTGGCACATGCCTCTAATCCCAGAGGCTCTAGAGGATAAGGCAGGAGGATCCAGAGCTCAAAGCCAGCCTTAGCAGCAAGGCCCTAAGAATCTCAGCCAGACCCTGTCTCTGTCTCTGAATAAATATAAAAAGGGGCTGGAGATGTGGCTCAGTGGTTGAGTACCCCTGGGTTAAATCCCCAGTACCCTGGTGTGTGTGTGTGTGTGTGTGTGTGTGTGTGTATTTTTTTTTTCAGGTAGATTATCAAATTGTTGGACATCTTTTTTTAACTTTATTTTTAAAATTTATATATGACTGCGGAACGCATTACAATTCTTATTACACATAGAGAGCACAATTTTTCGTATCTCTAGTTGTATACAAAGTATATTCACATCAATTCCTGTCTTCATACATGTACTTTGGAAAATAAAGATCATCACATTCCACCATCATTTATAACCCCCTGCTTCCCCCTTCCCCTCTCACTCCTCTGCCCTAACTAGAGTTCCTCTATTCCTCCCATGCTCCCTCTCCCTATCCCACCGTGAATCAGTTGGAGGTCTTTTCTTTAATGTGGTGCAGGGGGTCAAACCCAGGGCCATAAGCGCTGTGCCAGTGAGATACATCCCCAGCCCAGCCTCGGAGATGTTTTATCCTCAAGAAGGATGATTTCCAGGCAGGTCATTTGGGAGCATTGGCCTGACCTGATTCAGGCTGCCTCACGAAAAATACCTCAACCATGAGGAGAACCACGGTTATTATTTGGCTTGTGCTTCCTTATTGTATACAAAATTCATATTAGTTTGTAAAGAAGTGGCAGAAAGGGATTAATATGTCACTATTAAAATTAATTTTGTTATTTTTATAAAGATGTATGGCTTGTATAGTATGACTACATATTTGTTCCATATAGACAAATTCCTACCAGGTTATAATTCACATTATTAGCATCAAGGGAGTGGTTTCACGCTGTGGGGGTGAGTTTTGGGGGCTGGGCAGTTAGAGTGATCTTACATGGGCTCAGTTACAGCTCTATTCCCAGATTAGGTCTGCAAGGATTTCTACTAATCATCAGTACCATACTAATGGTGGGGTGGGGGCGAGGAGTGTAAATGATTTGTTAGATAATCATTTATTCTTTTAATAAATAAGAATGTATCTAAGGAGGCTCTCCTGCCTTTATTGGGGCAGTTAAAATGTACCAGCAAAGTACAAGCTGTGGTCAAGAAAGTCCTCCCAGGGAAGTGGCCGGAGGTGGGAGCATTCATGCCAGCCCCAGGCCCAGGCAATGGACACTGCTCACCGCAGAGGGGGCTTGGCCATCTCAGAGGCACTCAGCTCCTGAAGCTCCTTGACCTTCAGATAATGTCCCTCTCAGTGACCTTGACTGCAGTCTTCCTGAATATATGAAGTGTCTATACACGCTCCTTTACATGAGCACCTTAACTTGTGGGCTAAGGCCTGGTGGAGCCAGCGAGCCTTCTGGCGGACAGTAATCTCAAGTGTGCAGCCAGGCCCTTGGGTTCTCTGCCTCCCAGCATGCTTTTCTCTGCGTCCATTTTTCTTCTCACACCTGGAGGGAATGTTTTTTAATGCCAGGAGGAAACTCCACTTTCTTTAGACTTCCCCTTTTCTCTAATATTTTGTCTCTGAATCCCACTCTTCTGCTTTCAAAAACAAAAATGGGGAGGCTGGGGTTGTGGCTCAGAGGTAGAGCGCTTGCCTAGCACCACATAAAAATAAAATAGAATAAAAAAGATATTGTGTACACCCATAACTAAAAAATATTAAAAAATTTAAAAAAACCCAGGAGTCCAAGAAATCTGGACTACTTTTCTTCTTATAATCTTTTCCTATAAATAAGACAGCTAATATTCATCCAGAGCTAGCCTCTGCCTCCCTCGCCACACCTGCCCCTCCTCTGGCTGCTTTCCTACAGGTTTGCACCTGACTCAAAGGCCCTCCCTCCCACAGCCTGTCCCAGAACAGTCCCCTTCCCTTGGTCTCTGTTGCCTAGTAAACTCCTGTTTATCAACCAAATCTCAGGTCTCAGTTCCAGACAGTTCCATGAATCCTTTGCTGACCTGAAACAAAGTCAAATTCCCATATTATACAATTTGATAGGAGGAGGCACATTCCTTCAGTGTATTTATTGCAGCTGTGTTTGTTGTGTTGAATCCTGTCTGCTTTGCTCCTACACTGCCAATGCTATGAGGGACTTTTTTTCCTCCCTCACTTTTGAAATTCTTAGTGCCTAGCATAATTGACATGATAAGGCCTTGATGAATAATCAGACCACCCCACCCCCACCTCTGGTCACTCTAGTCATTAGAGTCATTAGGCTTGAACCAATTCTATTTGTAAAATCCCCCTGAACAGCTAAATAAATTAAATAAGATCAAACTGGACTTCTTAAGGATTTAGTATGATTTCTCTGACAGAATAATTGAATCTGGAGGACAGTGATCAAATTTGGGGGGAGAAAAAGGCTCAAAGCTGAAATTCCAAAGACTGAGTATAAGCAGATGTCGTAGAAATTATTCACACTATGGTAGATCTAAAATGCACAGACCACAATTCAGGAATGAGGAAGTATACTTTTTAAAACAAATTTTTTTTTTTTTTTTTTTTTTGGGGTACTAGGGATTGAGCCTAGAGATGCTCTGCCACCGAACTATATCCCCAGCCCCTTTCACATTATTTTATTTTATTTTATTTTATTACCTTTTGAGTCAGGGTCTTGCTAAGTTACTGAGGCTTGCCTTGAAATCCTGATCCTCCTGCCTCAGGCTGGCTCTACACTTTGCTCACTAAAACAAACTTGACTTGCTCCCAAACCCCCATTTTCATTCAATAGAAGAAAAACAAACAACAATCTTTCCACTAAATTTTCTTTTGGTTCAAACCTTTTTTCTTGGTAACTATTCAGACATTATAGGATTTAAAGTCTTTTCCAGTATCACCTTTGGGCACAAGCCGAGGACTTGGTTTTTAATAGAAAAGGCATAACGAAATAGTAATCAATATACAGTGTGGGGCAGATCTCTCTCTGCAAAGCATTCCAAGAATTGAGAAATTCAATTCTGGGTCTTCTTTGGGCAATGGCTCCTCATTTGGACAGGTGGTAACATGAAAATAGTTCTTATCTCTGTGCTGAGCTAATTATTTTGCAATTTAGAAAATAAGGTGTGGTACCAGCCAAGAACACAGCAGTGACTGCATTGACAAAGGAGAGTTCGGAAGCTTACAAAGAGGAAATGAGGAGAAAACAAAAGTTGGTCTTTATTCCTAATACAGAAATAAGACTATCTGTAACTTTTTATTTAGTTCTTCCTTTGGGTAAATATTTAATCATACCAGCAGCTGGCCATGTGTTTCATAGGTATTTGTGGGGAGATATAAAAGGATTCTACAATAGTCCAACCCTTAAAAAGCCACACAACCATATCAAGTGTTGACAAATAGAAAAAAAAAAAAAAGTAAATATGGAATGAAGTGGGGAAATTTTCCTTTAATTTTTCTCCTTGACACATTAGGTAAGGTTTGTTCTAATTAAGGAAATGATTCCTTAGGACTTAAATCAGGCTAATGAATGAAGATAAACTTGTAATTCATAGTACATTAAACCAGCAGGTATAGTTTTTCACAAATTTGATATTATATTCCTGTATTACCAGGCAAGGAATTTTCTAGCTTTGTGGTGACTTAAGATATTTGTCACAGAGAATCATAGGAAGAGGAGATTTTAGTTCCACACTTTGCAAACCAAATTTAGAAAATATCCACTTCAGTTCAGGCCAGCAACTTCAACTTAGAATATATACCCATGCAAGAAAAATTTTTTAAAAAGTTTGAGCTTAGGAACTGGGGATGCAGCCAAGGGACAGAGTGTGTACTTAACATATGCCAGGTGTGGGGTTCAATCCCGAGAACCAAACAACAAACAAAAAGTTTGAGCCCATATGTTTCATTCACTATAAATTCAATAAATAAATTCAATAAAATATATTTAATCAACCTGCTGTTGGAAAGAAATATATAGTTTTCAGTATTTTGTTTTTGTTTTGTTCTATTAAAGGACCACAATTTTTTATCTGCAGCTCTGAAATACAAAAAGCTCCAAAAAAATTTTTTATACTCCATTTGATGGTAAAAGCTGATCTGATGTGAACTTATTTGGCAATAAAACCTATGAAGCTAGTAAGCTATTTATTACCTTTACATATTTAACTTAATGTGTCTTTATATGATTCACTACAAAATCATTCATTTTTATTGTGGCATGCCTTATACCCTCTGGGGGTGTTATATAGAATAGACAGATTTTTTTCAAATCTGAGAAATTCCTTTTTTCTTCCTTCAGTGCTGAGGTGGGGCCCAATGGCCCCACCCTTGCTAGGCAGCCACTCTACCACTGAGCCGCACCCATCCAGGTCTGAGTAATTCTGGCACACATGTGCTGCCAAAATTTTGGATATGGGACTATGGAACTGTATGCATTGCAACAAATGTCTTTAAGGCTTTTGTTTGGTTAGTATAAATTTATATCCTAGGTTTGAATCCTAGTTCTGTTACATATTAGCTGTAGCTATACATATTTACATTTTCTCATCAATTAAATAGTGATGATAACTGTTGGAGTTAGATTCTGCTAACATGCAAAACACTTGGAACAATATCTGGCAATTGGTAAACAGTTAACATATGTCAGCTATAATAACAGAAGAATGCACCTATTCATAATGGATTTATCTTTACAACAGTGCACCCATTTTCCTATGCTCTTATCTTCATTTGTTATTCTAAATTTTTGTCTGACAGGCCAAATTTTTCTCAAAAAAACAAAAGAAGACAAAGATATTCCATTGCTTTGCTTGCAACATCTTTGATTTCTAGTGATGTTGAAAATATTTTCATACTTTGATTAATCATTAGGGTTTTTTGGGGAGAGGGGAGAGTTGTGTTGCTGGGGATTGAACCCAGGGCCTTCAAAATGTTAGACAAGCAGTCTACCACTGAGCTAGACCTTCAGCCCCTTAAAAAATTTTTAGACAAGGTCTAGCTAAGTTGTACCTGCTGACCTCAACTTGCTATCCTCCTGCCTCAGCCTCCCAAATAGCTGGGATTACAGGTACATATCACCCACTTAGCCCATTTGTTTGTTTTTTGTAACTGGGGATTGAACCCAGGGACACTCAACTACTGAGCTACATGCCTGGATCCTTTTTATTTGACACAGGGTCTTGCTGAAACTGATGTTGAATTTGCAATCCTCCTGCCTCAGTTTCCCCAGTCCCTGGGGTTACAGATGAGAACCATTGTGTATGACTCCATTAGTATTTTTACATTTTTATTTTTATTAGTATTTTCCTTGAGTGTATACTTTTCAAAAGATCTTCCTTATTACAAGATTATTAAAATATTTACATTGATTTTTTTTCTAGTATTTACAAGTTCGTTTCTTTCCTTTATTCCTTTGATAAGAATCTTATCCTTTCAGGACTCATTTTGGTGTATAACTTCCAAAAAAATTCTGTAGAGTTAGCCAATTCCCCCAATAATAGTTACTAAATAATCCATCTGTTTGTTTTGGCTTCTGGTAGTCAACTACTCATTACTTCTATTTTTCAAAATTTTTTTAGATATTAATGCACACTTATTCTTACAAATGAAAATTTGAATTGTAAAGTTTTCAGCAAAACTATTGGGATTTTGACTGGGATTAATTTAGGGGAAACTGACATTTTCATATTGAGTCTTCTCATTTATTCAAAGCCATAAAATGTTTCCATTTCTTTAAGGTATGTTTCATAAATCTTAAAGTTCTTGCTAATACCTCGATTCCTTTAGAGTTTCCTAAAGCTGATTAATGAGTTCTGAAAATATGCATGCCCTTTTAGCTTTTAGCAAATGGGAATTAAATATGTGAAAACATTTACTTATACTAGGTGGTAGTTATAAACTGAATGTTTGTGCCCCGCCCCCCAAATTCATATGTTGAAGCCCTAAACCCCAGTGTAATATTTGGAGATGGGGAGGTAATTAGGATTATTTGTGGTTCTCAAGAAATGACAATAGGAACATCAAAGAGCTTGGTCTTTTTCCATACTCACACAAAGAGGTCATGTGAGCATAGTGTCAAAAGACCAGAGACCCAAGGGGACAGTCCTCATCAGATATGGACCACCCTGGCACCCTGATCTTGGGCTTCCAGTCTCCAGACTGTGAGAAAATAAATTTACGTTGTTTAATTCTGTCTCCAGTACCATCATGGAAGACTGAGCAGACTGATATAGTGGTGTATTTATTATTTAGTGTGTCTCCAGACTCTGGGTTACCCTAGGTTTCACAAGTTTGTTACAGACCCCAAACAGGACAATTGAATTAGCTAATGTGGCAACAGAAAGGGCTAATCTGTGATGAGCACTTATTGTATTGCTTTGCAGAAGGATCAACTCAGGAAAAATTAAGGTTTCTAAGTCATCTTTGTTCCTCATCCAAAATGAAGTTTCTGAACTCTCAATAAACTGAACATTTCTAAAAATGCTGGTTTCCTTATTTCATTTCACATGTCAATAAAACTGTCACTAGGGTTAGGGGGTTTTGGGGAGCATAGCTCAATGGTAGAGTATGTGCTTAGCATGTGCCAGGCCTACAGCACCAAAAAAAAAAGAAAGAAAGAAAGAAAGAAAACACGGTCATCAGTAATTTAGCACCACTGTGTAATATCTGGGCATACTTGGAAGTAGTAGCATAGAAGCATTTTTCTGGTTATTGCTTAGAATTGTGGAATACTTGATTCCTTTAGAGTTTCCTAAATACACTCACATGCAAAATTTTCATTCTCAAAATAAATACAAATGAAGTGTGACTCTTATTTTATGGAAGATAAAATTAAGATTCAGACAAATGGGTGTCTTTCACAAGGAAGTAGAGCTAAAGCTTGATTTATTTCACAGAAAGAAACCTTTTCTGAGATCTCTTGTGCACACTGGAGCCTCCAACCTAGGCCTTTCTGTCTTAAAAGTAGTGGGATCTTCCTTAGCAACTGTTGCAGCTTCTGGGCTGACTTTTGCCATGCTGTGCTGAGCTCGGGTAGCTCCAGAGATCAGGCCCAACCCTGGAGTGGGAACAGGCAGCAGATGTGGTGCTGCCTCTCCTACAGGCAAACTTCTCCACCAGTCCTACAGGGCTGGAGCCCCAGGGCGTCTCTTAACATCTGAAGTGTTGGTTTTAATGTTCCCTCCACTCCCTTCTCTCCTTTCCTCCCCCTCCCAATTAATCTGCCTTGTACACAGCGAAAGGAAGGTTTGAGATTTGAGCTCAGGTCCAGGTGAGAAGGTAAGCAGGCAACAGGAAACCCACAAGCTTTGATTTACTCATTGTCCTACTTTATTCTGAACTAAGCCTTTCACTAGAAGTTCATTAGCCACAGGTAGTGAAATAATGTCCCAAATTCAACAAGAGACTTGTTCTTGATGAAGTAGAATCAAAAACACATTGTAAAATAGTAAAAATATAATGCAAGGACAATGAAAATAACACCACATTTTAAAACCAGGCAAATTGTAAATTGAGTTGTTTTTTTTTTTGGGAAAAAACATTTAATTCTTACTTTGTACTGACTATGTATAGAGAAGAAAAATTAGGAGTGAGGTATGTAGCAGTGATTACATCCTAGGAAAAGTTAATTTCTAAAATTTTGTTCCAAAAATTGTTTAAATGTATACATCTTATAAACCACACAGGCGTGAACAACGTTAACAACTTAAAGCTTATCTTTGAATTTAAACCCACAGGCATTTTTTTCTTAATCAAATTTTATGTAACTTCTAACTTTACCATCTTTAGATTTATTACATCTCAGAAGTATTTACATAAGAAATGTATAATATTGTATAGGAAAGAAAGAGTGGGTGCTTTTAGCACTTTGGAAATTGTTATTTATTTAAATAGAACCACACAGAGTGGTATAGAATGACCAAATCAGAATATCTCTCAGTATTTCATTATTATGTGTACTTGGATGAGATCTTGTGAATAGTGCTATTAACATGAATCTAGTGTATTCTCTGGAATACTTTGTCTTTTAATCTTCTAAATTAAGGGTAAAATAATGGAATTTTCTTTTAAAGAGAACAGGTTAGGAACATTGTGGTATATAGTTAGGGGA
The DNA here is from genome assembly GCF_048772815.1 of Callospermophilus lateralis. NCBI lineage: Eukaryota > Metazoa > Chordata > Mammalia > Rodentia > Sciuridae > Callospermophilus > Callospermophilus lateralis. The sequence goes on along the minus strand of NC_135312.1, from coordinate 113,187,599 downwards.
ATGTAGGACTGGGTGATGAGGAACTGCTGAATTTTAGTTTGGGCTCTGAATTTTTAAACAAATCATTTAATCTTTCCAAGTTTTAACTTCCTCATCTGTAAATATGGAGGTAATTCTTATATTACAGAATATCTGAAATAATCAAATAGCAAAAGGCATCAAGTGGAGAAGGAAAAAAAATGACTGAGGTCTCATAATATGTGAGATATTATAGTTATGAGTGGGGCTTAAGAACACCTTTAAGTCCACAATTTTACTAAATTAAAATTTTAAAGTAAATCATAAATAAAATCTTTTTAATTTAAACAATTGATATTTCATTCTAAAACATACGAAAACATTTGTCAGTCTTATTAGTAAATCTCAAAAGCAGAGTAAATCAACAGTGAAAAATAAAAATGCTTTCTACAACAATTTCTTCCAAATGTGTCATCTGTTGGCAGATTAATAATTCATAACAAAAATAATCTGTATGTTTTATCTTTACAAAATACTTTCCAAAGGGACACTAAATTATCTGTAATAAGTAAGCATAGTGTTTAAAAGTCTGATACACTGTTATAATTATTGACTGTTATAAGACTATTTTATAGAGATTAAATAATTTTACACAGTATTTGAAAACATTTGGTAGATAAAACTTCTTCAAACAAAATTTTAATCCAAAAATGTTATCCATTAAATTTGAAGGAAAAAAAAAGGACTGATTACATCAAATATGCTGAAAGAATATTTCATTTTTCCTGACAACAAGATTCAGTAAAATCAAGAAAATAATTCAATATTATAAATTAAAAGCTTGAGCTATTAACATTAGAAAAATATCTAAGCACCACATATTTTTCTAGTAGTGCATATGTATCTTCTCATTTACTTTTTAAGAGTATTCTTATTAAAATATAAAATCATGAGTTTAATAAATGTTTCAACAAAGATTTTTCTATTAAACACACACACACACACAACACACACACATTTAAGAAAGACCCATATCTTCTGATTATAGATGACAAAACCTGATATGGTAATTTCATTTGCCATTATTATAGCTTGAAAATAATATGATATATTTTTAATCATTTTGGTATATAGGTATGTCAGAATTTATTTTCAGTAGTTCTTCATAATTTCTTTTTAGAAAGGTTAGCTAGATATAAGAAAAATAAATTAAAACTACTGTAATATTTGATTCTTAAAAATCTAGTTAGAATACATATGGCATATGTCTATAAAAATAAATATCTAAGCTATTTTGTTTCTTAGACTAGGTAGATAAATTAAAATCTTCTAGAACATGATCTGAATTTTAAAAAAATAGCAATGATGATCCATTGTGTGTGAACTAGAGCTAAAGCATTCTTTTCATGTTTGACATATATAACTGAAATATTTTCTACTCCCTAAAACCTTACTGAATATAATTCAGTATTTTATTTAATTAATCATTATTTACTAGGGAGCTTTGCTATTCACACCAAGGGTTTTTGCAATTAAACCAAAGATCACTAGGTTTTCATATTTTATCTTTAAATGGTATTTCTCCTTTACATACCTTATATATTAAATTACATCAGAAAAAGCTTTTAGTCTTCAGATGTTATATAACAAATAATTACTTAGGTGGTAAAGGGTTAATGAAATTTTCAAGTTCTGCTAAAGAATTATGAAGTCCATCATTCATGTCTTGACTTCTAAGAAATTTTTTAAGAGTATCTAAAGCGGTTAGTGCTTCGTTTTTTGATGGTAAAGGAAGTTCAGTTTCTAAAGATCCACCATCATCTTCTTCATCTGAAGTATAAAATCCAGTTTCATCTGGCTGACTTTCTTCAGTGCATTCTGACTCATCATTTGGTACTGCTTCACACGTCTCTAAGTCATCATCCAGGGCAGCATACTCCTCTATAGACAAACCTTCAGGAAATTCCACTCCTGCTCCCAGAGCATGGGTGACCAAATCAAGACCAGGGTCTCTCTCTGCATTGGCTGGGTCATTTTCTTCCTTTTGAGATTTGAATCCTGCTTCTTCGTAGCTTTTAACAATAGTCTCTGGGGTTACTGTACTCCAACATAGATGCAAAGTATCAACTGCATCTAGTAATGAAAATGTAAATTCCCTACTATCTTCAACAGAGCTTAAAAATTTCTTGATGAGACAATGTCGATATTTGATTTTAAGACTTTTAATAACACCTTGTTTCATAGCTACGAATTTGGAAGATAAACATGATGGAAAGAATGCTAACTCAATGGACTTTAGGTTCTTTACCTCTGGATGTGCAGGGGAAGAATCCACAAAAATCACCACTCTTCGTTGCTGGGCTTGAAATTTCTCATCAAGCTTTTGCATCCATTGTTCAAATATGTCTGAAGTCATCCAGGCCATTCTGTTAGCTTCATAATGTACAGGCAATGATTTTATACCTTTGAAACAATGTGGATTTTTGTTTTTTCCAATGACAAGCAAAGGAAGTTTTTCTGAGCCATCCATGTTCGCACCAACCACCAGAGTTATCCTGTCTTTGCACAACTTTCCAATTGAACATGTTTCTCCTTTAAATGCAAATGTATTTGTAGGTAACATTCGATAAAGCAGTCCAGTCTCTTTTATATTAAAAACATTTTTAGGATGATAATCATTTAAATAATAAGGAAGTATATTTTGGTACCACACAGTTGAAGGGTCTACTGATACACCTGAAGCTTCTGCAGGTTGAGCTCTGAATACTAAACCATACCTGGATTTAAAACGATCCAGCCAGCCATTACTGCACTTAAAGTCATTATGTCCCAGTTTCTGGGCAAAATCATTAGCTTTTAGACGCAACATTGGACCATTAACTGGTACATTTAGACACTGAGCAATTCGATACCATCTCATTAATGCCTCTTCTAGGTCTGTATAAAAAGCAGTTCTCAGTCTTTTTCTCTTTGGATCAAATCTCAAAGATTCAAAGGCTTCTAGAACTTTGTCTTTATTCTTCATAATAGAAGACAGTGAATTTTTCTTTATTCCATATTCAGCTGCAATCTCTGCTTTTTTCTTGCCACTTTCCACTGCATTTATGATGTCGATCTTTTCCTCGATGGATAGACTCTTCTTTTTCTTTACCGTTACAGGCAGAGTTGAGGCTTCCACAGGAGCTTCTGCCATCTCAGTCAGTGTGTGCACAGAAAGCTCTCCTCTACTTCCTGCTGTCCATTTCTTTCAATTATTGTCTTTCAGTAGTATAAAGATTGCTGTTTTCTATCCCACTTCATATATTAAAACGTGGTAAATGTCTGATGTCTTGCCCCTTAAGAAACTGGTGACTAAAAATCCTTTTTCAAAAGATCTGAAGAAGAAAAATGTTATGCTCAACTAGAATGTTTTAGAAGAGAAACTCCCTTTGCAAGATCTTGTGTAGCTCAGTTTATAGTTTATTCAGAGTTCCAGAAGTCAAGCTAAAATAGAAATCTCATTATGTCAAACCTGTCCAGTCCTGCTGATATATTTTTGGAACTGCAATCCTTTAAGATGATCCATTTTATCCATGTGCGCATTCAACCTCCTATTAATTCTCTGCAGAAGGCCTCCCAGATAAGAAGAAAAAAATGCTCAAAAATTTTCATGTAAAATGTTGCTCATTAATTTCCAAGTCTCTTCAAGGGTAACAATGAAAATCCTTCCAGAACTTGCCTGTGTATCTTCTCTCTCTGGAAAATGAGGGTGAAAAAAAAAAAAAAAAAAAGCAGAAATTTTAGCAATGTCAATTGAATATCAAAAAGAATGTTCGTATAAGTTATTATGCTCTTAATAACAATGAAATGAATAGAAAGGTGTTTCTGAAATACAATAACCAAAGCTTCCAGGAGAAGTGCTTACCTCCTGAATAGTTTCTCCTTAGAAAGCTCTCTGGCTCTGCTTCGTGCATTTGAATTCTCACTTGCCGTTGAATCCTTTGTAATATATACCTCTGAAAGAAATCAGACAAATTTAATCTGTTTTGAAAATGTGGGCTTACCAAAATTAAAGAACTAAAAATGATTCTGGATAGATCTTTGGTGGCTATTTTTTACATGAGGTCACAGACTGCACTCTCTGACTTCTCTAAAAGAAAAAAACAGTCAGACAGTAGTCACAAGGCTCAACTTTTAATAGCACATGGGAGACAGTGTCCCCTTTATAGGAGTCTGGTAGAAACACTTCACTAAAAAAATAAATAAATAAAATTAAGGGATTGATAATTCCATTTTTAAAGATCTAGACTTTGCTCTATCTAAAAGCTTAAAAATCCAGTAACTTTTGAATCAGTTTGACACATGAGTTGAAAGTATGTACGTCAGAGATACTGGAGAAAAGGCATAGGAATAAACAAATTATTAAGAGGACATAATGCAGAAAAAGTCCTAGACTAAGAGAAGGAAGTAGTATGACTAGGGTCTTACTAGCTCTACTTCCTAAGTGTAAAAAAAAGGGATTTCTCATAATATAAGGACATGGGATTTGGCACCAGACAGATGTGAATTGAGACGTGATTCCACTGTTTAGTACAGAATCCTAGGTCATTGAGTCTCAACTTCCTTGTCAGTCATGTGGCGATGACCATAGGACCTACCTCATAGGGTTGCACTTAATATAGTTTTTGATCTTTAAGGAAGGGCCCAGTCCAACAAATGTAGAGTGATGATTTCATCATCATCTTATTTCTTATGTCCTTTCAGCTGTGTGATGGTTCAGGGATTTTATAAAATCCTACTTGTAAATGGAAGCAAGAATCCCAATTTGAATACACAGCAAAAGCAGGGCACTTCTTAAGCCCAGTTGTCCTGAGAGAACAGTCACAGGGCTCCCGATGGGCTCACTTCTCTCTTCCCAGACAATAGCTCTCTCACCAGAATCTACCAGCTCTGCGTCTTCTGTGGCCCAGATAACAAGAAGCCAACTCGCCGTGGATATTGTGTTATGGGAGAGAGTGAGCAGCCCATTCTTCTTGCTTGGGCTTCTGGGTCTCCCAAATGACATGTCTACCTTTTTTTATTTTTTGATTTTTGTCAAAGTTCTTCTGCCTTTGTTGTCCAACACAAAGAAGTAATTTTATCATAGGAATTACAACAAAGGACCTCTTTTATTTTATTTTTTAAATTGCTACAAGGTCTTCAAAATAATGGTAGCCTAGGGTTTTGGATTCCAAATTGCTTCAGTATCTATATTATTCCAGATAATCAATGAGAAAGACAAAACTGGTCATACACACACACACACACACACACACACACACACACACACACACATCTCTCTCTCTATATATCATATTTATGAAATACGATCATATATATATGAGATATATAGGGGTGTGTGTGTGTGTGTGTGTGTGTGTGTGTATGTGTATGTATCAACATCAGGCCTCCATGGAAATATAGGCCATTATGAATTCTGTAAACACAAATAGCAACCCAATCCAACTGACAGGGAGAGCTAACCTTTCTAAGTAAGACTTGACCATTTGGCTAGAAAAGAAAAATCTTGCTTGAGTATAGGTTCTCATGATATATTTTCCTGTAAATCTGCAAATATTTCAAAATAAAAACAATGTTTTGCTCCTATTAGGAAGATACCAAAGCTCAAAAACTGATAGCAATAACCAGTATTTTTAAAAAAGACAAAATTACTAAGAGAAAAAAGGACATCTCCCAGCTCCTCTCTCCTTTCCTTCCACCTTATTTTGCCAGAAATAAATCCTATCATCTCAAACAAGAAGGATTACAGAAAAAGTAACCTGAATTTCTTCTTACCCCATCCTGGTTAGAGCAATATAATACAGCTTGACTATCTCTAATCCAAGAATCTGAAATTCAGTGGGTTTATGGATTGGGGATGTTGAACCAATAGAGTCCATGCAAATATTCCAAATTTGAAAAAATCCAAAATTTGAAATACTTCTGGTCCAAAAATTTTGGGTAAAGAATACTCAATCTGTATATATAATCAGAGATTATGGGTTATTTTGATCATATCAAAAAGAATGACATCTTTAGGAAGATATTAGTTCCCCTGGCCAATTAACAGTGTTACTTCCTTCAAAAATAGCAAAGCTCTGGGGATGAGTTTGTGGCTCAGTGGTAGAGCGCTT